>NW_009647236.1:4993071-5007816 GCF_000708025.1 Charadrius vociferus | reverse complement strand
GGGGGGGATCTTTACACCCATGGTGGGACTTCTGAAGAATTTACAGTCATCTTTCCTAGAGACACTAAAGATTTTATAGCCTTGGTACCAGTGGTTACAATGCCCTATGGAGCACGGAGCTGAGCGTATGCCAGGGACCCCTTCATCTCACCAGAGGCTGGAAGGCGGCCAGGGGCTTCACACGGGGAAGTTTATTTCAGAGAGAGAAGGGACTGAGGAAGCGGGAGGGAGAGAAGAGGGGGGAGAGGCCGAGCGGAGGGGGAGAGGGAAGGGAAAACAAAGGCATGTGAGATGGGAGAGCGAGGGAGGGAGGCAGAGAAAGGAGAGGATGCCAGCGTGGGAGGAACGAGAGGAGAGACCCAGAGAGGAGGAACAGAAGGGAGAAATGAAAGGGAGGGAGAAAAACATTTGAAAAGTGGCAGAGGGAGGAAACGTGAGAAGAAGGAATAACAGAAAAGGAGCCAGCCAGAGGGAAAGGAAGAAATAGCAAGTATGAGGAAAGTTATAAAGCAAAACAGGATCTGAGAGCAGGTACAAGAGGGAGGCTCAGAAACAGCTTACAGCCCAGTCCTCCAGACAAACTCAGCACAGAAAATGAGGCTTTTCAGTGACTGTCCCCATTCTCCTGCCAAGTCTTTAAACTGACGGAGGAGCCAGGGAGCACTTCTGCATATCCGATTCCACACAGACCTGCACACCCAGGCTCCTCCCCGGCAGATACTCACAAAAATGAGTATGTATCTATATATGCATGCGTGTATGTGCATGCGTGTATGCAGCCCTACACGTACGTGTAAGCATGTCGCACATCCAACCGTGTGACATCCATGCTTTCCCTCTCTTCACACTTCTGTGCACCTGCTATGCATATGCTGACTCTCCACGTACCTTCACCTGCCCCCACAGCCACCCACGCATCCAGCTCGAGCTCCACTCCCTTTTTGGCTGGCTGCAAAACAAGGCTTGCACTTTGTGAAAAATGCTGAGGTTTGGCCATTTGGGTTCATTCCATGCTAGGGAGAAAATGAGCCTCTAAGATGTTGGGCTGTGTTCTGTTTCTTTTTTATGGGGGAAAAAATCCAACCGAAAAATGAAGCCAGCAAGTGCTCCATCCCAGAAAATTAAACACGGACACACATTTAAGAAATGGTTTCTATGACGTGGTGGTCTGTGAATGCAGGGCCCAGATTTAATGACAATTGTAGTGGTCAGTTATATCCTAGTCATGTATAACCCTACGCATAGGGCCACCGACCTAGGAGTTACAGCACTACCAGGGTACAAAAGACTCAGTTTCATGTTCTTGCTCCTAAGTCTGGAAAAAATAATGTGGTGGCATTTCTCTGCAGGCAATGGGGTGATTTCTGAGTGCTACATCTGCTTGGTTTGCAGGTGGGGGGAATGTTTGCTGGGGGTTCCCACACAGTGGTATGCCTCCTGCTAGCAGAGCCCTGGCAAACCTGGGGCTCTTGGGCCAGAGCAGACGAAGAGCTACTGCCAACATCCACTGCCCATCGCTGCGTTTCTAAACCACAATATGCCAACTTATTCTCAGGGAGGATCAGCCACAATCATAAAAATCCCTTAGAGTGAACTTGCATGCCACGTGCTCCTCTCTCATGATAATGGACAGAAAGTGGCTTGTAGCAGAGGTTTTCTAGACTTTTATAGGTTTTGCCAGAGCCCAGAAAGGTTAGGGAATGAAGGAGTGAGAGACCTGGCAACTGTATGTTGGAATGAAGAAGAAACAGTGGTTTAATTTTCTATTAAAATCCCTCCCCACAAGCTGTGCAAACTTTCTCCTGTTAGACAAACACTGTACAAAGACCCTGGGTAATACATTGTTAACGGGACTCTCCTGTACTGACAGTAACCACAACTCCATGCTGCAGGACTCCGCAAACCACCAGAGGAGGTAGGTTTGCGCACGCCACGGCTGCAGGAGCATGTCCTGACATCTGAGTACCATGGCAGAGTCACGAGGATGCCAGGAGAACGTCGTCTCGTCGTCTCCGTGTCAGGGCTAATGTCAGATCCCCTGTGGGTCAGCTGAATGTTTTTGGATGCCTAGGGGCGCGCTGTCCCCTGCCATCATTTGGCACCGGTAGAGTCCCTCTGACTTAAGATGGATGAGATTTAGGGAGCCAGACCTCCAGTTAAACAGCTGTCAGGGAACAGCTCAAGGAAGGGATGCATTTAATTCAAGACCTTCCAGATGCACATTTCCTTCAGCTTGTAATTCAGCCTTTCACCTGTTTGGGTGTGCTCACCTAAGGCCGCTGGCTTTTAGAGCCTTGCTGTGAAACACCACTGCTTCAGAAATGCCCCTGTCCCCTTTCTCCCTTCATTTTATTTGATTTTTTTTTGCATCCCTATAGAATAATCAAGAAATGCATGGGGTACAGCGCTTGTATCAAGGGAGAGAAAAACATGAATCAGGCCAACAAGAGGAATGCAAGTTTAGCACACCCTCTGGACCCAGCAAGGGAAGTTAAATTTATTTTTACTATTCAGGCCCTGTTCTTTTTTGGTCAGCAGAAGTGGCTGTAAAGTCAAGGTCATCTGCTTTGGAGATGTGTGGTCATTTCTGCTAGGAGAGAGCACCAGGGAGCCTACATGTCAGGGCAGGAATAGAAAGGAACTGGCTTTCAGTTAAAAAGAAGCCAAAGCTTTCTTGGCAATCCGAGAAATTCACCCACAAAAAAAGCTAAATGAGTTCAAACTATAGTCCAGAGGGGCCCTGGCATCCTTAAGCCGTAAACAGAACAGAGAAATGGATCTGATAAAAAGCCACATTTCTGGTAGGCTTGGAGGAACACTATGTGCTTAGTACATGGTAGTGGGCATCAGCGTGGCTGGACACAGGTCTTTACTCTGGGGCCAACACACTGCAGGGCGATTAAATCTTTTACTGCTGCTGGTGAATAATTATCTGCCTGACCCGTTCCACTGCAGGCGGTGGGAATACCCCATTAGTGACTTCTTCCCCCAAAAAGAGTGGGGCGTTTGTTCCTTGTCTGGCTGTACCTGGCCTTCAGCAACAATGCTTGGGCCAAATGTTTCAGTGCTGGGTGCTGGCAGGGAGGTCCCCAGGTCTGGGGACCCATGCGGGCGACCTGGCTCTTGCAGGTAAGCAGACATCTGGGCTCCCTCTGCCTCCTGAAGTAAAGAGCTCCGCACCTTGGGAGGTGTGGCCCAGGGCCTTCGTTATTTTGTTCCCTGATTTTGGAAGGAGCAGTGGAAACAATTAGGTCTCTTAATTTCTCCAAGGCAAGATCCAAATACAGAAAAGAATACATCTCCCAGGCAGGGAGAAGAGGGGAATTAACTGCCTTTTTTTGGATGAGATCAGAGAAAGCTGATTTATGAAGCAAAGAGAAAGCAAAGTGCTTTTATGGGTAAAATGTTCCCTGCTTATTTCCTTTCTGTCAGACTACGTTCCTCCCACGCTTCTGGCTGCGAGCTCGCTCCTTGGAAGCCCGTTTAAGCATTTCAGCATGTGATGATTTAACTGGGCACGGATTCTGACAGATCTTTGCAAATAACATCACAGGAGTTGCTGGAGGTGACTGTCTAATGCCGACCCGGGGCACGTTCAGGAGGACAAGGCTGGCAAAGAGAAACCTGGCTGGCCCCGTGTGCTCACAGCCTCTCCCGGAGCACCTCTGAGCACCAGGCTCTCAGGAGATACCCCTCACCATCCGCCGGGGTGGGGTGCACCTCTCGCAACCTGCTCTTTCTCCCTTGAGGAGACAGAGGCAAGGCCGGTCTTTGGCAGAGAGGGCTTGAGAGCTGAAGTCTCACGAAGAGCGGGGGCGTTTGGTTACAGCTCAAGCAGAGCGAGGGAAAGCAGAACAGGAGAGAAATTCAAGAGGGTGGGTGGGGAATGAGAAAGTTTCTGCAATTGAATTTCCACACACGGGCCTTTCAGCTCCTGCCAATGTACATATAGGATGGGATGAACTCAAGGGAACTCAGAGATGCTTCTGTCTACTAAGGGAGACTGTAGCAAGCAACTGATGTTGAATTATGGGGTACCAGAACTACATCTGGGGCATCTTAAATGTTGATGGCCGGGCTATGCTGTCTGCCTTGGTGGCCTGGTTCCAAGTGACAAAGATGTCCAACCATGGTAGGTACAGGTCCTGACATACCTAGCTGCAAAGATGCATCTGCTGCGCCCATACATCCCACCCACACAAGCAGAGCCCAGTTTTCACTTAGATAGGTGCAGGTATCAATATTGTCTATACTGCCCAGAGGAACCACAAATGGAACCACTTTGGTGATCTGTGGAGCACGAACGTGAAGCAGTTCAACGCAGGGTTGCAGCGTGTTCTGCACGCCCGCCAGACCATGCTGGGCGGTGCTGAATGGTTTTGGTACAACTGTCTGTCTCTCCTGCTCAGGCACCACCATGTTGATGAGATGTCACCCAGAAAGGACTCCAGAGCACCAGCAATGACACCATAAGGTCCAGGGAGAGGATCAGGAACAGTCTAACACTTGACATACCCTCACAGAATAAAATTAGCAAAGGAGTCGAAACGAAGTTAACCCCCTGTGAAGTCAGGCAAACCAGGAAAATATAGTTTAATAATTGATAATGATGTAGAGGAGCCCTGGTGATTAGACCCCAAACTGCGGTAGGTTTATGGGGAGGAGGGGAAGGGTGGGAGGTGGGGGTAGGGAAGAGAAAGCTGTACAGATTGACCTCTCCCCTCCCCTCCCCCCCGCCCCCTCCTTTTTCTTTAAATCCCCACCTAGTCAGGAGTGCTCATTAAGGATGGCTCTCGTTTCCCTAATTAGGCTGCCCCCTTCTCTTCACAGGGCTCCAGACCTCTGCCATTCAGCAATAACAAGAATAACAAGAAACTCGTTATTTTACAACCTGGGCTGGGGAGGAGGGGTGAGAGGGAGAAGATGGCTTTGTGATGTGCTGCTTGGAGGAAAACAAGCTCAGAAAAACCTGGGTTGAGGGAGGAGTCACTCCTGTTAAGGAGATCTTGTCTGCTCTTAAATGTTGTCTTGCCCTAGTATGTGCCTGCACTAGAAGTGATGCTATAAGGAATGGGGATTTGGGTTTTTTTCTCCTTTTCTGCAGGCTCGTTCTTGAAAGTTGTTTTTCTTTGTAGCAGTCATATGTAAATGCACATTTTATGTGAAAAGTAACCTTTAGGGACTTTGACAAGACAAGAGCCATCCCAGCTCTGAACTTGGGAGGAGGAGGTGGCAGTGGTGGCAGCGGACGCGCAATATGTTAATGTGGTCTATATTAGGCATTCATCAGTGCAGGGGGGGGCTGCGATGGCTCGCCTCAGGGAGGGCAGCAGCAGTAAGCCTGGTCTCAGCCTGGGTTTCCGAATTCACTTTTCCTCTTGGATGCTGATGATGCCGTGCACACTCACTCAGCAGGCGAGCCCAGCGACGCCCCAAGCATGCGAGGGTGCAAGGTGCCCGCCTCCCCCCCTGCGATGGAGGCAGCCCCTATGCAATTTTGCTGTCTCCGTTCTGCCCCCCGTGTGGCCCTGGCTGAGGATCCCCTCTCTGGCACCATCCCGGCAAACCTCCTCACCGGTAGATGTTAGTTTCACAAAGCTGCTGTGAAAACAAAAAAAAACCCACCCTATTCCTATTTTATACGTATAGAGCGAAGGTGGAGGGTGAGTGAAATGAGGGCTCCCTGATGGACTCATCTGGGTTGCCATTACAAGATCAAGCGATGATCTTTCCTTTGGCCAGCGTGCTTTCCCTAAACATCATGTTGTGTAGCTTCCCTCCCCAGAAGCAAGCACGCCAAGTCAGCACGAACAAGCATGTGTTTAAGTGTTGTTCTGGATGAGGGGAAAAAAAAAAAAAATGCTCACCACCTTGCAAAATCAGACCCTCCCTAAGCATTTGGAATGAATTTTGTCAAAACCAGCTTATCATCTCCATAAATTGTCACAGATCCACTCTGTTTTGCAGAGCTAAACATTTCAACATTTTATCCGCGTTACCAATTAAACCATCTTTGCTCAATTTATGCCTCATTTAAATAACTTATTACATCAGATATAGGGTTTTTTTATAGTTTGGTTTTAAGTCTCTTTCTCATACTCTCTTTAAGACTTGTCTAAGTCTTTCAAGATGTTCTTTCAAGCCCTCGGACCAAATTAAAACATCATTCACTGGAGCTTTGGCACTTAGCAGTTTCTCACAGATCTGGCAAATACTCTTTGAAATACCTCGGGAGCAGAACAAATGCCAAATAGTGTCTGCCTTAACTTATACATTGACATTTGCAAGCACGAATGTCCAAAGTTATGCCTCAAAAGTAAGTGCAGGCATGTAAGCAAGTGATCCTGATTTTTTCTGAGGTGACAAATGTCCTGCAACACTGTCCTGAAAGATTTATGATATCAATTATTTGGATTTCGCCTCCAAGCCTTTCTTACAAATGGGTCATATTGTTTTCTAAATTCGTATTCATGCTTTAACTCACTTACATCTGCTAACGGGTTCAGATTGTCCTGATTGTAAATAGACAAACAAATATGTATCTGCTGGGACTGAGATTCACTGTGCCAAACCCTCTTTAAACCCTCTTCTCTTCCTCCCACAGAAAAATCCAAAACCCCAAAACAACAAAGAAAACCCAGGTTTAGAGCAAAGCAAATTGTTTCAGCTGAAACATAGTTTTCTCGTGGCAGTTTTTTTTCGTGCCAAACCCCAAAAATTTGGGTCACCTGAAACATTTAGCAAATTCACATAAATTTTGCTGAATTACTTAGACTGAAAGAAAAGAAGCCTTGTCTGCAGGCATGAGAAACACTCAACTTCTTGCTTAGACCTTGGCCATTTTTCTGCAAGGCGTCCCAGCAGATCCACCAGTCTTGGGAAAGACTGTTGTTTGGTCTTTGGTTCTGGTCAGCTTTCTCCCAACAAGAAACAATTAACAAGGGCACGGGCTGGAGAGAAGGTTACAGCTTCATGGACAGCCTGAGCTGGCGGAGCCTCTTCCAGCCCATGGAAACATTCAGCGTGTTCAGGACTTTGCCTTTTCCTGCTGGTAAAATATGGCTTTGCTTTTCCAGTTACCCTCGCCCTCCTGCCAAGGGGAGAACTTGGATGTTTTGTCTGTGCTGACCCTCCAGCTGGGGCCGGGAGATGTCTTGGCCACAGCAGGAAGGAAGAGACTGCCCTGAATCACACATCTGGTTTTACATCTCCTCTCACTTCTCCTGTTTCAAGCAGAAACACATGGCAGGTATCTTTACAAGCACAGTATATCTGCATTATACCACGTACATCTGCATTGCACTTGGAAGGGAGCCCAGAAGCTGCTTTCAAAGTCAGACTTGCTGTCTATACTGAGAGTGGACACGGGAGTTTGGGAAGGACCTGGTGTGCTCCATGCTGATCTGGAGGCATCAGTGTGGTTGCCCAGGGGCTGGTGGATTAAAAGCACAACGTGTTTGCATCTACCCCAGGACCGCTGTGTTGCAGCCGGGCAGCACAGCTAGCGAGACACGTTCCCTCACAGCCACAGTGCCAGTCACACACTTTTCACTTACTCCTTAGTCCGCTCATTAATTACGTGTCACAGTCACATCTGAGTGGGCTGGCCAGGATCACAGCTGCCAGAGTGATAGGCAGTCCCAGCCCGGCAGAGCTCACATCTCGTGGAGGTAGAGATGGAAGTGGAGGTGGAGGTGGGGGAGATCTTGGCTTCAGCCAACTGCAGGAATGGGCCAGGGTCACCCACTCCATGATGCCCACCATGCTCTCTTTCACACACGTGAGCACAACAGGGAGTGAGGCGCTCCCAGCTGGGAAAAGGCAATTTGCAGCTATTCTGAGCTGTACTGGTTGGATCCCACTTGTGAAAACAGAGAGAGACGTCCCTGGTCGCTATTGACTCGTACTGCTGGGACAACACAGGCGGCTTTATTTGTTGAGAGAGGGGATGGAGGAAAAAGTCCCAAGTTTTTTTCCCCTGCCCTGCTCCGCTCCATCCCTGCTGCCCCGGGGTGTATTGTCCCCCTTTGTCCCCAAGAAGCACGCGTGTCCGGTAGCACCATGGTTATTTTTAGGAGGGCTTGGCCAGCGTCCACGGTGGTGGTGGCTTTGGTGAGCCGGGAGAAGCAGACTTTTCTCTCTTTGCCTTTCAATGTTTGGAAACATTGAGGCTGCCAAGGCAGCCCGTCTCCTGCTCTGCACTTCCAGCCTCTGGAAAGCGAGAGTGAGCCCTGAAAAGCCTGGCAAGCCAGCCGGGAGCCCCTGCCAGGCAGCCGGCAGCACCCTGCCAACACCAGCCGCCCCTCGCCTCCACCAGCCAGGGAGAGCCAGAGCAGGGGGGATGGAGAAGGGGAAGCGGCAGCAGAGGGAGAGGTTGGAAAATTTGCACGGGTTCCCCTCAGGGAGAGCCTTTTAATTTCCTGAGCCTGCCTCCTCTGCATTCCGTACAGATGCAACTGGGGAGGGGGGCAGCGCCCCATGGGTCCGACAGCACGGAGGCTGGAGCAGGCGGAGGTGGGGAAGAGAGAGGCATGGGCTCCAGCCCATGCAGGATTTCTCATACGTGTGTTTGAGACCGGGTCAGTGTTGCTCAGGGGAGGGAGACTGCTGGCATCGGCTGGGCTTGGGGACCGGAGTGGCTTGCAAGTGACAATGTGACTGGCCTGGGCCGGGACACCCGTGGGGCACCCCTGGCCTCCTGACCCCTGATTTGGCTATCCCTGGTGAGAAGGGACTGAGGCATCCCTTGGTGGGTCAGAAATGAAGAGGCAAAGGGGTGAAATACCAAGGGGTGATGCAGAGTGAGAGCAAGGGGCACGGGCTGTGGGCAGCCCAGCAGCTGGGTAATGGCAGGGGGGACGAAGGAGCAAAGAGCAAGTCTAACACAGTCAGTAGCCCGCTCAGCCAGTTAACACTGAAATTGCTGTTTTTGCCCCAGCCACTCGAATCTCACCTCTGAATGAAAGCAATTGTTTTTTTAAAAAAAAGGAGCAGGAGGCATATCTTTCTACCAAAAGCGTTGCAGATACCCTGTGCCACAGCAGGGAGCACTTGGGCCACCAGCAAGGCAGCAGTGGCCACTGGGACCCAAGTCTTTCCGTGGCATCCGTTTCACCACACGGACCCTTGTGGCAAGCCCATGCCATCAGGCCAGCAGTCTTTCCTCTCCCAGCTGCATGCCAGGATGGTGGGTCCAGGGCAGCAGGCTGGAGCCCCCTTTTTCTCTCAGAGCCCCACCATTCCTGGCTCTGCGCCGTGCCGCTGCTGAGGAGGCGAAGGGCTCCAGTGTGTGAAGGGGAGGGAGGAGGAAAAGAGGAGGTGCAAGCGTGTGTGCGTGTGTGTGTGTGTTGGGGGGAGATGGAGACGTCGGGTAAGAACAGACCAGCTTTCAGAGTTTGGCTAACACCCTCTCCAGCCTCTTACTCGGCATACGCGGGGTCCCATGATCTGAGTAGCAACCCCTCTCATGCCATTGTGTGCCTGACCTGCTTAAATAAACGGTGTTATTTTAAGCAAAGGCAGTCGAGCAGTTGCCGAAAGTCCTTCTCTTTCTTGCTCCCTTTCTCCCGTCCTCCTTCCCCCCCTTTCCCGCTGCTTCAGTTTCCCCTCCCACCCCACTTTCCTTTACACAGCGGGATTAATCCATCAAACCGAATGGGGGGGAGGAGGAGGGGCAATGAGCCCGCACTCCAGTGAGCACTGAAGAGGCCCCCATTCATGGGTCAACAAAACCAGGGAGGACTCTTGGACTTAATCAGCCAAGGAGCGCTCCAGCCCTGGAGACAATTAACATCAAAGCGATGCAGGAGAAAGAGGAGACGGGACAGCCAGGAAGCCTGGAAACCCACGTACAAATCCTGATTAAGAAGGGAGGGAGGTTAGAAAGGAAGCGGCGAGAGGGAAGATGCTCGGCAGCGAGCGAGAGGGGCTGATCCGTGGCTGCCTTTGGGAGCAGGAAACTGAGGTGCAAGGAGGAGGAAGGACTTGCTCGAGGGTGATGTGCAGAGCAGCGGCATGGCCTCACTGGGTGCGGAATCCTGGTCTCCTGACTTCTGCCCAAATCCTCTTGTTGAGACTGCCCTGGGGTCAGATCCCGCACCGTCAGCGGCTGGGGCACATATCCCTTACGCCAGCTGAAATTTCATGAACATCAGTGGGACTAGGATTAAGCAGCAGCATGTGGCTAGGTGTTGGTAGCCTCCCACACCTCATTTTGGAGGCTGCTTCCAACAGTCTTGTCATAGTACTGTCACGATCCACGTAATTGAAAAAAACTTAATAATACTTTATTATTGCCTTTGGGCACCACATCAAAGATTGGGTGCACCTAAAGATAATAATCACATTTTGCCTTTGTAACAGATGGTCACTTGACTGCTAATATAAACTGGCAGAAGTCCCACTCAGTTTTAGGGAGCAGAAGGGGCTCTGCAGCAGGAGCCCTGGGCTCAGGCTGGATTACTCCTGGGGAGGGACAGCCAAGCCTGGAAACAGTCCTTACACTGGAGCTCGGGGCTTATTTGCAGCTTCCTTTGGAAATAAAAGCAGCAGATGAAGTTATAGGTGAAGAGGGAGCCGCTCCTGCTGCTGTGGGCCCCCATACACATGACTGCACTGAACCGAAAAGAAAGGGGTGACGCACTGCTAAGGGGAAGAGTAATGGCAAAAGAGGCTGCAGGGCAATTTTCCAAAACTTCTGCAGCACGCTTCCCCCCCTTCGTAGGCCTCACTCTGCAGAGATCTTTCCACACCTCAGGAGCACCGCGAGGAAATGTTAGGCTGCTAGTGAGCTGTTTCAGTTGCAATTTACCATCTTCTTGCGTTACCATTGGGGGTGTTGAATGGAAAATCAGATCCATGCCACAGCTTGCCAGAGTATTCCCTCTTCCCGGCCTCAGACTGTTCAGATGTCTCCTCCACAGAGCTCTGTGACAGGTAGTTCTGTCGCAAGCCTGCAGCTACAGCTACTGCTGTGCCGAGATCTTACGGTCCATGTCAAACTATCATCTATGATGAGGTTTGTGTTCCACCCCCTACCATCGCATTAGCACTGATGAAGCGTTGCAGAGGCGATGGAGCGCTCTTGGAGGGGAGCGGGGTCTCTGGGCACTGCCCAGTTAAACCCTGGCATCCCAGGTGCTCAGCAAGCAGAAGACATGGTACCCACAGAGATTGCCAGTGTGACTCGTCCACCAATGTTTTCCCTGCCTGTGCTTGTGTATTTGAACCAGTAAAAGGACTGTGGACAGAAAACAGGGAAAATGGAGTACAAAGACCAGGAAAAGCTGGGTAAATGCATTGCCAGCATGAGCTACCTTTTCTAGTTGAAAGATGAGTTTTGTATTAAGAAGAAAGGGAAGAAGAAAAGCTCACTGAACTGCTAGCTAGTCAGTCCAATGACGTTTCCATACCAATATCTTAACACAGAGTACATCACCCAATTCAGAGTAAATTCTGAAGCATTTTGAAAAGCTTTTATTATCTTTTTCAATGTGAAAATGGTAGCTCCAGCATTCTGTATGCTCCAAGCACTGATGGACACAAGCCTCACTGTTCAGTGGCAGACAGCTGACAAGCCTTCCTGATGTTGATCTCCAAAGCTTTGAACTGGGGATGGATAAGGGTACAGGGACACGGCTAAGCACATCCCTTGAAGAGCGGGACACTGAACGATAGGCTTGGGCCAAGATCATGGCCGTGGGCCAGGTCGAGCACAGTACCCAGCAGTGCACTGGATCCTGCAGGAGTAAGGGCTCCTCCCAGAGGGTTTGGGGACACAGAGACAGCAGGGCATTAGTCAGGTCCCGCTGTCTCATGAACACGTAGGTGGCAGCCTGGGCAGGTCCATGCAGCCAGTTAATATCCACAGGAGAAAGGGTGACTTGAAAGTGCTCCTGATTTCATACCACTAAAATTTCCCATCCTGAGGGTGTCTCTGGCAGGGTTTGGCAGCCGTGCAGCAGCTCTGCACAGGTGGGTTCACGCCTGGGCGGTTGTTGCCACCGTGGGCACACCAGTGGCGGGCAGACAGGTGAGGAGGAGGCAAGGGAGCGCTGGCCCAAGGGAGCAGCTCTTGGTGTATCACTTACATCTTAATTGCGGCTGTCTGGTCGCAAGGAAGAACAGGAAGGGGAGCAGAGGGTGAGCCTTGGCTTTTGTTTCATGTGCCGAACTTTCAGGCACTTCTTTCCTTTCTTCCACCCACCTCTTTTTGCTCAGATAAAGCCACCCACACACTCACACCACGCTTGCTCTCACTTTCTCGTTTTGTCCCGTCATGGCTGTTCTCCAAGAGCTTGAAGAGTTTCTTGAATAAGGAAAAGAGGAAGCCGGGGTTGCATGGAGGTAAAACACTGTGCAACACATTCCACCTTCCTCCTACTCCTCCTCTGAGCCATCTCCTGAGCATCCCTCCCTTTTCCTCAGCAGGTACCTGCAGAAAGTGACCCTGTCAACAAAACCCCAGCAGGATCGGCCTTTGGTTTGGCTCAGGCAGCTGGTTCCCATTAAATGTTCTCAATCACAGAGAATTCTTTCTCTCTCATCTGAAATATTTTATTATTGGTTTTCCTTTCCTTCAGTTTCCTAAGGAGAAGGGAGGGAGTTTGTGTGTGTGTGCACGTGCAGTGAACTAAAGAAAGGGAATTTAGAGATCGATCGTATCATGCCCGTGTGGAAGGTTGTGCGTTAGTCAGCTGCGGTAACATTTATTCCCTCTTACGCACCCACCGAATTGTTCCTCATCTTTTCATTCCCCCACTGCCTCAGGTAGAGTCCCCTGAGGATGAGAAAGGCTGCTGTTTCTCTGAGCACAAGGCCCTCTGTCTGCTTAGCTGCAACTAAGTGAGGCCAAGATTTAAACCAGGCTGGGATACCCACAGCAGGAGGCTGAGAGGACTCGTAGGAGCAGCTGAGAGCTGGGGCATTCTGGTTTTGCCCAGGTGCCACTAGTTTTGGAGGACAAGAGGAATTACTTGGCTGGATAGTTTGTCAGTATCCTGTCTCCTGGATTGATATATGTAAGACCACTCTCTGGTGACAAACATAAGACCAGTGTCTCGGCTCTGCCTAAATCCGGTGAGGACAGGTCATACCTCCCCATCCAGAAGGGGACTAGTCCCAGCATAAGCTCCCCCAGCGAAACAAGCCTGGGGAAGCTGAGCGCAAGCGTCTTGCCAAGGGTCAGTCACTGTGCGTAGCCCCCCCCCAAATCCCACTAACCTCCCTCCTGGCTCACGAGCCCTGGCAGAGGCCGCACCAGCTCTGCCGGTCGGCTCCCCTGAGGCTGAGGGACAGACTATCCCTTGCTATAAGGCTGCTTCTAATGCGTTTAAGCCTGGTGATGGCTTGGAGATGCAGCTATGGGGAAGCCCAGCAGGGCTGAGAGGTGCATCCCATGTGCAAAGGAAGCCGTATGCCTCGGTCTTTGCCTGGGGCACCCCAGTCTTGTCCCGTCTACCTTCTGTGGGGATCCTTTTTCCCAGCAAGCTTTCTCCTTCTCATTGAGCACAAGCAAGTGATTTGAAGCCTGAGATGGCTGCCTGCTAGCTGGCTCCTCCATGCTGTACTGCCTTCAGCTCCTAAGGCTGTCACTTCTCACTGTGCCTCTCCCTCGCCCTGGGGACCTCCCCTGGGTCAGGACAGGGGCTCCTCACTTCACACATGAACCCCTGGGCTGGGGTGGACCAGGTGAGATTGTCAATGTTCGCCACAGACTGCCAGCACTGTTTCCATTGGGAGATGCTGAAATGAGCAGTGGGCACTAACAAGGAGGCACACGATTTTGGGTGGCTAGTAGCCAGGGTGGGAGTTCTCCTTAAGAAGAGAAAGGAGTATATAACTGCATCAAACAACCATTTTGCTGAGACTAGCTCCTGGCCTGAATCGCTTAGGTGATCCTAGGGCTTGTTGCAGAGCTGCCGTGGCCCAAAATGGCAGAAAGGGTTATGTAAATTTTCCCTGGTAATTGTTCAACTTTTATTGCCTTTGAAAAGACAAAGAAGACATGAAGCCCCCTGCTCTCTAACGAGCAAATGCCTGCACTTGGTTTTCTGCTCTGGAATTTCAGCTCTTTGCCTCTGTTGTTCATTTCTGCCCTGCTGCCCGGCTGTGGCCTGATGCGATGCCTGCAGTATTCCTCCTGGGAAAAGAGACACGTTTCTCCTCACAGCTCATTAGTATAAACTGTCATATCATCTTCAGCCATCTGAGAAAGTATTCTCCTCATCTCCTTGCTTGCAACTGGCTTGCAAACAGCTTCCCCGCAGGGCTGGATGGCAAAGGACCCTGCAACTCTCCTGCCTTAACATGGACATATGAGAAAGGAATCAATCCCGAGTCTTTCGCAGTAGGGATGTAGTGCTGGAAGGGATCTCCTTTTTTACCATGTCTCGTCCCTTGTTATTGTCAGCAATCACATCGTGCAATCTTTTGCACAAATGTGAAGCTCCAAACAATCCTAACAAGTTTTAAGATTCTCCCACTACCCCAATTAGTAGGCTCTTCCAGAACTTGACAGCTCTGAGGCTTAAACCATTCTTCTTATTTCCAGTCTCAATTTATTCCTGGCTGAAGCATGCCCACTTGTTCTTGCGCCAACATTGTTCCAAGGCTTAAATAGCTCTGCTCCCTCCCTGGTGCTTATCCCTCTGATGTGTTTACCAAGAACAATCATATCCATTCTCTGCCTGTGTTTCGCTGGGCAAAATAAATCAACAGTCTCCTGCCCTGCGATAGGCACTCTCT
>NW_009647236.1:4984069-4992953 GCF_000708025.1 Charadrius vociferus | reverse complement strand
TGCTAGCCTTTGTCTGCATCCCCTCTCTTCTCTATTCTTCTCTTTCCATTGTGGATGGTGAGAACCAGAGACTGTCCTCCATCACCTGTGGCCCATGCAGGGTCCTGAGCAGTGCTTGGGTTTTTGCTGGTGCCCCAGTGCCCAAAGAAGGTCTGAGTGTGAAGATTTTTATAGGCACAAACTGCTTTTCCCAGTGGATTCTGTTTCCAACCCTCGAGTGTTGTGTGGAGTTCAGCCCTGTCTTGGAGCGGTTTCTCGATGCTGCTAAGGAGCCAGCAGCCCCGCTCTGCTCTGAGGCTATCGTTGCTTGGCTGCTGGTAAAGCATGCAAGACTTGCTTGCAGAACTGTAGGTATAAAGTTACTCTTGAGGTTTTGACTCATTTGGTGGCACTAGCTGTTAAAGTTGGCTCTCCAATTTCCCAGCGTAGCAAGGCACCCTGAACTGTATCACTGGATAGCTTTAGCAGAAGGTTTTGTTTATCTGGTGGTTTTCTTACAGAACAAGAGGTCCACGTAGATTTTTCCTGTGATGCTTTCCTGGACACTCTGAATTCCTGTCAACAGGATATTGAGAGGCCCAAATAAAATTATAGAAGTGTGGGTGTGCTTTTTACGTAATTTAGTATGTATCTGACCCTCTACCTCATCTGCAACACTTTGTTTTTCTCTTATGAAAGGTGTGCAGAGTGCAGCTGACAGATTTTAGGCTAGGATATGCTGCAGCAGAAAGAAACAAATAGGTCTACTCTTCACTTAAGCCAAACTGGGCTTCAGGAAAAAGCAAGCCAGTTTCAACTCCTCAAAGTGTAGGAACTCAGCCATGCTCCTAATTTTTTTTTAACTCTGTGACTCAACCCTTCTACACAGGATACTCCATTGTTACCATACCCTTTAGATTTGGGAAAGGCAAGCAGACATGGAAGTACAGTGCAATATTACTTTAGGAACTGGCGTTAGAAGTGACTAGCTGAAAGGGAGAGACACATGGACTGCAGTCCTTGGGGGTAGAGCTTTCCTCTGGATGCCTCTCACCAGCTCTTACTTGCAATCTTGTATTAAGCTTCTCACTTTTACAAGGGTGATATAAAGAAATCCATTTTTCCCCCCTGCCATATCTTATTCTGGCCAGCAATGGACCTTTCTGGGTAGATGTCCCCAGGTCTGCAAATTTATGCAGATGTATCACTACACTGTTGGAGGTTCAGAAATAATGGGGTATGATACCAGGAGAGAGGTGTTGAACGGCACCCTTCTTTCTGCACCCTTTCTTCCACCTGAGAAGCTATGGGTTACAGAAAATTTTCCTTACTGACAGCTGTCCATCACTTTCATTCAACTCTGTTTTTATATCTGTAACACCATTTCTTGTATCTTGGTCAAAATCCTGTGTTCTGACTTTGCTGTGTCACAAGATCTCAGTAAGCGCCATGTTGCATAGAAGCAGCGCAGCACAGAGATCTGCCTCTTGATGGATTGACTCCCTGCTTGAGAAAATGGGACTCTGAGAGAGCACACGTGGCCCAAACTGATTTGGGTCCACCCTGGTGCTGGACAAGTTGTGGCTTTGCACCATGGCATGCTTTCTGTCCGCACAGGGAGGTAGAGGTATAACAGGAAACAATACACACAAACCTAAATAGCTTCTTTTTTCCTCCTAAAGTCTTTTGTTCCTGAAACCAAAGCACAGTAAATCAAGGGGTTCTGTCTTAAATGAACTTGAAGTGCTCTTTATTAAAAAAAAAAATCCAACCCCCAAAACAACCAAATCCCCAAGTCCCCAAAAGGAAGAGGAGGAGGAAAAGATGGGACCTCAGAGAGGATTCATAAATCACATTGCAATGGACCTGGTACAGATGTTCCTGCATTCAGCCCACCAGGCAAAGCACAGCACCATAATGGGACTGATGGGCCACGTGTGAAAGCAGACAGAACGCAGCTGACTTGGAGGAGATGTGCTCTCTCTGGCACGTATAACACATGCTCGGTCCCTGCCCCGGCCTCCCTCAATCCCTCCTGCCAAAAAATAAACAAGCCAGATCAAACCTGTCATGGTCTGGAAGTCTTCAGCTATCCCTTTCTTTTAACATGGTGTGGCATGGTCTGGTTTCCCAGCGCTGAACGCTTTGGCATAGTGCTGAAAAACTTTTACTTCTTCAGGTCTTGGACTGTGACTTCCCACCTGGTTGCCCAGGGAGTGCCCTGGCCCCAGGCAGCAAGAAACTGGAAGAAGGGGAAGGAAAGGGCCAGTCATTTCTCCACAGCCAGACCTTTCCCAGATTTTTTAGGGGGGACTCCTTACTGAGTTGCCCAGGAAGCCCCAGCACTGCAACACCTGAAGTCCTGAAGAACACTGCAGATGGCCCCCATGTCCTGAAGCAAGTGGACAAGGGCTGAGGTGAGCATCTGGGTCCACAGGACAGAGCCAGCCAGGATGGGCTGGTGGCTGTGGGGCTGGGAGCTGGGCAGACCCAGCCCCACGTGGATCCAGAGGCACATCAGGCTGTGTGCCCATATCCTGGGGCAGAGACTGCTTGGTGCTGCTGCCGCTCTGCATGTACGCCAACCGCAGGCACAAGAGCATAATCAGTCCCAAAATCCTCAATCCCAAGGTGTCCTCATTCACATCCAAGGGTTTTGCAGCTCCTTCCCTTGCTCTCCAAGCAACCAGAAGGTTACAGATGATAGAACAAAACAGCTCACGCATCACCCAGCAGCCATGCCCTCCATCTGGGAACAGGGGAAGTAGGTGGTAGATGAAGTTTAAAGTCAGGTTTTTCTGTGGTTTGCCTCAGAAAATGACTTGTCCTATTGCACTGCAGAAGCCAGAAATGCTGCTGTTGTCAGAAACGGCCTCAGGATGTTCACAATCCCTCAGTGTCCTCTGGTGGGTACCCACAGCAACAAGATTGGAAAGACGCTAAATCTAGGTCTTACCTGTGCTGCAACGAGCTGCAGAGCGATTCTGCTTTTATTTCCTGTGCACCTGGGTACCCATCTGCCAGCATCTCAGGACCCCGGTGAGTGCAGAGACAGGCAGCCACCTTGCCTTTGGCCCCCAGGAGGCAGAGAAGCAGACAAACAGCATGTGATTTGGGCATGCCAGTGTGGGATATGTCATTTTTAATCTGTCTTCTTTTTTTTTTTTTTTATCTCTTTGATTTGCCCTCATTTCAGGAAGAAGGAATTGCTCTCATTGGGACCGTTTTGTCCTTTGTGTAAAGGGAGGAGAAGACACATCAGGAATTCCAACAGGCTCTGGGGCAGCCAACACCTGGGTGGTGCATTGTGTTTAAAATGGTCTCCAAAAATAACCAGGACCACAAAAGGGGAAAAATTAATAAGGATAATTAACTGGTTTCCATCTCCAAGTGCTTTGGAGACATGAGCTAATCAGTCTGTAGACACATACAAGCACACACAATGTCTGTAATTAGTTTGCTCTTCTACTTCCTTACCTCTTCCCCCAGCAGATTGCCCACCAAGATCCATATCAAGCAGAACAGGTCTCTTTCTGCCCCTTCTGCAGAGGCCTGACAGTCTTGCCTCTGCTCAAAGTGCACCGTCTCTCTGTCAGTCTGTCTGTCTGTCTACTTCCCTCCCCTGCTGGCCACGATCAGATTTCACTAAATGAATCACAGTCTAGTGGAAACTCCCTCCGACCTTTGCCAAGAATTGCAAAGTTGATGAAAATGGGACTTGCAGCCAAAGGGAATTTAGTATGGTTCCTTACTGGTTCCAGCCAACTGCCTTCCCATTGCAGTTGGTTGCTTCTGGTCGTCCTGTTTCCGCTTTCAGCCTGGCACCTCTCCTCCACCTGAAGCACCTTTCCCAAGATTATGATGTTGATTACTAGATGCCACACCACACCTTCAGGGCCCTGCTGGCTGCCGCGGGTTGTCTGATCGTTTCCTTCCACCGAGGTGTTCCCTGTTTGCTTTTTTTCTCAGTGAAGAGGACTTGTTGAGACCAAGTGCCCATTTATCCAGATCACCAGTGTGGGTTTAAACATCTTCTCTGTTCCCAATTATCTGGTACAGTTCTGCCCTTGAACCTTACTTCCCTTTCTGACAACTTCATGGCTCTGCTGGTTCTTCATGCTAGACATGCATGGTCTAGCAGAGCAGGTACCCTCTGACTGACAACTAGAAGTCCTCTCCCAGCTGGGGTCTAGATTCTTTGTGGAGCCCTAGGAAAGGTTACTTTGCCTCTCTGAGCCTTATTTTACCCACCAGTAAAACGAGTGTAATAAACTCCCTTTTGTAAACGCTTTGGGGAAGACACTGGATTTAGTGCTGGAGGCGTATCTGTTGATGGAGAGGAACCACTGGGTGGTCTTCTGGGCCCCTCCAGCACACAGAAAGGAGGTTGCTTCATGCCACCCTCAAGCTAACCCCCAAGGACTTGGTAACAACATTTTCTTCAGCCCCAGGCTGAGATGCAGAGGTCCTGGGGGCCAAGCTGGGGTGGCAGATCATTTTGAAGAGTTACTGAGAGACAAAAGCCCGGGTGCTGTCAGCCTTAGCATTTCCTCTCTGTGGTCAGCAAGAATGTGCTCTGGAGTGTCACCATGGCCCTGCAGGAGAGGCCTGATCAGACTCCTGGCTGCTTGTGCACTTTGCTCAAGTCTCTTTGTGTTGGTGTTGTCCACACGTCCAGAAACAGACCCGCACCTCAGGCAGTTCCTGGGAAGACACTGAAGAGGAGCCCCTAGAGGTTTGTGTGTTGATAGGAAGCTCTTCATCCCTGTGGCTCTGCAGTGTGGTGCCAGGGCTCCTGGGCAGGACAGCGTGCATGGTCCCCATGGGGCTCTGAGAGCGTGGGGATGTGGGGAGGCTGCAGCCACATCTGGCTGCTAGCACAGCCTCCCCAGGCAGCTCTGTGGCTGTTGCAGGCTGTGCAGGAGCAAGATCAATGTACTGTACCTCACCTCCTTATTCTCCAGCCTTCACTTCTTCTCCTTGCCTTTCATCTTTCAACCCTTGCTTTTTCCCTTTGTGGTACCTCGTATTGTCTCTCTTCCCCCTCCAAGCCTCTTTCTTTTCTTATCCTGCCTGGTCTCACCTCCCCATCCCCCTTCCTTCTTATTTTCTCTCCTCTTCACCTCTGATCTACACCCAGTCACCCTATTGGCTCTTCTTCTGGAGGCCACCTTGGATGTGTGACAGATGCCCTGGATCAACAGGGAGCAGCAGCTCCGGCTTGGGACCTGGCTCCCAGCTCTTCTCTCCCAGCCCCACATCCCAGCTCGAGCCGCAGGCGGTCTGGGAGCTGATAAAGCCCAGGTGTGCCACCACTCTGCCTTGCTGCCCCACCACACGAGCCTCCCCCCAGGAGCAGAGAGCAGCCTCCATGGCAGGCATGGGGTCTCCACCGGGAGAAGGCAAAGTGCCTCTGCTGCCTGCCATCCCACACACGACCACCTCTCCTTGGGGGCCAACCGCAAGCCCTTATCAGGATTTGGCCCCTTGCTGTGAGGAGGAGGGATCGTTTTCCTTTCTGGGTCTCCCTGCTCTCCTTCTAACCCTCTGCTCTCTCCTTCCTTCTCATCCATTTCCTTTGACATTGGTCCCAGGCCCACTGCCAAGTCTCAGATCCATTAGTGAGGTGCCTTGCTGACTGAAGCACAAATCAGGACAGATCCGGGTGCAATTAGCAGCTTCTAGCACCTCATCTGGAAGGCATTAGCTTGGCTTTTGGGGGAGGGGGTTACGGGTTGGGAGGAGAAGAGAGAAATAAGAGGGAATGGATATAGATGCCAAATAGAATAAATAAGCTATTTCTACCACTCTTAGGAACCACCGTCCGGCGTCTGAAAGCAACATACAAACAGTGCGATAGCCGTCTGCGGGGGACATAGTCGGTGTGACCCATAGACCTTCCCTCCCAGGAGGATCTGGTTATCAGGTCCAAGAAGGTACCAAGAGAGCATGAAGGTGTGCGGTTTGCCACAGCTTGCAAGTGATGTCCCTTCTGTTTTTTCTTCACAAACCAAGGCTTGTGGTTATGGTGTCTGTAAGAGTACTTTGGTCTACCTTGCCCTCGTCTTCCTTTGGTGCTCTGCTCCATCTGGCTCCCAGTGCACTAAAATCCCTAATAACACTATGATGGGGTGTCTGTCTTACACTTGAAGAGACAAGATAGACTGGCACCTATTAGTTATGATGGCCCATATGTGCGTTGTAGACACAAGCCCCAGATAATATAGTTTTCATCAAGCCAGGACTCTGTACGAGTCTTCTTCACCCAGCCTTGTAGATACCTTTGAGGAAAACCTTGGTATTGCTCTCAGCAGAGACACAAGCCAACACCTGCTTCCTTGCTAGCTTGCTCTGGTCTATATCCAGGGTGCATGGATGCACAGGAGGCTGCGACTCTTGGGAAACCTCAATCCCAAGCTAACAGGACAGAGCAAACATACTCATAGTGTGGCCTTCATGTTCCCAGAAAGGTCCTGCTCTTTCACGGGCACAACAGTGCTGTCACAGAGCACGTCTCTTAGGGATTAAGATATTGCTGACCATTAGAAAAGGTGACTGTCGGAGTAAGTTTGAAAGCATCCTTTTCCTCCAAAACAAGGGCTGGCACCGGTACATTTGTCCCCTGTCATCTCTGCCAAAAAACAGGTTATGCATTTTCCTTTAATTTGTCCTCCTACTACCTTATAAAAGGGGCCAGAGCCAGTCTGTTCATTCCCTCTGTGTTTGCTTTCTGCTCAGTCTCAGCTTTGGGGAGAAGGCAGGGTGGGAGTAGGGGAGGCACCAGCTGCCCTGGGCCCCTCTACAGTGATGGAGCAGTCTGCTGGGAAGCAGGACCCCCAGGGCCACGGTGGGCTGCCGGCAGCAGGTGGCTGGCATGCCTCTGAAATGATGTGTGTCGAGCTAGGGCGTTCAGGGGAAAAACCAAACACCGACCGTAGTCTCCTCGTGTGGGAGAGCCTACTAACCGGCAAAGCAAGAGGGGCTGGCTTTTATTTATTCATCTGGGTACGATCCCAGTACCCAGACACCAGATCCCCCTCGCCATAGCACGCACAGGCCATTCCACTTCCCAGGGCCACCTGCTGATGGCCAGGGGCTGGGGAAGCCAGGGCTTCCTCTGAGCCAATGATCTCATATTATTCCTGCAAAGGCAGCAGCTGGAAGTAGCTGGAAACATCTCTAAGAGTAATTTTTCCTATACTGGCTGTTGCCAGACGATGGTCTGTGAAGCCCTGCTGGTTAGCGAGCTCATGGAGAGGGACCTGCACCTGGGCTCAGGGGCCAGCCACCTTTTGAAGATTTCCAGCCCTGAAACTGTGGTGAGATAGGTGTACGGGTGCCTGGGAGAAATGTTGAGGGCAGATAATATTTGCAGGTTCAAAGAGTTTGGGATTTGTTGTTATATTCTGTGTTCTCTGTTGTTTTCCCCCTGGTGCATGCACGTACATCAAGGCAAAGGTGGTGATGGTTTATCTTGCCAAGAGAAACAGGATTGGCAATGGACAATGTTAGGATAGCTCAGTAGGACAGTGAAGTGACTGGAGGGACCCTGTGAAAATTGCCCTCTCTGCTTTTGGTACAAGGAGGCAGAAATGCAAGGCACGAGAGAAAGCCTGCACCTCCTCTCGCTCCGTCCATGCCTCTTGCTAGCAAGCTGTGGCAGGAGATGTTGTAAATTCCCCAAAGACAGGGACGCTGAAACACTTTCTTTGAGGGCAGAAACTGTGACATGCATCCTTTCAGCATCCTTGTTCATCCGCTCAATGGGACAAGGAGGTGCCCCTGCGGTACTCCATGTTTCCAAACATGTGTGCGGTTGGACACGCAATGCCTGGAGAAGGAGGGTGTAAAACAGCATCCTGGAGCCCCCTTTGGGTAAGCAACATCAAGCAGGCGGGAAAGGGGCAGAAAGGGGGGAGCGTGTGTGCAACGAAGGGTGCCAGCGCCATGGCGGAGGGAAATGCAACCCATGCCAGGTGCTGCTGTGCAGGAGCAGGGGACGAGGGAGGCTGCGTGACCCAGGGGCTGCAGGAGCCAATGTCTGCCCTCCCTCTGGTTGCGAGTGTCTGTGCCTTGCCTACATGCTCAGAGGCAGAGGAGGACACCCGCGCATGCTCTGCCGGCGGCTGCCTGCACGTACTGCCTTGTTTCCCCGGCTGGGGTGGAGGGAGAAGGCCTGGTTTCGGTTAAGCCCTTGGTCACACGAAGATGCCTTTCCTATTACTCTTTTGTTTTTCCTCCTAAGCAACGTTCACATTTAACTCTTGCAGCTCTTCCCTGTAGTGTAGCCTGCCCTGCCTGAGGGCTGGCCCAGGTCAGAGGCAATTCAGGAACAAGGGGGAGTTGTTGGATTCTGGGGCTGGAAACCCCACAACCCTGCAGAGGGGCTTTGGGAACATTGGTGCTTGGGAAGGATGACACCATTGAGAAGAGCTAGGAGGCCAGGATGAAGATACTCCAGTGGTGTAGTGCTGAACATGGTAGAAATAACTAAAGAGTCAGTCATGGTATTATCATGACTGAATTTGGCTCCAAACTTGAAATCGGCAGAGGAGGAGTGGGGGAGGCGGAAAAGAAAACATGCAAAGGCCTTTTCAAAACCCAAGACCACAAGAAAAAACTTCCTATAAACAAATCAAATGGAAATATTTTTTTAGTTCTATAAACATTCCCCCTTGAAGCGTTCAACCCAAATATTGCATCACTGTGCTAAGACATAAACAAATCTTGCAGTGAAAGAGATGCGCACCAACAATAGACTAGCCTGTTTGCCTTGTCGGGGCTGTGAGAAGTGCAAAAAATAAACAAACAGACCAAAGAGTGACAAGCAGAAGAGAGATGTCTGGGGAGTACTTGCCTGAATATTCAAGGAAGGGAGGATCACCCTCCCTCCTTCCCCCCCCCC
>NW_009647236.1:4974819-4983939 GCF_000708025.1 Charadrius vociferus | reverse complement strand
CCCCCCTAAATCCCAATGAGGTTCAATAAGGAAATTCGGTTCCTTCAGGGTCCTCAGAAAATCACAGCTCTGGCAGGTCATAAGACACCAGCCAGACTTGTCTTTCAGAAAGCAAGGTAGCTTCTGTTTCTTCCTCAAATATATTGTTAAAAAAAACATCTTTGACACGAATATCTCTTGGGTAGACATGTATTTATTTTTGCAGTGATTGTAATGGTGGTAGAAAGAACTAAACTGGCCAAGCTGTGCTGTGTTTTATACCGATGTGGTGTTTCCCCTACAGGAAGCGCAGCCACTCGCCCACAGGAAGGTTGTTGTCCTCTGAGCAGCAGTTAGCAGGCTTTCAGGAGGAGGCAGGGGTTTGGGGCCTGGCTTTTGGTTGGTAAAAATTGTTAGAGGCATTCTAGGAGGAAGAATTTGGCACCAGATTAGAAAATGTGAAGTTCCCCACACGAAACACACACCCAAGAAACAGTGGCATAAGGTGATGCTGGGGGCCTCAGAGCTGCCATTTTCTCTATCTTCCCTGAGTATAGGTACCCCTAATCTGGCTCTACCCCCCATTTCTCGCATTTCTGGGATGTACCATGACCCTGCAGATGGAGTACCTCAGTGATGGCACATGAAGAGACCTGCCTCCAGTCACTCCTCTTGCTCCTGTGGCAGGGAGACCACTGTTCCTGTGTGGGAAAGGAGAGCGGGACAAGGACGGGCTGAGGTGGAGGCAGCTGCAGAGGAAGGTGAGGGAGGGGGTGGTGTACAACGTAGCATGACTGCACTCATTAATTTTGGTACCGGTGGGTATCCTGTGTTTAGAGTCACAATAGCATGCTGGGAGCAGTGTTTGGCTCATCCCTCATACAGACACTGTAAGAGTTGCCAGGGATCTCCTGGCTTTGTCTCTCCCACCAAAAGAGAGGCGAGGAGCTGCACAAGTCACTCTGGTGGGAGGGGAATTCACTTTTGTTCCAGTTCATGCAAGAGACACTGTCGAAAGAGTCACCAAAAAAAAAAGCTGCTTAGCAGTTCAGTCTCACGGGAAAGTTTCACTACCAGAAAGTGAGTATAACTTGAAACCTCTTGGGCGGATAAACTGTCTCTGTATTCTGATGAGATGAAACAGAAATATGATTATGCTTGATCCCTCAGCTGGGGTCGCACTGCTCTGTCAGTGCAACAAGCAGAAGCAACTACGATTTCTCTGGTGGCTTAACATCCTCTCTGCACGAGTCCTCCTGGCGCCCAGCTGTGCTACGCATGGTCCTCACGCTCAGCGACCCCGGCTGAGCCGCCTGCAGTGCTGTCGGGAACAGCAAACCTTCTGAGACCATTTGATCTCCCTAGACTATCGACAAAAACTTCTCCATGCATGCTTTGGTCTTGAGAAAATGACTTCAGGTGCTGCTGCAGGAGCTGATTTACAAGGAGAGGCTGAAAGAATAAAAGGTCTCACACACTTCTCATGTTACATTGCATCCACGCTGGTGTGAAGTCAGGGGCATTTACACCCAGCTAACTGAGGGAGAATTAGGCCCAGACCCAGTATATCTGACTGACCAACAGAGAGGATCAAAGACCTGTAAACGCTAAGCAGGGGTGGTCCAAAAATATTAGAATCAGAAGTAATGGGATGAACTATATCAGAGTAAAATTTAAGTTGTAGAGAAAAGATTGCAGCTGACATCCATTCCCTAAGATGTTGCTCTGCCTTCCACAAGAAGCTTCTAGGTATGGCTCACATCAGTCAGGAAAGAGGATTAAACAGTTTTGTGTTTAGCACGGTCTGGCACGCAGCAGGCAGACTAGATCGTGAGTATTTTCAGCATTGATGGCTTGCAAGTCGTCAGAAGGTGGACTGCAAGTGGATTACAGCATCCTTCTCTAAATTCCCGCCCATACGCTTATGCCTCATGCAATATCTAACACATGCAGTCAAATGAAATGGTGACAAGTAAAAGCAGCTGGTAGAAATGAAAAATGCAGAATTTCAAAGCTTAGCCTGATTTTTATTTGGCTATAACTGCAGGCTGCTGTGGGGTATCACGCCATGAAAGAATCTGTGGATTTCTTTTTTCTTCCCTGAAAGATTAGTTTGTTCTTTGGATTAAAAAAGGATCGGAAACACTAAGCGATACAACTTTTAAAGTTCATCTAACCCTTCTTCTCAGAGACTGTAAATTCCTGAGCACTATGGCCTTCGTATCAGCTGTGATTCTCTTTTCTAAAAGGAGACTTGGTTCCTAAAGTTTCAAATAAATGACTGGTAGGTGCTTTGCTATCCTGCTTTTTAAAATGCAATAGAAGTGCACAGCCTAATGCTAAGACAAAACAGGGCATATACGTACAGAGGCACAGAGCTGTAAGAGCAGCTCTTTCTGCCTTTTACAGATTGCAGTAGGGTGACAGTATTCAGTGAAGACACCATGTAAAAGTAGAGAGGAGTGTATTAAAAGGGTACTCAGGTACGCAATGCATAGCCAGACTAACCCAAAGGAGAGGGACTTAAAATGTTTCAGAAGTCAGAGTCTGCAAGGCTTGACACCGGAGAGTTGGAGATATTGCTAAGGATGATATAAAACAGTCATAGGAGGAATAATGAACATAAAAAGGGAAATTGCAGGTTGGTGACATAATGATGTTTTGGGAGATGTGTGTGTCCAACTCCAAGTTAGACAAGAACGCAGCAAGGAGCAGCCCTGTCTTGGGGCAGTGCCTCCTGCAGGCTCTCCCCCGTTGTCTAGCCACTGGGGCGTCGCTGGAGAAGGTAGGTTTAGGGTGTGACACCTCTGATGTTTCTTGGGAGGTCAGGAATGTCCTCTGGCCAGCTGGCCCCTCTGGGGAGATGGGGTTATCCCAGAGGGCATCCTTGGGAGCTGAGGGCTCGCACCAGCTCTGATTTGGCCCCATGAGCTCTCGGCTGACCCCAGGGCACTGAGAAGCACCAGATCCTGCCCGGGGCCAGGGGCTTCCCCGGGGACTGAGCCCGGAGTGGGACCTGCCAGAGCCACGGGGGCTTCCCCGCACTCCCCTCGGTGCCTGGCTGTCTCCAGGCCCCGGCCGCCAGGCTGGGATGTGGGTTAGCAGATTTTTTCCACGCTGTTTCTCTGGGATCCCTGACAGAGCCCATCAGAGCTGCCTTTTATCAGCACTGCACGCCTTAGTGAGCCTGTCATGCCTCACACACAATGTGCTCTGTGCCGGATTAATCCGGCCGGCTTTCATGCTCAGGATGTGGGCGACGGGCAGGGTGGGGGGGCACAGGGACAGATGCGGGGCTGGTGGGGGCCCAGGAGACTGGGGATCCCCAACCTTTTCACTTGCTGAAGTTAAAGATTTGTTTGAGGGCTCTTTCGGGAGACAGGGGAAGAACAAGCCATAGGCAATGAAAAAGAAAGAAGGAAAGGCAACAGGTGCGTGGGAAAGTGGTGAAGGAGAGATTATAGGTGAATAACAGGTGAATAAATGGACTACAACAAAGAGAGAATGTGATGTAAAGGGAGATCTGCGTGCCTTAAAAAGTAAGCCCCCTTGCTGATAGACATGACAGGTAGCTATTTCACATAGGTGTAATTACTCAGGGACTGCACCTGGGATAAATAAAGGATTAGGATAAATAAAAGATAAAGGGATCTTTTCAGCCTTCAGCATTAATCTGGAACACCTTTAAGATACCTCCATATCTTGACTATTGATGTCTGTAAACGCTCAATAACTTACTTCAGATTAAGGGAAGCAGTAAAAAGCGTGAAATCCTAAAACCAGTGAAGTCTGTACTGGTGGGAATAAGACTCCCATTGACTTCTGTAACACCAGGTTTCCATGCAGCTTCTCCACAGAGACTCCACAGAGAAAAGGAGTCATTCATCTAACATAAGAAGAAACTAACTGCTTTTTCCAACAAACCTCTGCAAGCCTGGAAACAGATAGTAGGGGAAACAGATTGATAAAGGCCACCTAACCCAATACTGCACAAACATCTCACACTCCCTGCTATGATTCATAGCTGAAGGTGTGCACACGCCAAAAAATCTCAATTTTCCATGAGCTGGGGATGTTGCAGACATGTGCATATGCATAATGTGAATGCATATGCTAACACATCATCTATATCAATCTCCAATTGGAGATTCACAATGTTAAATTGAAATTATCCATTTTATCTGTTGCATTTTACCCATGAAAGCCCTGTTTTCAGCACCTCCTGCCTACGTTCCCATCTCCACTTGGAAGGGTAAACTACTTTATAACATCCTATCCTGTCTATCCATGGAGACGCGTCCTACAGTTTCAAAATAATTTTCCATTCAAGGACCTGAATGAGCTTGCCTGCTGCTGAAATGTCACCTTCTCTGAAGCAAAACAGAGAACACCTATTTAATAGCACATGGCAATGTTGTAACAGCAAAAGATGACATGCATGGTCTTGTTTTGACATCCTATCCATCAGGGGAGCATTTTGCATCATTACTTTGAGATGGATTTTGGTGATGAACCCAAAGGCAGGAGGGCATGTACTACCAGCACTACCTCTTTCTGCACATGGCAGGTTCATGGTGCTCTTGTATCCAGTCTCAGGATTTCCCACATACAGCACTGGCAGTGAGGTGTGTGGTCACGATCACAAATGTGTTCACATTGGCTTTCACTGCATGAGAAGTTTTAAACTGTAGAAGAGTTGTTGCTAAGTTCTGAGGAAGAAAGCAGGATCCTAGGGGGAAAAAAAGGGCTGTTTATTTAGGGCATTTGTCTGAGCTCCTTACTCAAGCAAAAGGTTTTACCCATTGCATTTGATAATTTCCAATGAACAAAACCTTTTTTAAAGACCCAGTCCTCCACCCAAAATGTTGACTGACATTGTAAAACACTTCCCAAATACAACAAGGTGTCTCTGATTACCGATCCCTGAACATTTTAAGACAAGGAAACAAATGGACCCAAACTGGGTCATTTCATAGACCTGGGAGCCCACTGATTGTCCAAATAGTTCATATGAATGAACCCACTACAAACCGAATGGTAGTTCTTTACAACATTCCCTATAGATATATAGTGCAGAGCACAGGAACGGATGTGCCCATATATAACACATTTCATACCAATACACCTATCATTGTGCAAAAGGAGAATGGTACCTTTGCAGGCATATGCTTCTTTATATTGTTTTTACCATGTCTGAAATAGGAATTGTACCATTAAAACTATCCTGTTGCCAGCCCTTTTCCAACAGAAGGCAGAGCTAGTGCTGGCTCACTGAGATTTATTTTATTTCAGAATATATACATTACCCCTTGTGTGCAAACGCACTTACATATTCTGAAATAAATCTCAGTGAACATACAACATTTCTGTCTGACATCAGGGTGAGCTCGTCACAATCAAGTCTATGTCCCTGATTTGGACCCTAGTGGTAAAACTAAACTGACATTGAGTTGGTTTAGTTTACACCAGCACAGATTTCCTAATATAGACAGGCCCTATCTCTTGTCCTCCCGTCCCACCCCCCTCTTTAATTTGGCTCTCTGAGTTTTGATGACTGAATCACTTCCCCCTTTGTTTTTCTGATTTCTTTCCTAATCTTCTGCTCCTGAAAGATGCTTAGTTCCTGAATCCCTGTACAAATACACTTTTCTTTCTAAGCTTCTCACCAGCCAAACAAGGTTTTGTTTATTTAATTTGACATGCCGAGAGAGAAATGATCCCATTTCCTATGGATTATCGAAGTAACAAATAGCTTTACAAGAGGGTAAACAAAGTAAAACTCATGCTGAAACTCCTTTGAACCAGGGGCTTCCCGTTCATGTCCCTTCCTAATGTGAGCCTTTCCCTTCTCCTCCCCGCCGCACATGGGATGACTTTCTGGTCGCTTTGGACTGTGGCTGCTGCTCTCACACCAGCCCACTGCTGGGGCTGAGCTAGTCATGGCCTCCTCATCCTTCCCTTCACCAAACTCACCACAAATTACTCAAAATACAGCCAAGACAGCTTTGAACTCACTTTGTGAAGGAGCGTTTTCTCCATCTTGTTTTTGGCTCCATAGCCCAATTCCTCCCCATCAATTTACCATTTTTGCAAAGATTCAGAGCTAAGAAAACCAGGGGGTGAGCCTGGAAGCCTCCATAGAGATAGGGATGCCACATTGATTTTTATTGGGAGCTTTGTCTAACTCAGGCGCCAGGCACGGACACCTGAAAGCATCACTCTGCATTCACACCTCCTGCAAGGTGCATTTCTGGAGAAAAATAAACAAAACAACAAAAATCAGGCCTGAATCTGGGCTAAAATTCCGAAGGACTGCAAGCCGGGGGTGCTTATGGGCTCCCCACAAGACGACAGACCCCAGCAGCGTGCAGCTCACATTTTTTCGGGGCTTTTAGGTTTGAGGGTTGGGTCCTGGCCTGCTCCCCCCCCACCCCAACATCCCTTTCTGTTTATTACTCCTGCCGTAATTGGGAGGCATGTGCGGATGAATTAAACATAGCAGGACGGATGAGAAAACTCTCCCTCTTAGCTGGCTGAATGAGCAAATTTAACTGAGCCTGTTACCCACTGAGTATCGTGCCGACATGCCAGGGTCCGGTTTCCTTTGAGCTCGCCCTTTCATGCGGAGTCCCTCCGTGCCCCCTGCCTTGCTCTGCACAATATCAAACAGCTGGAGTTTCTGCGGCCCCGAGGAGGAGCCTTTGCATCCTATGGCAGCAGCAGTGGGAATATCGCCTGGGATCGGAGAGGGATTGGGCTGATCCAGGCAAGCCGGTGGCTGAGGACTGGGGGACTCTGGCACCTCCAGAGGGGGACGGGTACCCCCCGAAACACAGCTTGTGCACCTTCACTGCCCACAGTAAAAGCTTCCTTATACCTGAAGGAATGGGGCTAAAGGAGAGGTTTTCAGCTTTCACACTGCTTTGAGCTTCATCAGCCAGACCAGTGGCACACAGAAGTCAGTTCTGGCGGGTAGTTTGAAATAAATGGATGCCAGCCTAGAGGTGGCAACTGCCCACAACAGGACTGCCACTGCCTTGTCTGGGGATGCTGAGGGGACACAGCCGCCTGAACCAGCATCCTTCTTCAGCCCCAAGGCATTTCTTCCAGCATTAGCAACAGGGGCAGGTGGGAAGAGCAGAGTAGGAAGGATGCTGCTGTGCCCCGTGTTTCCTTCTCCCCGGGGATAAACAGGGAATGTAATCCTGCAGGGCTGCAATCCTTTTTCCCCAGCGTTAAACAAGCCCCAGGGCATTTCTTTGCACAAGGTAGCTCTAATTCTGCTCCCTCGCCTCTTTCTACCCACCTCTCTAAGCCTAAAAGTAGTCAGCACTAATTCAATTCCTGTTTTAATTTAGGACAGTTTACGACTGCTCTAAATTAGGAAACCCCTGTTTTTCAGACAAGGCAGGTGCTAGAGGCCTCAGCACTTGTAAAAATTAGGCCACTTAGCGAGGTGTCTACATACGGATTTAGCACCTGAGGACTGCGTTACTAAGCAGTGTAAAGAAAAACACAGAATCCGGGAAACAGTTCTTTAAAAGATAATTAGGCAGCAAAGTTAACATTGCGGAGGAAGGAAATTTGTGTTCAACCTGATAAGCCTACCCATTCAAATGCAAGTTGAAGAGCCATCAATACCTATTCCCTCAGAACTCAAGAAACCCACCAGAAAAAATCAGGTTTGACATTTTCAGTACCCCTTTCATAAACCAAGGAAATAAGAAACCCAAACCCAAATATAAAAACCCCAAATCCTTCAAATCATCCTTCTGCGTGAGAAATGGGTAATCCAGGAGCACAGGCCTTTACAGTGCCACTAAGCACAAATAACTCTGAAACCGAATTATGACATGAGGATAAACTTTAACTCTTTCACCTTCTTCTCTAACTGAAGGACTTCAGATTTAGAAACTACAGATCATGTTTATCATGTACGCTCTGTGCATGGCAAAGATCTGAGAAACATACCCTGACTTTTCAGTGACAGCAGATTTGTTTCAAGCTAGTCTTTACTGAAGGGCTTTGAAAGATGGGGGATTTCCCTGCACCTCTGGGTAAATTTATGTTTTGGGGCATGTATTCATCCTTTGGTGTGGGGAGAGGCAGTAAGCAGGAGCTGGTTTGGTTTAATCCCAGGGAGAGGTGTCATTGCTTTTTCTGAAAATTTGTGCCTGAGACGCTTTTCCTGAGAGCAAGCACCTGCCAGGAGGGATGGATGGAAGAAAAGATCTTTTCCTTCTTGTCTCGCTTTTCTCCACATCACCTCCAGAGAAGCTGCACACCTTATGGAGTAAGAGAAGGGGTCAGTCACCTTCCTTGAAACCAGCTGCCTAAATTCATGCACAGACTATTTGACCTCCACAGGAAGGAATTGTCTTCATTTAGCAAAATATTAGCCCCCATGCTTTGGGGGAAAACTGCAACTTGAAATAAACACTTGGGCGCATCTTATCTAAGCTAGATGCATGCAAAGTTTTGCCTTTTGCATAGCCGTTTCTCTTTCCCCTTCTCTCCTTCCCTGCCTTCACTTTTGTTTCAAGCGTCTTGACGTCCTGATCCAGATGGTCTGTCCCGTGTCCCACAACAGGGCAAACAGGATGGGAACCTTCTCCTGGAGGGAATGAGCCTGTGGGTGACGCCAGGCAGGGAAAGGACCTCAGGTCCCCTCACAGACATCGGTTAAGCCTGTGAGGCAGCTAAGCAGGTGCTTGAACTTCAGCTGCACAACTGGGGAGACTGAGGCCACGTACGTGATGGCAGGATTTGCCTCATCCTACCCAGCAGTGTGCCACCTCCAGAGCCTGGAGGAGGGCAGGAGCCTGGGCCAGGCAGACCCGTGGCAGTGCTCACATATGGTGGCTCCTTCATCCTTCCAGCAGGTGCCTGGCAGTGTGGGGACAGACCTACAGAAAAGGGGAAGCTCGGCAGGTGGTCAGAGCCATTTCTACTCAACTCTCTGGGCTTGGTCCCCCCTGGGAAGGGGTGAAGGTCTCCCAGGAGGTCTGCCACAACGTAGTATATGTACCAGCATCCCACTTTGTTACAACTAACAAATGCCCCAGGCCCCGCCGCCTGGGATGAGGCGGGATGGCCGCCCGCTGTGGGGGCACACAAGGCCTCTCTGTGGTGGCCACTACC
>NW_009647236.1:4953219-4973690 GCF_000708025.1 Charadrius vociferus | reverse complement strand
ATGTGGGGATGGAGGACGGGGCGGGGGGGAACACGGGACACACGCGGGACACACTCAGCCCTTTCCCTCCAGCTCTTCCTCCTGGGTCGGGCGGCATTAATGGAGGGCCCAGGCACTGCCGGGCTCCGGCCCTGGCCTGAAACTTCATCCCCAAAAACTTGGAGGGAGACACGACCCCGTCCTCGCCGCTGGCTGGTGGAGGAGGGACGGGGCGAAGGCGGAGAGGGGGAGAAGTTGGTGGAAAAGCTGGGCAAAATAAACCCTAGATTCATCCTCTGTTGCTCCATCTCTTGTCAAAAAGCTGATGGGAGTTTGCGGGCAAGACCCGCAGATGTGAAGGCATTTTCGGTGTGTGCCCTGCGAAGGGGCTGCTGCTGCCGCCGCAAAGGAAAGCCAGAGTAGGTAGTCTTGCGAGGAAGATTTCGGTTCCTCGCCTTGTGCAACCGTAGAGTTTTGAAACCCCGGTGTGAGGATGAGGCAGCGATTTGGGTCGGAGGAAGGTGTTTTCCGCCCGGCGGTGGGATGCTGTAGGATTTCATGCACGCGTGTGTCTGCTGCTTGGGCTGCAAGTTTGGCAGGTCCTCTGGATGGTGACTGTAAATATAGAAAATGCCTTGGGGAGAAAGTGGGATGCTGGATTTGTGGCCGTGTCCAAACGAGACTTTTTTAAAGTGCTCTGAAGATACTAATAATTACTTTGAAAAATAATAACAGACTTTTTCCCCCTGGCCGGCAAAAGGTATTTAATAGAAATCTTGTATTTTTGGGCTCTTCCCCAACTAATTCTGGTACCCCAAGTGTTATTTCACTGGCATTGTGGGAAAGCCAGTTCAGGTCTATTAAAGGGGGGGTTTTGTCCTTGTTTGTTTTAAAGAAACTCTCTTGACCTCTCTGCAGCATTATGCGAGTGGCATAACAGGAATCCACACACACACTGTGTGCTCGCACATAATTCCCGGCATGTCTTAAATTGCTTGTTTTTCTTGGTGCCCAGTTCTTTTAATTTCTACACCACTACTGTGTTGTCTTTTTGATATGTTCATTTGCAATCTGCCATTAAGGTTTCTTTTCCCATGGGCTAAAAAACTACTGTGGAAAATATTAGAAGAATGTGGGCGTTTTGTAAGTAGGATTTTATCTTAGTTTTCTTTTCGTTTGAAACTTAACTGCCTTAGTGTGCGTGTATTTAGAGGAGGGTTCTTGCATATTTATGCATATATACATACATGCACACACTTTTCTTTAATGGGTTGGATATTGAGGTTTATGGCTCCAGAAAGGATTTCAGCAGAAACACATCATGGGTTTGCAGTGAAGATTTGTTCTGTTTATTTAAGTGACCTAAAGAAATTAAGGTGAAATAACTTTCCGCACTAACAGGAGTCATCTTGGGATCTTCTGAAGTAAATAGCACAATTAGGGAGAGCTGTGAGCTCCCTGCTGGGTGCATGATACTCTCTGATAAGAAATAAATGGAGTTCTGTTCCACATATTTTTCTTAGTCCTCCCCTCTAGATACAATTACAGGGACTTATCCTGCATGTACAACACAGACGAGGTCCCAGTAGGTTTTTTTCCTGCGAGGGTTGAAGTCAGATACAGAGCAGTCCTCCCTGCTGGTGTAGTTCCCATTGGGGAAAACAAGGCAGGTTCATCTGAAGGGTGCACAAGGGTCCTGTGCAGATTTGAAAGGCACGTTCAGTTTTCTCCCTCTCTTATACACATGCGTACCCACAGGACCTTTCTTTGAGAGAGATCCCAATGCAAGTAGCTGAATCCACACACATCTCTGGTGCAAAGAAGAAGTATTAAAGGTGAATGTACGTGCTACAAACTGGCATGTAAGTCTTAGGGGTGCTCTGTATCCCTACAGTCTTGAAAATAAAGCTTTTCTGTATCTTGTACTGACATGATACAGAAGCACGGGGCAAGAGAGTCTTAAAGAAGTGAAACCCAGTGCCTGGCGTTTGCAGAGGTCTTTCTAGCCCTTTAGGTGTGAGACTCCTGGTTTGGGGTCCCATTGAAGGATGAGGGAATCGCTCAGTCCCCCTCACTCCTTGACTTTCTGCTTTCTTCTCAAAACTAACAGCAGACAGATCTCTCCCAAGCTCTCAATACCAACCTGCAGCCCTGCAGTTCCCAGGTAGCAGTTCCCAGCTCCTTCCACCTGAGTGGGGCCGGCAGAGTTGGCCCTTTGGGAGCCAGCTGGAGCCTCCTGCCAAGCAAGGAGCAAGCATTGCAGGTGGGGCCATGAAGCCAGCAGCCTGCTTTGTCCCCATCCTCCCCAGTGATGCAGAGGGGAAACTTCCTGAGTTAAGAAAACTAATCCACTTAGGGCAGACCTGATTTTTTGTAGTTTCTTGTCATTGTTACTGAATGACTGCACTTGACTAAAACACCTAAAAAATCTACCTGCCAGTGCTTCCCGGCCTCTTCCTGAATTGTGTATCCTCAGGAACACAGAAACCTCGCAGTCTGATACCATGCACAGAGAAAAAAAACAAACAAACAAACAAACTATTACTTCTTCTGCCCAGGGTGTGGGAAGGAAGATGGGTGACAGGGCACTCTTCAGGTGGAAGCACAGGTTTGGATGTGGAGCTGTTTGGGCTGTGGCCTCAGCCGATGCACGTGCCCCGTGTGAGCTTACAGAATGTTCTCCACAGCCTTAGTTTTCCCATGCAGAAAATGGAGCTTAAACCCTGTGCAAAGTGGTGAGCACTGTGGCGGAGCAGATACTGTCATGTTGACTCTTGTCAGCCGGCCAGCACCCAGCCTTGTGTCTCTCAGAGCAGAGCTCAGGTGTACCAGGGAGGACCCACTCCGCTGTGCCAAGCCTCTTCAGGACTGTCACAGTGCTGGAGAGGCACCTCTGTGCCTCCAAAATGACTCCTTTTCCCCAAGCAAAGACAGGCTGTGTCCCCAAAACTCCCATTGCGTGCCTCATGAAGTGGGGGAGCAGTGGCAGGGAAGAGTGCGTTGGGGACTAGGTTGGTTGTTTTAGCCCAGGTTGGCCCGTGAGTGGGTTTTTAGAGACCTCAGGCTCAGTTAGTCTCACTTTAGTCGCTTAGCCCACAAGAAGTTACAGCGGCGGTAGGCTACCATAGTCCGTGTTATCAAAAGTTTCTTTGGCAGTAAATAATGGTGGACTGGTCGTTTTAATGCCTGACACAGAGTGCCTCAGAGGTATGAGGCACAATTCCCTTGAACTTATTTAATGTGCAAAGATGACTTGATGTATTACTGCTGGCATGTTACCGACCAAGTCTTGCAAATCTCTTGGTTTAAACCGTTACCTCCCGGGCTAAAAACTTTGCAGTGCAAAGTGTATGGTTGGGATGGGATATCCCGCAAGGAAAAAGCTCTCTTGCAAAATCTTCGGAGACTTCCTGTTTCTGGTTTGACTGAAAACATCCTGAGGGAAAAACCTGCTGCTGCGTATTTTGGTGCTCCTGTGGTCAGTCTCGGTTTAAGAGGTTGTTACGTATTCCAGTTCCTAGGCCACGAGAACAATTTAAGGAGAATGATGAATAAATGAATTGCAAGTCCTTAGGTAGAACATGGGTGAATATCACCTTCCAGTTTTCTAAATGTACCTTGGGTAATTGTTCAACAAAAGGTATCAAAAGCATCTATTTTTTATTTCCTGGTAGTCAGTTTAGTTCCTCTTGGCTCCAAATCATAGGACATTGTTTCTGGTGCTTCGTTGGCTGAACATAGGGCTTGAAGCCGGTTTTCTGGAGGGAATGCTTGCAGGGTAGGAAGCTTTCAAAATTTGCTTCATATGCATATTTGCACATAAGTGTTTTTTAAAATCTACTCTCCACAGGAGCATGTGCTCCAGCAGTATGAGCATCCGTGGGAAGCTAAGACAAAAAGGAGCGTGGATGCAGTGGACGCAAGTTGGCTGAAGAGCTCAGAAAGATATTTGTTGCGGGGGGAGGGAGGAACAACGCTCAATGCTTGCACAGTCCCAAAGCTGCCGCAGGCAGTGCAGAGCTTTCTACATGAACAGGGAAAAACAGATCCCTGCCCTGAGGATGCTGCATGCTCCTTTTATTAAAATGGCCTCCCTTCTTCCCTGCAAGAGGACAAATGGGCAGGGAGGCTCAGCTGTGCCTGATGGGGTTGTTAGCAGAGCACCTGGCACAACGCAGACAGGGTGCCTGAGAGGGGCTCTCAGGGCTGCCGTTGTGTGTTGTAGGAGCTCTTGAGTAAGAGGCAGTGCCAATTTATTTTGGCTCTGGTGGGATCGATGGAGGGAAATGTGCTTCAGGGGAGCGTGTGGGACGTGCTCGAGCTTCTTCGCCCTCCTTGCGGGCAGCATGCCAGCACAGAGGTGAGAGCCAAACTTTACCCTTGCTTTCTGCTCAGCTGCTCTGAGGAGGCTGCTGCCCTGTGCCTGAAACCCTTCCTTGAGCTCCCCTTAGATGCGAGGATGGCGACTGCACCTTGTGCCCGTGCAGCGGGTCGGAGGCTTGCTGGGCAAAGTCCAAACCACACCACAGCATGTTGCCCCTATGAAAACCCACTGTTGTTGAGTTCACAGAGGTTTTGGGCTGTGGTGTCTCTATATATGTCTGTGAAAGCCAGATGGTGTGTTAGAAACCAGTCATTTTTCATTAACTTCTGTGCCCAGTGTAGGCAGTAAGTCTTTCACACTTAGCCCCACGGCAGCAATGCCATTTTGGCTTTACGAGGTCCACTCTGGCAAAGAAATTAGCCAGCAGGTCGTACTCATATGCAGAGCCACAGTTCTGGGGCCCTGCCAAATGCAAGGATGTGTTTGCTAGTTGCAATGTCAGCGAGTCTGAACAAGCTTGTGCGTCTAAAGACTGCATCAGGCCCTTCTGCTGTTCCTTAAATTGTAAGAGTGGAGAGGAAGAGGGTGTAAAGATCCCTGACAGAACTGCGTCGTCAGGTTTCAAATGCCAAAATGAGGTTGCCTTTTATTTTTCTTCTAACTAATGAAAGGACAGGTTAGGCATAGCCCTGTGAATCAATGTGTTGAGCATGGTGTGGTTAAGAAAGCTTGTGGTGATATAAAGCTACTGAGGTAGTCTCTGAGGAAAAAAGCCTCAAATGTGGATACACTGGCCTAAAATATAGCATTTATAGGCAAAATGCAGCTTCCTCTGATACTGTCCCTGTAATTTATCCTGGTACTTTTAGATAGAGCAGCCACCTCGCTTAGTGATGCCAGCGTTTTAGGGCACAAGCCTGGGATGTGAGGACAGCTGGGTGTCGTTCTCCTCTACACTGCACATTTCCCCCCAAGTTGGGGCAGGTTGCTCCTTGCTCAGCTCTCCACCTGCAAAACCTGTAAGCGGCACTTCCCTGCCTCCTTGTGGTGTTGAGGATAGGTCTGCTGGAGACCGAGGGAGATCATAAGTTTGTTGGCCCTCGAAAAACCTCTGGGGTAAGGACCACAGTTGGTTTCAGCAGAAAGCCTCCTGCGGCATTGGCAGCCCAATGGGAGGCTCCTGCGGTTGCCTCTGGGGGCGTCCACCCCTGCGTGCTGGGTGGATGTGGGCTCTGTAAGGGCTGCGTGATGCTTTTGGTTTGGAGGGTAGGCTGGGTGTGCAGCTGTAGGGGAAGCCGCTCTCTGAGCATGACCCTTGGGGAGTCTAGCATAGGTAGTAGCACTGCAGCTGCAGCGAATTTATGGCTCCAGCCAGTGGTGGTACAGAGAGGCCATTGTAATCCTATGTACTGTACAGTGTACATCTCAACAGGCAAAGTGGCTCCTGGGTTGGTTCCCCCCCACCCCTTCTCTCCATCCCTTCACGTCTAGCTTTATGAAGTTCCTCCCCTTAAATTGCAAATTTGGCCTTATCTTCAAAGGAGCCCTTTGCTGCCAAGCTTTTAAAGGTAGGGAGGAGGCGAGAGCAAAAACATCAAATCCATTAACAGCCCAGTTGCCAGAGAAAATGTTTTTTAAAACAAAATCTGAAACCTTAGTGTTTGAGATCCAAAGCCGAGATTGAATACAAGTATGGGCCTTGTCCCCGGAGAGTCGCGGCGCTGGGAATACGCTGGCAGAGACCATGGAGCGAGGATTCTTGTGCATGCACGCACACAAATAGACAATTATTTGGAAGCCAATAGTATTCTGGATACTGAATAATAATTTACTTCATCTAGTGCCTTCTGTCCCAAGTTGCTCCCTGAGCTGGAGCTGACGTGGAGAGCGTTCTCGTCACTCCGGCCCTCCGCTGGATGGCAGTCCCCTCTGGGGCAGGAAGGTGGTGCTTGCTTGCACGTTCCTCAGCCGTGGGTGGTAAAAAGGACTAGCTGGCCCCACTTCTTCAGAGCTTGCTGCTGTCAGTGAGAGATTCCTTTGGGCCCCCTGAATGGTGATGGGAATGTGATTTTTATTTTCTTCCCCCAGAAGAAAGCTGCTTGTTTAACAAACCAGAGCAGTGGCAGATTGAAGGGGTGGGTTTGAGTCCCAGTGTCACGAGATGTTTTCAGAAACATGCTGGGTGGGATTTTTCAAAAACACCTGGGGTGACTTTAATGATGTGGTGTAGAGTCAATGAGACTTGTGCATTGAGAGACCAGACAGCTCTCCCCTCGCTTTCAAGTATAAGGTCACGCTTAGTGGGTTTGTGCGATAGTCCCACCGTCACCAGTGTAGCAGCTACCCAAATTAGCCCCAACCATCTACTCCTGCATGGAAGTGGACTCTTTATTTCAAAAGTGGCTATCAGGCACATCTTGGCTTGCAAGCAGTTGAAGTGCAGCTTCTAAGCCAGAGTCATCTGGGCAGGAGGAGAGCACAATGGCCCAATTATCCAGCCTTAATGGGGTCTGAATCCAATGAGGAGCACCCCATCACCAGCTCTTTCTTGCAGCATGGCCAGCCAGACCACACCTGAGCTGTTGGACCCTGGCAGGAGAAGGGCTTGACATCCACTAGCTTTTGAGGCCTCATGGGGACTTCCCTACCCCTTAGCTGGCCAGGCAAGGTTCTGGCATGTAGCTGCCGGCCGTCTCTGGAGCTGGAGGTTTGTAGGGTGAGACAGGGCTGTGAAGAAGCTGGAGCATGGAGGGCTTCTCAGAGAGGCGTGCCAGCTATTCTGGATGTGTCCGTCATCACTGTGTCATCGCTCTGATGTTCCTCTTGGGGTGTCTGGAGCTGGCCTGAACGGAAAAGGTCTTTGCTTCCCAGCCTATGAGGAGCGGAGCTCCTGGTTGCATGCTAGCTTGTGCCTGAACACTTCCATAGTGCTGTAGAGAAAAAGTCCGAGGCAGCAAAAGGGCTAGTTACTTTTGAGGACCTTGCTGCTCTGGATTGTCTGAGATACCATGAATGTTGCAGGAGTAGTTTAGCACATTGGCACCCCAGCTCCAGGCCCTGCCCCTGGAGATGGCTGGTCCACCAGCAGAGAGGGAGAAGGCCTCAGGATCGTGGTCAACTATGCTTGGTAACCATGCAGCCCATTAGCTCGACAATGGATGCTGAGAAAGGGAGGTCAGTACCAATGTATGGAGGTGGAGCTGCAGCTGCTGAAGCCTGGGTTTGTGTTTGCTGACCCTGCTCCCCTCTTGGCAGGGAGGTGAGTAGCCAGTTTGGGGAAGCGTTAGGGCACAGCAGTATGGTTTACATGGCTACAGCAGGACAAGCCAGCCCTGTATCTCAGAGGACAGGCACTGGTCTACTAGCGAGAGCTAGCTGTTCTTGCCTGGTACACAAATATGCAATGCAAGCTGTGGGATCCTGCTGATTGTGTCATGAAGCCTGTGGGAGCAAGGGTCAACTATTTACATCATGTAGCAAGTCAGGCAGGAACATGCTTGCTAAAAGTGCAGTTGTCCAGTTTTTCTCGTGATTGCCTGGACTGTAGATTTGGGGAGGAAGGAAAAGGAGCACAAAGAGAACAACACCAAGAACAAAGTGGCAAGCCGTGTTTATTGTTGATAGCTGACCTGCACTCTACCCTATAATCTGTCTCCCCTGGGATAGCTTTGGACATCCCTAACCTCTAAGCCACTTCAAAGAACCACCTTTAAAAAAATTTCCCAAACTAGTGACCAAGCAAACAAGCAAAACTTTCAGCAGCCACAAAAATGTGAGCATAACCCAGCATAGCTCCAGTGGTGCAGATAAGTAGAGGTTTCTTAACATTGACTCTCTGGATGAAGGCCTGAGAAAGGCCTGCCACGCCATCTTCCCCCATCGCTGTATTCCAAAACCTAAATTACTATTTGTATTGCAGTTGTGTCTACAAGTTTTAACCAAGGCTGGCACCCGGCTATGTTAGATACCATGCTAACTTGTAAGGGGAGACGGTTCCTACATCCCTATTCAAAACAGCAAGACAAATGCAGAACAGGAGGTGAAAACAGAGCATGACAAAAGGACACACGTGCCTTGGGGTGACTCGGTAGGTCAAGATGGGAGCTCAGTACAGACCCCGTGTTGCCTGATACTCAATCCCATGTTCCATCCTCTGCCTTGGCCTGCTCTTCAGAAGAGGAGGTCAAAATCGAGCATTGCTAGGGCTTGGCTGAGAGTTGTCTGCCTTGAAGTTGCGAGTTGTCCATAGCGGAGTCTCATCTTCCGTAGCCCTCAGCTCACATCAGTCACTCGGGTCAGAGTGATGTGGCTTCATGTGCTCCAGTAAGTGGTTGCCTGAATGGGGCGCTTGGCGCTGCGGGTGGTGTTGGTAGCGTCTTGCTGCTGGGGCATGCCTTGCGTTGGGGTGGGCAGCTGGTCTCGTGGAGCTGAAACTCCTGCCTGTCTTCAGGAGGCAAATGAGCAGGTCTGTTGGGGCGCTGGGGGAGTGGCAGGCGGACAGCAAGAGCATGTGGCTGAAGGGGAAGGAAAGGAGCCAGTTATGACTTTAATTCTCTCCTGTCAGCTAGTTTTCAATTGCGGCATCGTGCTTTGAAAGATAGCTAGGAGAGCAGAGAGCCAGCATAATAAAAGTGGTTTGCTTGCAGCATGCAGTCTCCAGTAAAACAAACTCATTACCAAAATACTGTGTGCCTTCTTTCTCGGGGGGCCTGCGACTGTGCTCCTCCTGCTCTGGAGGCACTGGCTTTCAGTGCACAAGCCAAGGATAAACTCTAACAGATGCTGCTAAAGCCAAGTCCGTGGCTCGTGCCATGGCCCAGGTGCAAGCAGAGACATTGCTCTCCTCCCCACGGCCAGCACAGAGGTACCTTATGCTGTAGGGAGGTGCAGGAGGAGGAGTGAGGAGCAACAGGGGTACAAAGAGCTGCTCTTCCTGAGAGCTGCAGGCCATGTTGAGCATGTGGCTGGGGACACACAGGGGTACCTGAAAGCTAACCTGACCCCTGCAGGCACTGGTAGCCCAGGATGGAGCAGCTGTGGCAGGACATGAGCAAAACCTGGCTTGATGGGGTAATTGGGAACTATCTCTCAAGGGGGATGGGATTGCTTCAGTGATACCTGGGCAGGTTCCTTCACCCCTCCTTTCTCTTCTGACTTACAGCACTGTTTTGGGCGGCAGGTGGGGATGCATATGCATCCTCTTCTGGCACTTATTTGTTCGCAAAAAGCTGCGGGCAAACTCTCCTGGGGAGCTGCTCGGGGCCATGCCCTGCTGCTGTCTGAAGAACAGCCTGAACCGTAGTTGGAGGCTTTTTGCTTAGAGGAATGCTTTGAAATATATTGTTTATAATGGCACTGTGTTGCCAAGGGCTCTTTGTGGCTGGATGAAGAGGCGACTCCTTGCTCTGCTCTGCAAGGAGGGGAGCCTATCTGAAGCAGGACTCCTCCATTTTGCAAGTGGGTTTGATCTGCCCTCTCCAAGCTAAATAATTTAACTACAGAAGAGATCTTAGATGAGGTGTTTGGGCCCTTACAGTTTCTCCCTGGCTCAGTCAGTGCCTTGGGAGTGGGAAGAGTGGTGGGAGATGCCAGACAGCTGCACAGCTATGGCTTTTTCTTCTCTGTTGGTCCCAGGTCACAACTTGTGCATGAAAGACTGCAAGGAGGCACCCACGTAGTTGTTGTCCAGCTGAATTAGACAGGGTGTGGGGTGGAGAAGCTGTCAGAAAATGGGTTTGTGCCACCCATCTCTCCTTGTGCTTAGGGAAAATAATCTCTTCCCCTCTCCTGGCACACACCTCCCTCTCGGTTTTCCCGGGGAGGCTTTTCTGTTTCTCAGACCCCGCAATGGGGAGGGAGAACGGGATTGCAGCTGAGGCTGCTAGCATGTCTCTGTTCCCCGCGTGCGTGCTGCCTCCCAAAGGATGTAGGGGCTGCCGCCAGGCTCTCCCACCCTCCTTCCTCCCCATTTTCTGCCTTTAATTTCCTCTCTTCTGCCTGAGGTCCCTGTATGCCAACAACAGTTGCCGGGGCTGAGAAAGGCTTGTTGGGCCGTATCCCGGATGCCCCTGTCCTTACTTGTTTTGGGGAAAGCTGATAAGGAACAACTTGGGGTGCCTCCCCAGGCGCCAGCCCGCTGCTGGAGAGGTGCTCCCAGCCCTCACCAACCCGGGGCGAGCGCAGGATGCTGGCATGTCAGAGCGGATTCGGGGAGCCCTTGCCCGGGCAGGGTGGCTGCCTGCAGTTGCAGGCAGGGCTGCTGCCTCCCCAGAGGTTATTCTGGAGAAATACCATCCTTGAAAGGACAGCCACATCTGTCCTGCCCTTCTTTTCCCCTTACTGGTGGATTGGGGCTCAGGGGTTCAAAGGCAACGTTTTCAAGTTTCCACCAACGTTTCTGATCTCACAACGTTTTGCAAACTGGGAGGGTTTTGTGTTGACCTGTCTCCTTACAGGCAGCCAGAAAAGCAGCTCACTGGGGCTGGCAGACATGGCATGCACCATGGTGGCAAGCATCTGCAGGGGGCATGTAGGCACCAGGCCATAAAGCCTCAGCAAGCTGTTAATGAGCCACAGATCGACAGCTTTATCTGGGAGCCTGCCGCCTTGAGCTTCTAGAGCTTTCTGCTGAAGACATGTATGAGTAAGAGCTGGTGGTGGATAAGGATTGGGAAGGAAGACCTTAAAATAAAGATCCTCAGAAAGGCACATCTGGGGTGGACCTCGAGAGATTGCCTCTGCCAGAGGCTCCTCGTGTGTTTTTTTCTGAAGGTTTTCTTAACTACTTGGAGTCTGCAGGAAGACTCATTTTCCATGCAATGCTTGTGTAGTTGATAGGTAAGCCCAGCAGAGGTTTCTCTGTGGCTTTTACAGTGGAGGCTCTCCAGAGGCTTTGCTGGGTGCAAGGGCCCGGAGGCTGTGATGGATGTATTCCCCTCTTGCATGGGGAAGGACGCTCTCGACAGATGTTTGTTATCAGCAAAGCAAAGCGGGGGAACAGACAAACTTCAGCTGGCGAGAAATGCAGAGGGAAATTATCATTGTTTCCATATTGGGCTTGCAGAGGGAATTCTGGAAGCTGCTTTTTGTCCCATTGTTACAGTTTATGTTTATATAGCTTATCTCTTTCATGAGGGACTATTAAATCCTGCAACGTGTTGTGCATGTGACTATATGAGAACTGCTTGCTTTACCCATCCCATGGCAGAGTGTGTCAGCTGCACAACTGGTTTTAAAATCATGGAGCAGCATTTCCTCAAAACTGAGGACTGCTTTTCATCCTAAAGGAGTTTATGGTATTTTCCAACTTAAGAAATGGTCAATAATTTCCCTATTGGTAATTCTGAGATTGTATTTCCTTTATATAGCTGAGTTTTCCCAGTTGCTAGCAGGAGGGTGGAAGTCCTTATTCCTTTCCGCTTCTAATACTGCATTTGTGGTCTGTAGCAAGTGACAGTATTCAACATAATTTGGAGGGTAGGTACTGACTGAGCTGGTCTACAGATGACTTTGCACTGAATAGTGAAAGTTTTTTCTAGGGGTATTTAGTGGTATGGGACAGTCACAGACTTCCCTTCTCAAAGAAAGCGTTGACAGTCTCTGTAAGCAATTAGAGATAAATGTCCTTGAGGCAGAGGATGTCTCTTTATTGTAGTTTTTGTAGAGTACCTAATACTGAGGTCTTAAAGGAGTCTCTGTAAAATAAGAGAATCAAATACTCTTTGTATTCCTTTACTGGACAGTAATGTAAGGATCTTTGGAAGATCCAAAGAGTTTTAAATATTTCTTTTTTCCTGGTAGACAAGTGAGCAAATGTCAGAGGTTTGCTATGTTCTCCCAGACCACTGCTGGGTGAGTCTTTCAAGAGGATGATCTGATCTTGTCTGTGAAATGCCTACAAATGCCTCTCAAGCAAAGGTGATTTTTGCATTAAAAAGGCTTTCTAAATTAATAAAACAATTCACAGCACAAAAATGTCATAGTGCTTTGGGACAGAGGAAGAAGTAGACTTCTTGGCTTAGACCATTGCTGGGGCTTTTAAGAATTTCTTGGGCTCAGAGTTACATGTTAATAGATGAAGAGTAGACTCACTTCTGTTCCTGCTTCTCCGGTTGTCACCTCCTGAGGCCCAGGGGCTGGTGTCGCTGTTTCTTCCTGTTCTCTTTACTGCATACAGTTTTCTCCAAAAATGACTAAATGTTTAAAACAAGGATTGGGTTTTGGGGTTGGTTTGGTGTTTTATTTCTTTCCCCTATTCTAGGACAGACATTGACCACAGTCATGTATTTGTTTTTCTCCCTTACTTCCAAAAGCAGTCACATAACAATAGCTTGGAAAAAAAAAAAACTGGAAGTGATTTGGTCATGAATTTGTTTCCTTTTTTGGGCTACAGGGAGCGGGTTCGCATTTGGGTGAGGAGGCTGGGAGCTCCGAGCCATCTCTTACAAGGCTGAAGGAGGTTTAAATGGGCACCATCCTGGTAGAATGAGAAGTACTGTAGAAAGGCAGCCTTCTGGGGGCAAGCACTTCCATTGCTCCATGTGCAGAGCCTTACGCTTGGGGTCCCTTTTCTCAGCTGGCCCCAAGATGTTATTTGCTATTTACGTAACAGTAAAGTCTTGTACAGATGCTGCTAAACAGGCTTTGTCTGCCACTGGCAGGCAGGGATGCCTAGAAGAGAAATGCTGCCTCCCATATCAGGCTTCTTCAGAAGTGGGTGACTGTTTGCTTTCCTTAACAGATTGCTAATAGAAGGTGGTGGGTGGTGTTGTCTTTCTTATTTATTTTATGTAGGATGTCATGACAGATGGTTATTTTGAATGTTGTCCACAGCTGTAGAAACTGATTGCTTTCTAAACCAAGTTGACTCGGATGGAGGCATGGGAGCTGATGAGATGCAGGATGATCTGCAAAAGAGGAAAACTGATCAGAGTACCACTTGGCTGTGTTCTGTTGTCTCTCTCCTGAGGAGCAGGAAAAAAAGTATTTTTCAGAGAGGGTTGGGAGATATATTTTCAGGGTTGGGATCTTTGGTCCTTTGGAGGTGGTATCACCATTTACAAGGAAAATTAAAGGTCATCAGGTGGGAAAAAATGAATGTGTGATTGCTGTGCTGGTCAGGAAGGTGGCTGTTAAAATCTCAAACAGTACAGACAGTGAAATCTTGACATTTTATGGATGGTTCAGTGGATTTGGTCCTTATAGGAGAGAAAGCAAAAGCAAGTGGAGTTTATGCATACTAGAGTGAGAATATCATCTGATAAAGGCTAGACCAGTAGGTAAAGTTTTCAAATTGCAGGAAATTTCCTTAAAGTATTTATTTACTTATGGCTTTGCCGAAAATTTTTCAACCAGCTGTGTTTAAAAATATAATAGTAATGAGATACTTAAAGGAGTTAATCTCTCCCTCTCTTTGAGATGATACAGAGCACCAGCTATAGCACAAGCGAGCCCTGGGGAATCAAAATGGCATAGCTCTGCAGCCTGCGAGCCAAAGTCACACCTTGGGAAGCCAAACCCCAGAGGGAAGCACCGGCCTGCGGCAGGTCACAGGGATGCTGGAGGGGTGACACTTTGGCCATCCTCCAGGAGCAGCAGGTTCAGCCTGCCCAGCTCTTCGGGGTTCCCCAAGTCTCCCTGGCTCCCATAGCCCCGCAGACAGTCACCCTCAGGGCAGCGAGACCCATTTTTATCTGTGCTGCTGGGAAGCCTTGAACTGTCTCTGACACCCCCGATGGGGAAATGCTGGAATGAGGAGGAGAGGAAACCAAGGGCTTTTGTACTGAGGGAACCAGAAACATCCTCTGTGTGTCCCTGGGTTCAGCTATTACAGACTCTCCAAATTGGACTGATTTTTTTGTTTTGCTTTTAGATGCTTCTTTCGCCAATGTGATTGATTTTTTTTTTTTTTTTTTTTTTTTTTTTTTTGGCTGGAGGGTGTCTCTTTGAGAGACAGAGCTAGTCTGGGGCTCTTCATTTGGCCCATCAAGCTTATCCACAGAGCACGCACAAGCCCTCTCCTCCAGGCTGCATTTCCTCTAGGATTCTTTGTGGCTTTGCAATGGCCAAGCCTTCCTGTTTGGTACTGAAGATGGAAAGGCCAGCAAGGGCGGGCCAGCTGTGCTGTGTCCTCCAGCCCTCTACCAACAGCAGCTCAGTGCGGGCCGGGGGAATTCTGGGAGGGCTACAGCTATGAGAGTGGTGACAAATGCGTGTGGTGATTGTCAGGAAACAATGTTTTGAGGAAGAAGATGCCTCTTCTGACAATGATTGGGTGGCATGTGGTGGACTGGAAAGGTAAAATAAGTTAGGTTTGGTCCTAGGTGGAAGATTGTGTGGACAGATCTTGTCTCCTCTGGGCCTACTGGTTTCAGCTTCAAGATGACATATCACAAGAGAAAAATCTCCTCTCCCCACTGTTTCCTTTTTCCACTACTGGTAGCTAATCAAGATTCAATTTTAATGACTTCCCTCTACTCTCTATGCTTCCTCTCCCCCTGCCCCACACATGCCTTTTTCTTTTTTATATTTTTTTTATGCATTTCTTTTTGGCAGAAGTTGAAACACAAGAAGCGTTTGGACCAAGATGAAACCAGTGGAGGAGCATGTTGGGCAGTGCAGTGCTTTGTTCTGAGTTCAGGGGGAGAAGAGAGGGAAGCGGGGGGAGCGGTGGGATGTCATTTCCCAGTTGGGGACCCTGCCAAAGATGTTCTTGCTTCAGAAAGCAAAGAGCGATTTTTGAGGTTATACCAGGTTTAACCCTTTGTTAACCGACTTCTGCTGCGCAGGGAAACCCCTCTAGTCCTGGTGATAAAACAGGGCTGCGTTGTGTTACATGGCCCAGGTGACCCGAATGGTCTCAAGCCAACTTCTGTTGTGAGTAAATGCTAATGACAGTCCAAGGTTCTTGTTGCTGGAAACCATAAAGAGTGCATGAGAAATCTGCATTTATCTGTGAGGGTCCAGAACCAGCATGATTGCTGTTTGAAAAACAAAATCAGCATTTTCCTCACAAGGGGTTGGGACCGCTGTGCTGTTTCCTGCCCTGCCAGAAGCACCTGGTGGGATTTGGGATGCTGCTGAACTCTGCTTCCACTGCTCCCATCAGGGGGCAGGGAGTACTTTTGCCTTGTGATGTGCAAGATGCTTGGGAAACACCTTGTCCTCTGGCTAAAAGGGTCCTGCACTGTTGACACTGGGGCAGCAGCAAGCCCTGGCCCTGGGTAGCTCATGGTTGTGCTGGTTACTGCTTGGAGGTTGCTGAGCTGGTTCCTCCTCTCTGTTTTGAGCCAGTCTCCTGTGCAAGAAAATTGTGCTGTTGGAGGGTATGGGGGATGGAAAACCTCTGTAGGCCTGTACCGCTATATTTGTGACTGCCTTGGGCCATAAATACTGCATGGTGCATAGGCTGCTGATTTAATTGCCCCAGGGCTGTTGCCCAGTAGCAAACAGGGTGTGAGGATACAGGAGGGGAGCAGAGAAGGGAAGGTTAAAGCAACTCTCTTCATTAAGATGTTTTTCAGGTCATAAATACTTGGAGCAATTCTGTCAGGACTCCAGAGGACATCATGTACCTGCTGGTTAAACAAAAACCCAAGGGTGTGGGTCTATGGTGCTGGGGTATTTATTGGTAGGGAGATCCAGCCCCTCTTCAATCTGGATAGGGTTCTCCTGGGAAGACCACCCTCTTCCCTCAGAGCTGTAGGGGAGCAATGCTGTATGCATAAAATCCCTTTGTGTAAACCCAGGCAAAGTCACTATTCACCACAGCTAAACCTGCAACCCCCTTCTTCGTGAGGACCAGCAGTCTGTCTGGCCTTCTCATGGTCGCTTTTGTCCAGCTAGGGAGATAACAGCTTTCCTTATTCCCCCATGAATGTCCTGAACATGAACACAGTCTTCAGCTGCAAAGGAGGTGTTGGTAACTTTGGGCTGGAGACCACAAAATTCCTCTTTCCCAGGAGCTTTGGCTACAGTGTGTTGAATTTTTGGTGACTTGCACAGTGCAGCTGGCCGCAGATGTGCGAAGGGGTGGTCATAGCAGGACCACTGTGGGTGCATCAGTGGCTAATGACTAATAGAGAAGTGATGCATACGATGCTGGCCTTGAAACATGCCTTGTGTCTTGCACACTTCTTTGTAGACAGCCAAGAGAGGTCTGATCTGTAGGAAATGAATATAACACCACTCTGGTGTCACCTGTTGAGGTGGGGGAGAATAGGGGTATGCAAACAGAAGAATTGTGTGCACGATTGCCTGTGGTGGGTTTCAGCTTTATTTTTCGATATATGCAATCTTGAATACTTTCCCATGGAGGTCAGTAGACCTGGTTGGAAATTTCATGTGCACAACTTACTGCACAGTATGTCTGAAGTTGCATATTTTTCATCCCTTTTCTTGGACCCCTTAAGTCATCCACATACCCCTTTCAGTAGTCTTGCAAACCATGGGTGGGAAGCACTGACTGATGGATAGGCACTTGGGTGGGAAGCAGAAGACCAATGTTTCCCGCTCCCATTTGCTCCACTGCTGAGTCTGTGTGACTAAAAGAAACTTCCTATGCCTCTTGGAGGTCCCTTTTCCTCCTGCCCATTGGCTTTAGCCAACTTAAATAAAAAGCATGGAGAGTGGCCGTGGCCTTTGTGCAGCCTTGCTCAGTGCCACCAAGGACCGCTGGTTTCAGGGCTGGGATCAGCCAATCTGCCCTTAGGTCTCTGGTGTGTTTGGCCTGGGTCTCTGGCTCCCTGTAGCATGGTAAATACCACCACAGGCTTCTAGGTACAGCAGGACTGAAAATAAATGTGTGAGACCAATAGCTGTTGAGTATCACTTGTTCTCTCGGAGGACTCCTTTAAGTATGGAGTTTGGCTTCATTTCACTTGCCCAGGGGGGCACACGTGTGTTGCAGGAAAGTGCCCATTGAACCCACACAGACTGCTACGCCCACACCTACCCAGGTCTGCAAATCCTGTGCTGGATGAAAATATTTTGAAGGTGTGATTTGCTCCTTGTTCATCTAACCTGGTGGTGGGTCTTCCTGTAGTAGCACAGCTACATGGCTTCACTAGTGCCTGCTGATGGGCTCAGTTAGGCTGTGACAGCCGATCATGGGGTATTTGCAAATGGTGCCACATCAACTCTGCTGCTTCTCCTTCACAGTTTACTTAGTTCTTGGCAGCTGCATGTTTGAATGTTTGCTTGACAAACACTTTCCCTGGAGTCTGTGATTACAGAAAGTTTAGTCTGACAAACCTCACTGAATTATCCTGTTCTCTGTTGTCAATAATTTCTTGGTTGCTGTCTCTGTTAACCACAGTATTTTTTGTGTGGTGCAAATTCATTTTTTTCACCCTTGTTGTAATCAGCCTACCCCTCCCTGCTTGATTGGGTTACTGAGGCTGTATCCCCAGGATGCTGACATCTGTATTTTAGTAATCCAGAAATCCTGAGGCTACCAGGAAGCAGTACAGATAATAAGACTGCATACCTGTCTAGCACCTTTCATCTGAGAATCTGAAATTGTCTGACTCATCTTACTGCTTGTACCAGCTGGGATTTGCTATTCCTGTTTTTGCAACCTGGGAAGCTGAGACATGCAGTAGGGGTATGTTTTGTCCAATAGATAAAGAAGCGATTGCAGAAATGTGGTGTCATAACCTCCATGACTATGAGTTTCTATCCCTCTTTGTCTTGTAAAACCTAATTTGCCCCCAAAAGGATAAAGATCAGAGTGGTTGGTTGTTTTCAAGCAATGTGTTATTTGCAGTGATCCACAGCCTTTTTTTTTTTTTTTTTTTTTTGGCACCCCAGTAAATTCCATCCAAGAGCAAAAAGGCAATTGCAAGATTTCTCCAAGGTAAGTTACCTTCCTTGGCTGCAATCAGGCATCCATAATGTGGTTCATGGGAAGGACAATATCCATATATTGTCACTTCTTGTCCGTTAGGTGGTTTGGAGTGATGCTGAGGGACAAGTGTTAACCGTGGGCCCAGAGAGGGGAAAGATCTTGCTCTGTGTTTCAGGGGTGGTAACGAGACTGGTGAAAACGTGTCTGCAGGTGGTTGGGTGGTCATCCTGGACTGTTAATCTGTCCAGCTGCTGGCCTATTTTGGACAAGGTCCAAGATCAGGTAGGACACTGCTGCTTTTCTTACCACCTCCAAACACAGCTGAGGACCTTCCGAGCTAACCTGGGGTGGTTTATGGTTTTGGGTGGAAACCACAAGCAAACCACGTCAAATCGCTGGATTCGGCCCCAAACCAGGCAAAGCGCTTGAGCTTCTGTTTCCTTTCACTTGGAGATGACGGGGAGAGGAGGGAGATGGAAGGAAACCTGCGTGGAGCCGGCGCTGGTGTGAGGGCATAGGTGATCCACTCCTAAAGCCTGCAGATGCCATTCCCATGGCTGGAGCAGACTGGTGAGAGCAGAATAATACCTGAGCTGATGCTCCCTGGGAGCTTGGATGTAAGAGGAGGGGTGTTTTGTCCAAAACCCTTCCAGAAAGGGACGGTTGAGAGGGGAGGAAATTAAAGAAATTTAATTAGAAATAAATAAAGAAATAAATAAAGAATAAAATAAATAATAAATAAAGAAATTAAAGAAAAACAAACAAACAAAAAAAAAAGAAAGATGACGATGAGGAGGATTAGGGGGAATGTGTGCCCTCAATGTTTGTAATCTCAGCTGATGTGATGGAGAAGTTGGGCCAGTGTTTCCTGTGCTGTGGGGCCCTGGAGCGTAGTGGGCATGTGGGATAAGAAACCCTCAGGAAAAGAGGGGGAGAGTTGTAAGCCTCCGGAGGTAAAAGTGTATTTATTTTTCACGTGTTGCATCAGAACACACTAATTTTGCCAGGGGGGGTGGGCTAGCGCATGCAAAAACGATCTGGCTGGCTAGGAAAGGGACAGGGGAACGTGATGCCAAATAGCTTGGGAAATGTTGCTTTACACCCATCTTTCCCCTCCGCATCCACCCAGGGCACACAATCAGCACCCATACGTACAGACCCTTCCATGGACACGTGCTGGGGCTTCGTAACCCAGCCACGCTCCCCTCCTTGAGGCCAGGGCAACCCCAGCTCCCTTACCTACCCCCCCCTCCCCCCCTTTCTCCCCCTTCCCCCTTCTCCCATGTGCTTTTTATTCGTTTTGCAAACAGCGTATGCCAAACCCGACTTCACAGCTGGCTTTGCTCCACGTGTTTGTTTTCTGTGCCTGTGCGGCGCTCGCCAGCTCCGCTTGCGCCGCGGCTCTGAGGTGGAGGCGGCGGCGAGGGGGCAGAGCAGGGGTGGTGGGGAGGGCAGCAGGAGCGGGCTGCTGCTTTCCAAGCCCTTATTTGTTTAAAGCTTAAGCCTGTTTGAGAGCGCCTTTTTGGAGTGAGGGGTAAGTGGCAGGGGTGGGATGCGGGGGAACGGAGAAAGTAAACTGTGCGTCAAGGAAAGCAAACTTTGCAGCTGGAATTGCTGCTGGTGCTGATTGTGTGAAGGGCCCGGGGAGGTGTCTCCGGCTCTGCGCTTGCACTCGCTCTCTCAAGGCGGGTGCAAGAGCAAAACGGGTATGGGCGAAGAGCGGGGAGCAGGCCATGGGTCTGTGCTGTGCCCCGTCGGTGGGTGTGCAGGTACTGCTGTCCAGTGGGCATTGGCACCGTGGTTGCATCAAACACCGGTACAGGTGTTGGCTGTGGCTCTCACCAGTGCATCCTAATGGGGGGCTGGGGTGCAGGCAGCAGAGCCTCCCTTCCCAGGCTCTGGGGCAACAGCGTGGTGCCGCTGCAGCGTGTTTCCCATCCTCTTGTCCTGGAGCGTCCCCTTGCAGAGAGGGAGAAACCAGGTGCTGGCCCTGCCTATCTCGGCAGGGCAATGAGAGATCCTGCTCCATCTCCTGCCCACGTTTGGGTTGCTGTTCTCAACTGGGCTATCATTTTTGGAGAGGTGTATTTATTGCTGGGATGATAAATGGGGCAAATGACGTGCAGACACAATGTTTCAAAAACAAACCCAAGAGATGCAAAAGTCTGCTCTTCATCTCTGGGGCAGGGGAAATCTGTCACGCATCCCAAGACCCTTCTGCAAGTGTGTCCCTCACCACTCTTCACGTCCAGGTGGGCCCAGTGGGATTTTGGAGCAGCACAGCGGCTGGCGGGCCCAGCAGGGATGAGGGCCGTGGGCCGG
>NW_009647236.1:4952132-4953199 GCF_000708025.1 Charadrius vociferus | reverse complement strand
GAGCCCCCGCACCCCACCTAGGCATTTGGCATTTTCTATGGGCAGTCATTTCTGTCCCTTTGTTTTGCTGGCCTCCAGCTTCCTCTTGTGTTTTTTGGAGTAGTGACATGTCTTCCAGGGGAAATTTGTCCCAGTAGAGAGTACTAAAGGCTTTTGACCTGCTCCCATAACCAAAATGATTATTGTTAGTGAAAAGCATTTAAGTGACAGCTGTGGAGAGTAAAAACTCCCATTTATTCCCGAATTTATAAAGGGGAAAAAAATAAACCCAACTTTTAAATACCATCTTCAAAGGATAAGAAAAATGGGCTTGTGCTCTTTTGCATCCCGACAACAAGGCATTACTGAAAGGAGTACAAACTAGAAGGCAGTTTCTCTTTATGGTGGTGATGGGGATGTTTCTAAATCCAGCCATCTGGGGATTAAACTTTGTATTGACGTTACTGGCGAGTACTTTGTCCTGTCTCTTTTGTATGCTGTTCTGGATTTTGATGTCAACTGTGTTAAACTAGTCTTGCGCTTGTTAATGCAGTTTCTGGGCCTGCTCCCATTGAAGTCATGGCAAAGATCAGGCTGATTTTAGAGGTGGCAGAATCAAGACCTCTGTTGTGATCTTCTGGATGTGTTGTTTTAGCAGGTATTTCTGCTGTGCCACTTGCTTGTATTTAATATAAATTTGGTCAGTTTTCTGCTGCAACTGCTCTTTAAATATACAGTGGAAGAAGGCTAAAAAGCTAGGAAAGCTACCTAAGTCTTTGCTTTGCTCCAACAGGAAAATTTCCCCATTACAGCTTCCCCCAAGGAAGGCTTAACAGTGTTGCTGGCAGTTTCTGTGGGCTTTTCTGGTTTGGGATTTTTTTTGTTTGTGTGTTTGTTTCACTCTATTATTGTTCCTAACTGGACATGGACAAGATTTTTCTATTGTTCCTAGACAAAAGATGATTTTTTTTAGTTATTTTTTATTTGGTACTTAAAGGTAGTTTCATGTTTAAGCATATAAAGAAGTAGGCTGCTCTCAAAAAGCATCTGTAGCTGCTCTCTCTCTGTCTTGCTCTTGTTCAGAGAGC
>NW_009647236.1:4929403-4952112 GCF_000708025.1 Charadrius vociferus | reverse complement strand
GGAGGTGGCCATAATCCACAGACACACCAAAATGCTCCCTGCTGCCCGGGCACTCCTGTGGCACTTCATGCAGATGCTGACCAGTGGTGTTTGTCTGGTATACCACTCCTCTGTGCTTTGTTTTATATTATACGGATTCTGCTTTCAGAGAGGGGAGTGTTTCATCTGGTGGTTACCAGCATGAATGGATGCTGTGATATTTATTGTCTGTCCTGTTGCAAGCCTGACCTCATCATGAGACAGAGACAATAAAACAGAGATCGGTCTCTTCAGGGCAGCTCAATGTCACACCTTTGCCATGATTTGTGGTCCTCCTTCCCTGGGGCCTGTTACTCACCGCTGGCCCAGCTGCAGAGAGGCCCTAGGGTGATATTAGGTAGCGTAGGATGCGGAATTTATAGCGTTGCTGCCACATCAATGGTGAAATGCTTGTTTTGGTCAACGTGGCGGTGTCCTGTGGTTGAGGGGGGTGAGGGCTGGCTGCATGTACGTGCTCCCCGAGAGCTGCTGGGGGAAGCAATGCAGGGCAGAATTGAGCAGAAACAGCTTTGGAGGAGAGTATCCTGCTCTCCCTGTGGTAAAATGTTGTTTCACTGGGACCAGAGCACGCTATGGAAGTGCCTGTGTTGGTTAAACTTTTGTCTTGGAGCAGGGTGGAGTTTCTGGTGAGAGCAGGAGTGGTTTTCCTACTATCCTGAGTAATCCAGGTTTAAACAAAGTGGAAGAGTGGCAGCTGGGGAGGGAGAGATTTGCTTGAGATGTGACAGTCACAGGGGATGGCCCCTGTTCTGAGGAAGGCAGGACAAGGGCTTGAGCCTGGGCTTGCATGTGGTAGGTGAGCCATGGCTCCTTGCCTACCCAGCTCCTGGAGCAGTGGGGACAAACACAGTGTAAGGAAATCGGCCAGAATCCCAGCTCCCCCATTTCTCTTTCTTTCTTGACACCCTCATGTCAGTCTAATTTTCCTGCATTTTCATTTCTGCTACCTTTGTTCCCTGCTCTCCTTTGGTGTCTTGCAGGGCTTTTGCCCGGCATCACTTCCCTGCGTCTGCTGGGCCTGCCTCCTCTCTGACCTCTCCCTAACCCAAGAGGCAATTAAAGCCTCAACCTCAGACTTCAAGTTTTGGGTTTGGTTTTTTTTTTTGTTTGTTTGGAAAGGATGAGAAGGGAAAAACAAAAGCAGTGCCCTGACTAATGTAAACTAGCCACAGGCACATCTGTGCCTGGGTGATGACGGCTCCTGGTGGGAACTGCCCATCCCTCCCAGCACTCTCCTCTGCTGTAGTTGCTGACAAGGAGGGGAACAACCTGACACCCGGCTCGTGTTGGTGTGGAATCCGGCGTGGTGGAGCCCAGACCAGAGCCAGCAGCATTTCCCGGTGCTCGCTGCCCGGTCCTGCGGGTCCCATAGCGTCAGCCCCCAGCGGAGCCATCCCCTGGGCTTTCCTCCAGCAGGTGCATGCTCTCCCTCGTTCCCGGCTCCTTGCTGCATGCTTTGCCCCGCTATGCAAATAGGAAAAGGTGTAGATAGCTAAATTTTCTTATTGCTTGTATCAAACAGCCTAAAGTGAGGTAAGTTTTCTAGCCAGTGGTGTGAAGTCTCGAGGACATGGGATATTTTTTGCTCTGTGCTTAGTACAGCATCTGTCTGCAGCTCTGACTGCGCTGATGCTGATCTCTGGCTTTAGTTGTGATGTGAATGATAAAGTGGGTATTGTCTTCATATGGCAAGAGATAGGATGCTTGAGTTGATGGGCCAGTAATACAGTGTGGTAAATGCCCGGCTTCTAAGGCTGACGCTGTGTTTTCACATCACACTTGTGTCAATGGGTGACCCCTTTCCTGCTGCCTCCTCTGCAGCATTTCCCAGCACAAGTATGCAGTGTTATCCCATTGCAAAACCCCAGATAAGTCAGACTTTCTTGCAGCATTGTGAGCAGAGTTTGTAGCAGGCATGGGGAAACTGAAAACATGCCAGAGTAGGTAAGTGATCTCTACAAGCGTGTGGCAACATTGATGTGGTTTTCCAAGGGAATCCTGACCCTTTCTCGTGACACCAACTTTGGCATAAGAGTAGGTTGAGCTGCAACCCTGCGTACACTTGGTCGGGGTCTCACTGGACCTTGATACCAGCAACTCTGCTCGTTCCCTGACATTTGATATTCAGCCCCCCAGATGCTTGACCTGCACCCCTCTGTAAGTACTGGAGATGTGCACTCCCTTTGGGAGTCCTCAGCTCTTTAAATTAGGATGTTAGCTGGGAGACTGGAGAGTCCACAGGTGGATCAAGGATGAGAAGGATGGGGACTGTGGAGGAAAAGTTGGTCTAAAGCCATGGTAGCTCTCCCAGCTTGGGACCAAAGCTGGACTGAGTCTTGATGAAGGCTTTTGACGTGAGAGGTGTCATGTCCCAGCTGCAGGGGCAGCCCTGGCGACTGCTGTGGCACTGCTTTCCCCCCTCGCATGCTTGGGAGAAGGAGCCAGAGAGCAGCCAGCAGCTCCAGGCTTGTTGCAGCAACAACATCTGTTTCCTAGGTGCACTTTGTTTCTGAAGAGGCTGTGCAGCACGCTCCATCTGCGCCCTTCTTGTGGTTTGTTTTTTCTTTTCTTTCCTTTTTTTTTTTTTTTTTTTGTCACTTGTGCCACGTTCAGCAGACGAGGACGGAGGCACTTAGGGGAGGCAAGTGCTTCCCTGGCAGGACCCTGCGCCAGCCTCTGTGCCAGCACTGGTCGCCGGGCTCTTTGCAACCGGAGCAGCATTGTCAGCATCTTGACAGCTGGCCGGCTGCATGCTTATTAGTTGCTCCTTTCCTCTTGCCCTCCACCTCTCCTTCGCCTCCCTGACCACCTTCACCCTCTCCCTTCCCCCTTCCCGCTCCTGCCCCGACTGCCGGCCAGCCCTTCTGGGAGCCCCCAGCCTCTCCAGCTTAGAGCTCTCCTTTTTTCTTGTTTTGTACAAAAGAAAAAAAAAAAAAAAAAAAGAAAAAAAAAAAAAAAAGGAGGGGGGAGAAGGAGGGGAGGAAAAAAAATTTATTAAAAAAAAAAAAAAAGAGAGAGAGAGAAAAGAAAGAGGGGGAACAGAAGAATGAAAACAGACCCAAGGGGCAATAGTCCCTCGAGCCATTTCACTGCATTACAATGAATATGGACTCTATTAAGCTCCGTTCTGCCTGTTAGTGTTTCCCAGGGCAACACAGCTCCCATATGGCAAGCATGCAGCAGATTAGGGTAGGCCTCCGGGCTTCATTGAGGGCCTGAGGCTTGACTGGCAGTTGAACCCCATCCTTCCCCCCCGCCCCCCCCCTCACACTTGACACTGCCTGTGTTTATCTAAAGCAAAAAGGGCCGGGGTGGGAGAAGGGGGCATTTGGGGGGTTATTGTCCCGGGCAATGGGAGAGGGCAGGGAGAGGGATGGGGGGGTGATGAGGGAGGGAGGTGGGATGGAGGAGAAAAGGGGTGGGGGGGTGCAGCCCCTCATACATATTCAGGAGGGGTCTTGAATGGGCAGAGGAGAAATAAAGCAGATGGAATTCATGTTAAAGAACAGCCACAATCGCCCTCCAAAAACAAGGAGAGAAAAGCGGGCAGCCTTAAAGGAGCGTAGGGAGCAGCGTTTATCCAATTAGCAGGGTTGTCAAATTGAATTTACTCAGAATGGAGGGGGAAGCCGGAGAGGGGGGGGGAAGGAGGGAAATTAAGTGTCTAGGGCATGGGGGGAGCATGATATTGAAGAAAGGACTCGGGTTTTCTTTCTTTCTTACGCTTTAGCCTTGTCTTTTCAAGGGCTGGAGCTGTTTTCGGGGCGCGCCAAGGGGCAGCAAAAGCCGGCGTGCATACTGTGTTTTAGCACAGGGCTCCTCTCCTGGTAGCTTTGGAAAAAGGGAGGCGTATCCCGTGGGGCAAGGCCATCCTCGCATCTCTGGCCCGCCTGTAGCATCGCTGTCTCAGGCTGGTGGGTCCAACCACCCTGGGACCACTGTGCCACAGGCGTCACCCGAGGCAAGCTGCACTCGCTGAGGTGCCACCACTGGGGTGACACTGGGGAGCTTGTGGCTGGCATGAGGGTGTCATTTTGTTCTTCAAGCAGCCTCGCACTTTCTGGCTGATGAAGTGTCAATGTGAAGGGGTTTTGCTGGTGCTCGGCAAAGTCAGCCTGATCAATGCCTGCTGGAAAGTGGTACTCATTTGACAAGAACTGTTGGATGGATAGGCGCCAGAAAACACAGGCGTTGGGTCATCAGGGGTGCAAGCAAAAGTCAGATGGGGATGGGAAGGCTTTGCATCCTGTTGCTAGTTTGAAGCCAGCATGCCTGGTCCCCTCCCTGGTGATACCGCAGGCAGTCATGGAAGGGAGCTGCCCAGGGCAGTAGCTTTGTCTTGAGGAAGATGGGGGAAAAAAGTCACAAAGATCACTGCATGTTTTGTTTGGTTTGTTGCTGGTTTGGTTTGCATGAGCAGTTCTGTGTCAAGGAAAAAGCTGTTTTACCTGTGAATTTAGTTTATTTTTTAGAGAGATGTCTATTGCCACTGAATTGCTCAGGACTTGCTTGGAGAAAGTCTGTGGTTCTTTTTTAGGGTCACCCAGTGCCCAAGTGTGATTTGTAGTTTGCAGGCAAACTCGCTCATCTGCATGGTGGTGGTGCCATGCCAGGTTTTTCTCTGGATATTTTCCTTCTCCCAGCTATAAGCATGAATTTATCCCAGGCTTTCTCTGTTGCAGCTTCTTGATGGACTTGCTGAGCTCACAAGTAGCCAGTAAGAGTCTTTTTTGTCTAATCACTTTAAAAAAGGGGGGGACGACAACTCCTCACACAGTTGATCAAGGGGTAATGCTAACAGAGCTAATGCACTCTGAAGTCAGGAGCTTTCAGTGCTATAGAGGGAAGCAGGCAAGCTTTTATCCCTGTTTGCATGTACACTGTTCTATCTCCTTGACTTTAAACACAGCAGTATAGGTAAGTTTAGATGCTGCCTGCCTCTACCCCCTCCTGACACCACCCCCTTCCCATTCTGGATCTTGCCTCTCCCTACAGCATCTGCATCCTCATTCCTGTCAGATGCCTGTGCTGTTACATGGGAGAGGGAGTATCTATCCTGCTGCCCACTTCTCTTTTTCCAAATGCTTTCAGAGTGAGAGAGTATAACTTAATGGTGTGAAATTAGTACTTGGAGTGAGGGTGGGGGTTGGTAGAGGTTAATTTAGCCCTCTGGGATGGTTTTTGTTTGATGATTTTGAAGTAGTCTGCTTCAGGGTTGCCCAGTTTGCCATCCATGCCCAAGAATCTGTGGACACTTTGCAGCTGACCTGCTCAGGTGTGTCACCTTTTTTTTTTTTTCAGCTAGAGGATTATACAGTTGTGTGATGGTTTTTTTCAGATGGGACATCAAAGATTTCAGATCCAAGAACAACTTGCCTGATGGGATAAAGGTCCCAGTCGGAGAGCTTTTGGTTTCCAGCCCTGCCAGTGCTTTATTGTATAACATTGCACCAGGTTGGCTTCCTCTTCTAGCCCTCAGGTTCCCTCACTTGTAAAGTAAAGGGGTACTGTGGCTCTTTTCTCTTTTACATTTTCTTTTTCAGTGCTTTAAGCTCTGTGGAACAACAAAAAAAAAAATACTGTCTTGTATTAAAAACTAATGATTACAAGTAAAATTGGCACGCTGTGCCGTGTAAGACATTTGCTTTTTCTGAAGAGCTTAAGTCTCAATGTATAAAATAGAGAACTGGGAGTATCATTGTCCCTACTTGACCCGTTGGAAATGGAGACCAGCTGCAATGAATTCTCCAGAGTCGCCCAGGGTGTCCCCAGCTGGTAACTGGACCTGAGTTACTGCAGCCTTTGCCTTAGTGCAAAGCAGCCCCTTCCCCTTCCCGCCGTTCTTCCCCGGCACAAAGAGGGGCTCGGGCTCCAGCTGCCTGCCACAACCCCAAACTACCCTTGTGTGCACCGGCACACTTGCTGTCCTGCACGGTAACACCATGGATGCATCCGACCTGACCCAGTCTGCCCCTGCGTTTCCCCCCTGCCTGCCTGCGGAGCTGGGGTGTGTGGTGCTGGGGCAGAGGCTGGTTCCTATTTGGGACCCTTGTAAATCACGGACAGCATGGCAGTAATAAGGGCTGCTTGGCCGGCCCTTGTTAAGCAGGAGGGGGTTTGGGCCTGTGGGCAGCATTTCCTCAGTAAAACCTTCAGTTTCTAATCAGCAAACACCTCTCCTGCTGCCTGCGCTTAATTCAGATCCCTTTTTCCTTTCCAGCTTTATCACCCCCCCAGCACACGCGCGCGCCTTTCTTCTCTTTTATATCTTCACCTCTGGTTTTTCTTTCTAGCTCTGCTCCCTTTGCATTGCCCTCCATCGCTGCGGCACAGCTGGGGCTGCGCGCGGGGGCCTCAGTGGGCTTAGGTGTGTGGCGGGAAGCTGAGCCGACAGATTTTACACCCCCACTACCCTCTATATCTGATGAAGCTCTCGTTAATTTTGTTCTCCTAATGGCCCCTCCGTTGATTTACTGGGCTGCCTGAAAGGGACTTAGAGCCTTCACTCCACCAACAGGAAATTGTTATTTTAACCTGGCAGGAAAGAATTAAAAATAAATAAACAAATATTTTTTTGTTTTCCCTACCCCTGCCTTGAAGCTCTTTAAATTACTTTAACTCTTTCTTTTCCCAAATAGCAATTAAGCAGGAGCTGGTGAGGCTGGTGCCTTCAGTGGCTGCAGAAGTGTTGGCAGCCAGGAGTATCTCGTAGTGTACCTGCCTTGGGGAGAAGAGGCAGCAGAGCAGAACCCCGTCTTGCAGCAGCCCTGTGGCTCCCAGCACGGCCTCCTGCCCAGGACCACCACCTCTGCGTAGGCAACTGGAGCACCTGGGGCCTCCTCCACTCCCCACCTCTGCCATCTCTCCCACTGCAGCCTGCTCTGCCCGGCGCTTGCAGAGATGCCGGGCAGATAGAAAGCTGCCTGATTAATAAAGTTCTTTGCTTAGCACTTCTGCAGGCTGCTTAAGGGCAGCATTTTCAAAAGAGGTCAGCTCCCATTTAAGCATCGAAATAAGTTGGTTGCCTATTCAGGAGAGCTCAGCATGTCAAGAACTGAATGCTTTTGAAAATCTGGCTTCAATTGTGGAAGCTGAGAATTTCGAAATCTGGCCCTGGATCCTAATAGTTCTTTTGGAATTGATGTTTTCATTCATTTTCCTCATTATTTTTATGCTGGCCATTTACTTTTTGTACTTCACTCAGCTGTGAAAGAAATGGCCACATGTCCCTATTTAGAGCTCATATTCTGCCTGGAGGTTTGGGGAGGTACCATACACTTGTTGCAACACACCTTCTCTCCTCAGTCTCTGCTCAATACTGTTCAATCTGCCCAGGGCCGTGGCCAAATTTTTTGATCTCCCCTTTTTTCTCCCCACCTATTGCCCTTCATCTTTTTACAGACCGGGGGACAGCCAGTTTAGTTGTTGTATCGATGTGCCTGGGTGGTCCTAGCTCACGAAGGGTCCGTTACACTTTTCTGCGCCTTTGGCTTTGCCCTCCTGGCCAGAGGCTCCGTACGACGCAGAGCTGCAGGGAGGTCTGGTTGGGAACATCTTTGCCTACCCCCTCCCCCAGCATGGGCTCCAAGGAGCAACTCTTTTCTGTCCAACATTTTTCCATCCTGCTGCCAAACCCATCCAGATAGGGGGAATGAGTCAGCTTTGTTCTGTAGGCTTCCAGCACTGAGGAATAACATGTTAAGTCCTACCCCAAAATGTTTCTTCTATGTTGGTGGAGGGTTTTCTATTCCCAGCAACCCTGATGGTGCGAGGTACAAACAAAACCTGTTTTTTTTAAGCCTAAACTAACTCAAAGTCTCTTCCAGATGAGTGTAATTAGTGGTGCATTAGTGGTGTCAACAGTGTTTGTTCTGGTGCAGACGGACCTCGGGCACTTCTACAGCCGTGGTCAATGGTGGTTTGCCCTAGATGACTGTGGCATAACGAAAGGTACATTGGTGGCTGTCTTACATGGAGAAATGAAACTGAGTATCTCAGGTGCTCTCCAAGCTGATGGCTAAAGGATCTTGTACAACTATATGTGCTGGTTGATGGGGGAAACTCTTCAAAGGCACATTGTTGAGACTCTCTTCCCTCTTTGGGGGCGGGGGGAGATTGATACCAGGAAGGATGAGGCGCCTGGGAGGGATGTTGCTGTCTTGTCTCTTTGGCACCGGTGGTTACCCACAGAGGATTTCCACGTGTAACGGGGCTGTGGGCTGCAGTAGCTAGAATATGAGCCTAGCTGATTTTTCTGGGTACCTTCAAGGTATGCCTAGCCTGACATCCGATGACCAAGCTCTGTCTTTCCTCCCAGCCACACAGAAGCCACATAAGGCCATGCCAAGCTTTACCTAATTTACCCTACCTATCAGCAGGGCTTGTTATCTTGGGCTCACGGCCACACTAACCATGGCTGGGTAACTCCTGGGAAACAGCTGCCTTGCCTTGAGCCTGCTGGGCAGGCTGGCCAAGTGAGCTCACATCAGCCTGCAAAGTGCCGCATAAAGATGCTCTTTGTGGTGTTTGCAAAGCTCCAGCTGCAGGTCACTTTACTTGGTGTTGCTTCCTTTTGAAATTGCCGGCTCGCAAGTGGCTTTTCTTTTCCCTGTCTCCTCCATGACTTCTCCCCCAAGCAGTGCTTTGGGAAGGTGGGGGGACAGCTTGTGAGGCTCTCGGAGGGACAGCCCAATTTGCAGAGATGCGTGCAAGCTAGCTAGGTGTGTTCCTGCTGTCATGATGTAGACCTTGGCGTAGCCAGCCATGGACATTGACCATTGCTCTTGCACCTTTGATGTTACCAGAGGCCAAGCAAAGTCATCTGAGAGTAGCTGGGTGAGATTTCCCCAAATGCCGTGGCTCCTTGCTAGCAGTAATCAGCCTCACCTCAAATGATTTGCTGAGCATCTCATGGGGAGTTTGTGGCAGTCCTTACTTCAGGAGTTGGGAGATTTATTTTCGGAGGTTATGCTTGAAGGGGCTTGTCCCCTCTTTTTGACTGAGTTGGGTTTGGAAAGGGCATGCTCAAACAGGTGATGGCTGGATCAGTGACCATGGTGGAAGTAGGAAGTACTGTTCTACAGATGCCAGGTGCTCTTGAGGATGGTGGTTGCGGTTAATTGTGTATCTGTGGGGGGAACAGGCAATATTACTGCTGTTTGGGCTGGCTGTTGGTTCGGGCTTGGGGTTCTCCCCTACCAATGTGGACATGGTGCAGGAGCAATTTTGAAACGCCTTTGAGGCTGATGGGTCATCCTCCTAGTGCTGCAGCTGGAGGGAGCTCAAAATCCTGGAGCTGCATTAGGATTTTCATAGAGGGAAGTCTCTTCTTGACTTCAGCCCTTTGCCTTTGGTTGAAGCTGAATTCAGTCTGACATCTGAGGTGTCTCTTGGTGCGGCCACTTAGATCTTTAATCTCTCTGACCTGGCTTGTTTGCTTTAGCGTTCATTCATGACAGTCTCTCCGAAACAGCTGCTGCAGTGTGCAGCAGATCACAGCAATCTGGCTTGTGACGGGTGGCCTGTGGCTTCAAGTTTTCTGGAGATTGTTGATGCTTTCAAATGTGAACCTGGTGGTTTGCCTCCAGACAGGGTAGTTCAACTCAAAATAAGCAGTGTGTTTCCCGCAGAACAGTTAATCTGAAATTTTTCCCTAGATTTGGTCTCTTAGTTTAGAATAAAGGTGTGTTATGCCAAATTAGTATAATCCGACCTCTCAGCTCACTGCACTGAATTTAAACAAATTTAGAACTGGGCTTTTTTTTTTTTCCTCCTGAAAAAGTGTTCCCTCTACTTCAGGATAATTGCGTGCAAAAGTGCCCTGAAAAACTTTTACATCTCCTAAGGAGTCCTGTCTGGATTGAAACATAGGTATGCCCAGTAGCAACATGGCCAGTGTCTCAGGAAGAGACTGCGAAACTGCAGGATCACCTCTGTTTTCGTGGAGCTCAGGACTTGTACTACTCATTTACTTTTGTGTTCAAGCTAGAATATATTCCAGACGCGGCCAAGAAGTGGCAGCAACACTTAGTGAATATCTCCAGTGACATTGTTGGAAGTGTTTGTGTTTTGCTCCTGAAAATTGCCTGGTGTGCATTGCTGGCACGGTACAGGCATTCACTGCGCCGAATCTGAAATGGGGAAGGCGAGCAACCTGGTCCAGTGGAAGGTGTCCCTGCCCATGGCACGGGGGATTGGAACTAGGCGATCTTTAAGGTCTCTTCCGACTCTAACCTTTGTATGATTCTATGTGTCTGTGTACACACATGTAGATTTGTACCGAGGGCTGAGGATGGGATGTCTTGGGAGACTCATGACCGTGGTTGGGGGAGAGGCTGGAGAAGAGAATTGCTTGCATCAGTGTCTATAGCCTGCTCGGGACACCGTCTCGGTGAATCCCTGGGAGTTTAGGGATGTTGGTAGGGAATCCAGGCAGAGCTGGAAAGCAGAGGAAAGTCTGAGGGTTTCATCCATTGTGTCTCTTGTCATCCACAGGAATCCGCTGCTGCACCTCCACTGCATCCCCTGAGGCAGCTTATGGGACCCGTCCCTGGGCGCCTCTGCCCCAGGACATACCGCATGGGATGGCAATGACAAGTGGAAAGAAGAGACCCATGTTGCCCATCCCTTGCCTCATCCTCGCAGCTGCTAGCTGCTTTGCCAAACTGAGTAAGTTTTTGTTCTTACCCATTTGTTCCATTTCATTTATATTTTGCCTTGAAGCTGGTCAGCATAGCCATACCTCAAGCACAAAGTGGTTTTCTCTCTCTGCTGCTTCCTCAGTAGCCTTTACCAAAAGTCTGGGTTCAAACACTCCTCCAGAGGAGAAGGGGTTACAGTTGGAGCTGGACATGTCTGTCTAATGGTGCCAAGAAGAAATGGGGCTGGTGTGCATCTCAAAGCACTACAGTGGGTCCGTGGGGAGCTAAGGGGAAGGTGCAGCACAAGCGGAAGCCATGGGGAACGCAAAATGTACCAGCACTGCACTTTTTTCCTCTGCCTTTCTTTTGCTGAGTCTCACAGAGCTGTCTTGTTCCTGGTTTTTTTTTCCTCTGTGTAGGTGAATCTCTGCAGGTCACAGTGCAACCTGCCTCCATTGTCCAAAAGCTTGGGGGCTCAGTCAGCCTCGGGTGTGTAGTGGACCCCCCCAGAGTGAACCTTACCTGGAGACTGAATGGAAAGGAGTTGGCTGGATCAGACAAGGTGCTGGGTATCCACATCGAGCGAGGGAAACTCATCATCGCAGCTCTCAACAACCAGACCGTGGGGCGATACCAGTGCATTGCTCGTGTGCCCGAAGGAGTCATTGCCAGTGTTCCCGCAGTGGTCACATTAGCTAGTGAGTAACTGTAGTCCTCTGCCATCCCCTGTATTGCTCGGGTCATCACTCACGCATCTTCAGAGCCTCATCCACACTCACTTGTTCACGCTGTCATCAAGGGAGGGCTCCTTTGGCTTCGGCCACTTTGTAGCATTTTTAATTGTGGACTGGCTGTCATGTTGTAGCCCAGCCATGACCTAAACAGTCCTGCATGATAGGCTGCAGACCTGTTCTGCAGTGACAGTTTTTGCAAGAGTACAAAGGGCAGGAAATACTTGAGCGATGGGGTTTGTGTGCCTGGTTGGTTCACTGGCTGTCATGTTGCCCCGTCTGGTTGCTGACTTCTTGATTGAGGTTGCTAAAAAACACCTTCTGGTGCTGATGGCCAAACCACTGCCTGCTGCAGGGTTGTTGCCAGTGCTGGGTCAGTGTGTGCTAAGTTTTGCCGCCTTGCTGACCCACAGAAGGCAAAGTCCCTTGCCCGCTTGTGCTGTGATGGGACCTGCCCTTCTTTGTGTTGCCCCTGAGTTCATCATAACCAAAGTACCAGCCCCCACACTCACAGTAAGGAAAGGTTGGCCTGGCTGTGGTAAGGAGGCACGCCTGAGCACCTGCATTAAGTGGCTGGTGGTCCCCTGTGCACCATTGAGGAGATCCCTTGCCAAAATACAAGGTGAGGAAGGGAGTGTTGGGAAAACAGGTGGATGATGATGTTGAAGGCAGAGGCTGTGCTGTCCTCATTTGGTAAGGCAGGCACAGAAGTTGGCAGGAGATGGATACAGGAGAGCAGAGTATCTAAAACCACTCGTAACGAGGTTTTTGTCTTTAAGGGGCAGGAGGCTGTATTCATTACCACTGCTGTTGATGCCAGGAGGGCATGCTCCACCTTTCCAGGGCTTTGTTCTCTTCCTGCGAGGTTGCAGTGGCATGGCAGCAAAGATCCATCTTGTTTCTGAGCCACAGTGCTGAGCAAGGGACTTTGCTTCTAGCCCTGAGCTTACGTGCTCCTCGCTGCTGCCCTCTGGCATTGGCAACAGACCAAGGAGATGTGTACGCATGTGAGAGGGTGCCTTCAGTGGGGAACTTCTCTTACAGGCACCTGGTTTTGGCCAAGATGTTATGCTCAAATGTGAGAAAGTCTTGTCTTTGGATGCATCTGAGAAGGAGCAGCCCACGCCTGCTTGGAGATGGGGGGGCTTTGTGTGGACCACCCTTGTTTAGGCAATGGAGAGTATGATCTTCTCAGAGACCCATGCAGTTTTTGGTGGAACAAGTGCGTGCAGAGGAGACCACCATTCCCCGGCAGTGACAGCCCCTGGGCGTGGAAAGGGCTCTGTCTTCCCAGCAAGGGGGAGTTTGGGGCTAAGTCTTAAGAAAATGAAGAAGTGAAGATGTTTGTGTATAGTGGGGGCTGGCTTTGCTCTAAAGCCAAGAGCTATTGGCTTGTCACTGGTACATTAATCAGGAGTGAAATGTTTAGGCCAGGCCGGGTGGGAGGAGGAGGTGAGGGAGAGCGAGGGGGGAGTTGCTGAGCTCTGAAGCGGGGTGGGAGGGGGTTGTCACGGGGCCGAATCTGTCGGGGGATTTGGCCTGAGCCCCGTGCTGAGATTAAGTTTCGGAGAACACATTCCAGAGCAGAAAGGGGTCTGTGTGCACTGGTGGCCTGATAGAGGGAATGAGAGGAGGGGAGAGGTGGATGGGATTACCAAGGGCATGGTTTGCATTTAGGAGAGCAGTGTGTGCACCGCTCCTCAGCCTGATTGGTTCCTTCTTAGGCTGATCCCCTTTTCTTTTTTTCTTCTCACCCCAACCCACCACCACCAGCTCTGTCTCCTGGGACAAAGCATGGCTGTTTGACCTGTCGTCTGCTTTGGTCTAGCATCAGTGGTGGACAGGAGACAGGTCCTCGAGCACCAGAAGGTCCCACTGTGTCCCTCAGGACAAATCAAAGCCACAACTGAGTAGTTCCCCAGCCTTCTCCAGGAGGCAAATCACCTTTGGCTACCAGATTGCAACTGGGGATGGGGGGTGCAAAAGACAGGGACTTGCCCATTGCTGTGGTCCCTGCCGTGGTAAAGGCACTACTGCTGAGGGGCGGTCAGGAGCACCATTCAGTGGAGCTAACAAAATCACAGCCAGAGGTTGGTTGAACAAATGACTAAACCATCGTGGAGCGCCCCTGCGCTACACTGCATGGGTCCCCTGTCCTCGAGGGGAACTGGGGACGGCAGAAGCCATGTCCCATGCACCCGGATAGCCTCAGGCGATAGGGAGCCCCCAGGCTGGGCAGACTTGACAGTCAAGTGAAGAGAGAGAGAGGGCAGCCCAGGAAAGACATGGGGCTGAAGGTGTAGGAGGGAAACCTTCTGGAGAGGTTCAAATAACCAGTTTCATGTTTGTGAGCCGGAGGCTGCTTTTTGCAACAGTGGCTTTGCAGTGGTCTGAACTAACAGGGGGCACTGATTTGTGGTGGGACTGAGTGTGAAAGCTGTGGTAGCAGCTGTGCCACAGGCTCTCACTCCTGCTCCAGGCCTCCTCTACAAGGCCTTGCTCTGAGCTGATTCGGTGGGGACCATGGTCCTGCGGGTGGAGAGGGAAGCCCTTGGCAGCTTGACATTGCAGTTGGCACATCTCTTCCAGATCACCTTCTGGGCTGAAAGAAAACCCTCTGAAAGTCTTTGCCCCATCCAAAAATTATTTGGGGGAGGCAGGAGGAGAGTGAAACTAGAATGTGATTGAAAGCAGCGAGGTGAGAATGGTGGAAATATTTTCAAGGTTTAGGTTTGTTTTGGAAGAGGACCTGGCGTCATTGGAAAAAGCGTCTTGGTAGGTTTCAAGGGGTGTAGGTAACACCATCTGGCCAACTTTTAGGCTATTTCTACTCCACCTCCTTTGGAGGAAACACCCTGGAGTGCCCCAGGCTGTGCATGCCTGGTCCCTCAGGGCCTCCTTGTGCTTTGCTGACAGTCAGCAAGCAGATAACCATCACTGCCGTGCTGGCAGCCACAGCATAGCCTTGAGACCGATACCTCCTTCTCCTATCTGTGGCATAGCAATGCCGAGTCCATGTCTGCTCTCCCTGGCTCAGAGGGCTGGTTGAAACTAGCATTTAATTCCTCCAGCGGAGTTAAAATAGCTATTGTATAGCTGAGGGGTGGAGGGAGGAGGGAGTTGCAGAAAGGAGAAGATTTCGTAAAGCAACAAAAGGAGCAGCACTTCAGGCATTACTTGGGCACTTTTGAGTCCAGTTAGGGCCAACCTGCTGCTCCATGATCCCACACTCAGCCTTGGCAGCCCATGGCACATCAGTGCAGATAGATCACTGCTGACCTGGTGTGCTGTGCGAGATCAGCCCCACGTGGCCCTGAGGCAGCCCTTTGGCCCAGCAGCGATGGGCTGGACTCCGGGAAAGCTTGAATGGATGGAGCAGGGGTATTCCTGGTTTTCCAAGTCAGGCCCTAAGCCTTCATATGGCTGAGAGCTGCAAGGAAGAGAACGGTATTTTCTCTGCCCCCTTGCAGGTGGCAAATTTGCCATCACGCCAGAAGCCCTGCTTCAGCCCCTCTCCTGGGTGGAGGAGCTATATGAAAAAAGTATGGTTGCAGTGGGCTCTGGTGTGGCTGGATAAATCCAGCAGGGACATGAACACAGCACTGTGGGCTGATCCTGCAACAGCAAAATGCTTGGCAGGTCGAGAACCCTTGTTGGACCTCATGGGGCAGCTGGAGCAAAGTCGGCCGGCAGAAGTGGCGAAAGCTGTGCAACTTCCAGCATTCGGCTGTGTGTGTGGAAAATCAGCGCAGTGAGTGCAACAGCAAGCCTGACCTGGATAGACATGACATTTAAAAATAAAACAAAAAAATAGATGAGGGGTGCAGCAAAGGGACTCCACCCATCCCACTGTATCCCCCATGGCCAGGGACAAGAGGAGCATGGGGCACCTCTGACCAGGGGACGCTGTGGGACAAGGGAGGCTCATTGCCCTGTGGCTCTCCATCGGCGCTGCCAGCAAGGGCAGCCCTCAGCTTTGCGGCAGCACATGGGGGAAGCCGGGCCTCCACGCGCGGTGCTCATGGGCAGTGACCCTGCGCCGGGTCCAGCCGGGCATCCCCCAGGAATTTGCAGCTGCTTTCTGAAAACAGCCCCATTCATTTTCCTCCGCCTGGGCCTCTCCTCTGACAGCTCCCCGGAGGCGATGGCAGGAAGGAGGGAGAGAGGGAAGGAGGGAGGGAAGTAAGAGGGTGGCTCTGTGTTGGAAAAGCATTTGTTGAGCAGGCACAGGGGGGCTCTGGCCCCGGGGGCAGAGGTGGCGTGAGGAGGGGAGAGAAGGAAAACACAGGTGGTGTTGCTTGAGCTGGTGGAGCTGTGGCACGAGGGCTGTGCAGCAGTCCCAGGGTGATACGTGGGAGCGGAGCATGGCATGGGGGATGCACACGGGCGTGCTGGGGGGCTGTGCCTGTCCCCTCGGGGTGGCGGGGTCTGGTGGGGACAGGCACTGACCAGACGGGAAGGGAGTGCCGTGACCCTGGGCTGCTTTGACAGCTGAGGGGGCATTAGTGGAGGGCGCCTGCCCCCAGGCTGGAGGGACCCCCATCCCTGCTGATTCCTCTTCTCAGGGTCCCTCCCTCCCCTCCCTCACCCTTCCCTACAGTGGTGAAGACTTTCACCTTGGAGGCCGGCATTTTATTTACTACTGTTTCTTCTCCGAAGTTATTTATGGTCTCCCATTCATTTAATCTGGTCTGTCTCGCCTGCTTCGTTGCTTGGCCCCCGGCCCTGGGATTCAGCTGGTTTCCCTCCCCGATGACAGCGACGCAGCTAGCCGCAGGGCTGACCCTCCCCGTGCCCCATCGCGCCTCGGAACGGGGCACAGATGGACACAAGTAATGGCCTTTGGTCCTGCTCCCTTCTAAACAAAAAAAAAAAAAAGAGGGGAAAAAAGAAAAAAGAGGGGGAAAAAAAAAGCCCTGTTATCCCAGCCCAGCTGGGATTGGCAGTGCTCTGTCTGTCCGCAGTACCTCCTGGCCGGTGGCTGGTGGATGAGGACTTGCTGCTTCCCTGTGATCAAGCGTGTCTTTTAAGGACAAGGACATGGGCTGGCACATCATGCGCGGCCATATGAAAAGGAAAACCCAGCCAGTGGAGAGGGGATGTGGTTTCTTCCAGCTGCGGCGGGAGCTAGACCCAGGGTGCAAATTGCATATTATACGTGGGGCACAGCTGCTGCTGGCCAGGCAGCCAAAGGGGTGAGTGCTGCATCTCCCCCCCCGCGCTGACCCTCTCCTCCACCCCTCCCTGCACTGCCTGGTCGGGGGAGGCATGCATGGCTCCCCACATCTTGGGGGAGGCTCATTTGAAGCCCCCAGGGCAAAACTTGTGTCCTAGCATGGCACGGCAGCCTCTGTTTTGCTGCGCTGGGGCCAAGTGCAAAGGGGTGTGTGAAAGGGGGGCTGATCCCACGCACAGGGGGCCCCCACCACAAGGCTGGCGGTGCCCCCATCCACCCCTTACCAGCTCCAGCGGACCCATCGGTGTTAATGGATGGCTGTATGTGCCTGTACCAGCGGGGAGTGGGGTGGTTGAGACCGCCTGTGGCCAAAACTCACTGGCAAATAAAACAGTCTTGTTTGCTGTGGGGGAGCAGGAATTTAGGGGAGTAGTTTGGCAGGAAGCTCGTACACTTGCGTATTGGAAAATAGTTTGTCCCAGTGCCCACCTGATGTTTTTCTCCTCTCTCCTGCCAGTTTTGCTCCACTTATCTGATGGTGCCCAGTTCTTGCTCCCCCCGCCACCTCAGGGTCCCTTTCCTCCATCCTTTCCCCTTCCATCCACAGCTTTGCCCCTCGTCCCCTGCGGCTGGGCTGGGAGGGAAAGGCAGGAAGAGCCAGGGGTCCCACTCCCCTCCCTGTGGGGCTGCAGCACTCACAGCTGTGAAAGCAGTAGGCTGAGCTGCTGTCTGGGGGGCTGCATGTGAGGGACCCCCACATCTGCCCAGCCCAAGGTTATCTGGGGGGTCCCCCGGCACGAGGACATCATTTGCCATCTCTCAGAGTGTGGTGCTCCCCGCTGGGCTCTGCTGTGCCAGGGCCATGGGTCTGCTCTTCCTGCAGGCTCCTGGGCCCCTTCTCCTCTTTGGGGTCTGTGTGTGCGTGTGCGCAGATCCCTGCCAGCATTACTGGAGCCTATGCCTTGGCTCTGAAATCTTAATTTGGCTGTGATGAATCCAGACCACCAAGGCGCACATTAATTTTCCTGATGCTCGTTTATATTTTGTTGATCGGAGAAATATGCGTGATGTGGGCAGGCAGACACTGGGCTCTCGCCTCTTCTCCACCTCTTTCCATTTCTGTGGCTCTTACTATTTTATTCCTTGATCAAATATAAAAAGCAAAGAGGCGAAAATATCCTGCACCCTTCCCCTCCCCAGCAGTAACTTTCGTTGTTGGAGGAGCACGAGGTGCTGCCAGCTTTTCACAAGTTAAGAGTTAACCTTCATCTGGCTTTAATACTGAGTGGAAACATGGCTCCCCTCCTCGGTTTGTCTTAGAGGATTAATCACATTTCTGAAGTTCACCCCTATTCCTTCTTTTTATTATTATTTTTTTTAATTGAACGATGCCAAGAAATTCCAGAAGTATTAAGCATGTTCGCTGCAAATCATTTTTATGACATTGCAAAACCTCCCCTTTTCTTTTCAACCTCCTCCCCTTCCCTCAGATCTGGGCCCGGGAACGCTGGCTCCCCCGGCAGCCGCCCAGCAGCCCCTCTGCGCCGCACTCGGGGAGGCTTTCTCGCCGCCTTGCCAAGAGAGCTGGTTTTTATTTAAACTCCATAAAGGATCTTGCTTTAATCAGAAAGTCTGCTTGAGAAATTTCATGTCACTTTTCCATGACTGTGGGTGGGAGAAGCTTGGAGCCAGAGTTGTCTTTTGCTCTTGGAGCGCTGCTGCATTTCCCAGGGAACAAAAACACATTTTTCTGCTGGCTGGGGCTGCCAAGGGAGGCTGCCTGCTGTCCGCCCGCCGCCAGCCCTCCTGCTTCCCCCCCTGCCTCTCCAAACTGCCCGAGGTCGCGGGCGCCACATCCCGGGATGGGTTTTGAGGGGCGAGGGAGCTGTTGACAGCGCGTGGCCAGGCCGTGTCGTGGCGACGGAGGCGATGTGCTGCCTTAGCGTGGGGTTTTGAAAAGGGAGTGCGGTCTCGTCCGGATTTAGCGGCGTGCCGCTCAGGAGACGTGTGTTAGCACTGGGTCCCGGGGAAGATGGGCTGGCTTGAGCCTTGATGCGACAACGTGACTTGCGACCGACTGCGGGATGTGCAGTTGTCGCTAGTGGTCGCCTAGGCTGGAGTGTGGCACCATAAAAATGCACATGCGGGACTTTTTTTCCTGGCACAAACCCCTCTCCCTCCCAGCACAGGCTGACCAGGACAAACTTTGGGCTTGCAGCACCCTGGCAAGATTTGCTGTCATGCCCAGGGAGAGTGGGGACTGGTTTCATCTCCGGGAAGTTTGGTGGGGCCAGGCTGGTGTGCTCCCTGCCCTGCCAGATCTGCAGGCTTTCACCGCAGTCCTCTGCTCCTGCTTTGAAAAACAGGGAAAAGAAAACAAAATGTCAGGTGCCCCTTTCTCCTGACCCTGTGCTGCCACTCCTGCTGTCCGCATCAGCCCTGCCAGGGGAACGACCCCCAGCAGAGCTTCACAGGGGACATGTGCTGGGACAGGGTGTTTTCACGGCCTCTTTAGGGAGGGGGCAGCTGTGCCCTGTGGAGGAGGAGCTGCTTTTCCTTGCAAGTCCCTGTTCTTTGAACTGGGGCGTGGGCACTGCTTGGGCATATGCGAAGCATCGTGGTTAACCAGCCTTTGGCCATGAGATAAATATCTGAGATGGGAGCGAGAGTGCCCGGAGTGGAGATGCTGATTGCTCAGGCACTGGAGGAGCTCAGGGCAGCTCTGGGAGTGTCCGGCATTCGCATACCTTCTCCCACTGTGTTACTCAGCATCTGTACACCCTTGAAGCAGGCTGGGCTCCATGAGTTAGGACTCCAAAGTTAACTTCTTGGTAGCAGGACAGCAGTCATGTTTGAATAGCAGGCGGCAGAAGGACCATTTTTGGCTGCACCTCAGTGCTGCAGTTAGTTGGCTCATTTTTTTACTCTCAGGCCAGGATTTTTCGCACCCAGTTTCTCAGCCATGGAGCAGGCGGTTTTAAGTTATCCATTTTGTAGGAAGGAGGAGGAGAAAAAAAATAAAGCTCTGAAATGAGGCCAGTTTCCCTAACTGCTGGGGACAGAGCGGTCCTCTGCCGGCACTGCAATGAAACAGCCCCAGGTCCGCAGGGAGAGGATGAGCCGAGGCCAGGATGCTGAGTCAGCCACTAAGATGCCCTGTCGTTTGCTCTCTCTGCAGATCTCAAAGATTTCAAGTTTGATGGCCAGCATGTGATTGAGGTGGATGAAGGGAACACAGCTGTGATCGCCTGCGACCTGCCTGAAAGTCACCCCAAGGCTCAGGTCCGCTACAGCGTGAAGCAGGAGTGGCTAGAGGCCTCCCGAGGTGAGTGCCACAGGGGCCTGTCCCACTGGGTCCCCTCTCAGGACCCTCAGTTTTACCCTTCCCTACCAGCAGTAGCTTTCTCCGCCTGCTGCCTCCTTGTTGTCCCTTCATTGTCAGTCTGAGCACAGGTTAGTTTAGGGTCTCTGCCAGGTCTCCCTGATGTCCCCACTGCCTGGGACTGGGGAGCCACATGTAACACCAGCGTGTGGTAAGGCGAAAGGAATTATGTGATGCACAACATCGTTCTTCATTGGGCATCTCCATGTGTCCATGGAAGCATTCTTCTAACCCAGCCTGGATAAAGGCGACTTTGAATTTGGGAAAATTTTTAAAATTTGGATCTGAATTTTGCAGCTTCACTCCATCTGCTGCATGTACCTGTGACAAGCTAGCCTCACCTGAGGCTCTGTTCGTTCCATCATTGCATCATTCCTCCCCCTGATAGTTGAACCAAAAGGGGTCATTTCACTGCTGTTGGTGTTATCGCATTGTTTTTTGCCTTTCCCCTTGTCCACCTTTTCTTCAGGGCACTGCATGTCTTCCAGGAGGCTGGGCGGGAGCATATCTTGTGACCACGTGCCACTTCCTCTTCTCTCTCTACAGACAATTACCTTATCATGCCATCTGGGAACCTTCAGATCGTCAATGCCAGCCAAGAGGATGAGGGGACTTATAAATGTGCTGCCTACAATCCTGTGACACAGGAGGTGAAGACATCGGTTTCCAGTGAAAGGCTTCGTGTGAGACGTAAGCTGCTCTCCCTTCACTGCATGTCTTCTCCACAGCGCTTCCAGCACTGGGAGCACGTGCCAGTGCTATCGCAGCTGGCTTTCTGTGTGAACGGATGTTATCAGTTGCTGGCAAACTCCTTTCCAGCAGCAGAAGGCCCCAAGGTCTGCTCCTGGGGTATGTGTGTGCAACCCTAGGATTGCTGTACCTCCTCAGGACTTGTTCTTGGTGATGGGCGAGCAAAGGCCCTTAGCCCTTCGGCAAGACCGCTTGCTGTGTGCCCACTTCCTTTAATGCAGGCCAAGAGGGACATTCCTTGCTGTTTATCCACAGCAGCAGGGGAGCAGCGCGCTAGCCCTACCATTACCCCTACTGGCACTCTGCACAGGGTGCTTTCCCACCGGCCACCTTCCTTCCCACCCACACACCTCTTTCCTCCTCCTCTCCTCACCAGGCTCCACAGCGGAGGCCGCCCGGATAATCTACCCCCCTGAAGCTCAGACCATCATTGTCACCAAGGGCCAAAGCCTCATCCTGGAGTGTGTGGCCAGCGGGATCCCCCCGCCACGGGTCACTTGGGCCAAAGACGGCTCCAGTGTCTCTGCGTACAACAAGACGCGCTTCCTGCTCAGCAACCTCCTGATTGACCCCACGAGTGAGGAGGACTCGGGCACCTACAGCTGCACGGCTGACAATGGGGTTGGGGAAGCTGGAGCTGCATTCATCTTCTACAACGTGCAGGTGTTTGGTGAGTGCTGCTGTAGCCCTTTCAGGAAGGGCTTGGACTTTCTCCACTGCTTTCAGGGGAAAATACTAGTGCTGCTGTACTCTTCCTCTCCCTGGACAAACCACAGTGTAATGCAAACCCCTGCCTGTGGTTCCAGTTTCTAGGAGATGGGACAAATTCTTCCTTGAGGGTGGTAGTTTCTCCTTCCTGGCTCTCCTGGCTGGAGGTGATGAATCTTCCTTTCCTCTGCAGAAGCTCTTCTCTTGTCATTTGTGGCACTGGGTTTGCTCTCACACTTTCTAGTGGAGGACCGGCTGCTTCTTAGATGTATTTGACATTGGCATAGTGAAGACATCAGATTGTCTTCTTTTTGTTTTGTTCTGTAGGGAAGCTCTCTATGGGGTGGGAAACGTAAGGGATGCTACATCTTAGGTATTTCTACCGTGCATCCTTCCCCTTCTCACAAGCATTAGGGAGGCTAAGCCTATGTTTTATTGGATTGCATTTTATTGGATTGCATTTCATCCAGGTGTCAATGTGTGGGTTTGGCACAAGCACAATCTTTGCAGAGTAGCATTTCAGCTCAGAAAAATGAGACTTGTAGGTGGCTGCTACCATCTGAGACGGGCAGATAGCCTTGGGCCACTGCTCCTTGTGGCTCACGTGGATGCTGAGGGGAGGTGCAATGAAGCACCTTGGGGGTGGGGTAAGGATCCAACACTCTGCCCTCATCCCTGCCAGAGAGGAAAGTGCAAAGCCGTGACTGTGCTGTGCTCCCTGCCAAGTGGCACTCAGTAACCATGTTTTTCCCCTGCACAGAGCCCCCAGAGGTCACCATGGAGCTGTCCCAGCAGATCATTCCCTGGGGCCAGAGCGCCAAGTTCACCTGTGAGGTGCGAGGGAACCCCCAGCCCTCTGTCATGTGGCTGCGCAACGCCGTCCCCCTCTCCGCCAGCCACCGGCTCCGGCTGTCCCGCAGGGCGCTGCGGCTGGTCAGCGTGGGGCCCGAGGATGACGGCATATACCAGTGCATGGCAGAGAATGAGGTCGGCAGCGCACAAGCCATGGTGCAACTGAGGACAGCCCGTCCAGGTACGTCCCTCTCTCCAAGCTTGTGAGCATTCAACCCCAGATTGAATTTTTGCTTCTAAGTGCAGTGCCATGTGTGCATACTTGAGGTCTCTCTACGTGAGAGGCATAGGACGTCTGGGTGCAGCGCTTTACCCCGTGGCTTACTCAGCTCTGCCTCTGAGCTTGTACTGAGCAAGAGCATAAACACTGATGGGGGTGGATTCACCTGGGGTAAGAGAGGTACCACCTTGGTACCACCTTGGACCCTGCT
>NW_009647236.1:4924186-4929391 GCF_000708025.1 Charadrius vociferus | reverse complement strand
AAGGCCCCATGTGGCCAAGACCTGTTCTCAGAGAGGCCCCAGTGTTAGGCTTATAGCAGGAGAAGGAGAGATTGTTGCCAACACCTTTCTGAGTGGTACAGCAGGCAGCATCGCCTGGGACTTGATACCTCTAAGGTGCCTGTGCTGCAATAGGTGTATAGTGCTGGTCTTCTGAGAAGTTTAAGGGTCTCATAGCTCTGCAATCACCACAGACTGGGACGGGCATTTACCCTGCCTCGACACCTTGTATTTCAGGAGCTACGCTCAACCCTGGGCGAGATGTCCAGCTGAGCTCGGCTCAGCCTCCAACACCACCTTCCAGGGACAGTGCCTTAAAGCTGCCCCTGGATAAAGCTGGACTGCCAAAGCCTGGGACGACCCCCCTGGCAGCATCTCTGCAGTGTGCAACCAACAGGGAGTTGGTGTCTCCAGCCGAGGCCCCCATCATCCTCAGTTCTCCCCGGACATCCAAGACAGACAGCTACGATCTGGTGTGGAGACCCCGTCCTGACAGCAGAGCCCCCATCCTCTATTATGTGGTGAAGCATCGCAAGGTATTGCTGTTCCGCCCTGCTCTCATCTTCCCTCTGCACCATTCCATAGGCAGGCTGGTGGCCTCTCTGCACGTTTTCACACCTCCTGAGCAGGTGCGTTGGGGCACAGGCACCCATCACTCCCTGGAGGTGCTGGTTGCTGGAACCTCCTCGGCTGCAGCCTCAGCCTGTTGAAGTGTGATGAGTACAGGCTGCAAGAAGAGGTTTGTCAAGCTGTCCAAGAAGAGCCCATAGTGACCCGTCTGCCAAAGTACGCAGAGGGCATAGGCGCACATGTGTATTTCCAGTCTGAAGAGCTTCCACTTCCCAGTTGTGTGCTTACACATGTAGGAAGTCCCAAGGGCAGATTGCACAGTGACTTGCTCTCTAATGCTTTTGTCTTGGCACAAGCCTTGGGGACACCTCTGCCTTGAAAGGCTTGAGCTGCAGGACATGGAGCAGCAGCCGCTCCCTGCTGCACGTACCTGCCCTGCTCAGCAGCACTGAAGCACCCATGCTCAGTGACTGTGAAGAGCCAGCAGAGAGCCGTCACAGGCATGCTAGATCCTCTGGGAAGGTCCTTAACCACTGGTTTTGCTCTGGAAGCTGAAAGGCAGTGCACTGTTGAGCGTGTCTCTTGGCTGGCCACACAGCATGAGCACACAGTGCCAAGCCCTGCTTGAGCCCAAGGGCTCCTGCCCTCTGCAGTGCTTCTCAGCACCGTGGGCAGAGGGCAGGCAGAGCTGTAGCCCAGCAGTTTCTTTGAGCAGCAAAATATTGTTGAGGTAAAAATTCTGCTTTTGAGGTGTAGAGCATCTCTTCCCATTTTGCTGCAGATAAGTGGGAAAAAAGGGGCTTGAATTTATCTCTTTGCTGCTTGTATTTCCTTTGGATAGCAGGGATTTGCAGTAGAGAGGCAGGTTTTGCTTTGGGGTTTGAGTATGTTCCAGATCTGGCGTGTTTTGAATTCCCAGCCACTGCAAGGCACCGTTTTCAATTATATGTGAATATATGTATCTGTTTTCCTGGAATTGTTTGATTTTGTGAAAATATGGTATAATGGGAGGCTGTTCTAATCCCTACACATCCTTGATTTCTTTCTGAAAACTTAAGCTGAGGGTTTCAGCTAACCCATCTCTTTAAAGAGCCCTTTAAACAATGGCAGAAGATGCCAACACAAGAACACAATGGGGCAAGCTTAAATAAAAATAAACAAAAGATGCCAAAGGCCTCACCAGACTATTGGCTCTGGTTGTCTGCCAAGAAGAGATTTGTCCCCCGATGGTGTATCATGTAACTACCAATTCTGCATGCGATCTTAACTTGCAGACTTGAGTTTGGCCATATTTTATTTGTTTTTCAGCACTTCACCTGGAAGGGGCTGTAGGGCAGTGGAGGTCACCATGGGTCACTGCAGTTTGTAGTAATATGTTTTCAGTATAGTCCAAATTCTCAGCTGGAGACTCTTTCTTGGGATGCTTAAGGATTGTGTGGGAAGGAATTAGTCCCAATAACCCTTAAACTTGTTTAGAAAGAATCTCTTTCTATCAGAGATCCTTAGGATCAAGTTATATAATGATCTAGTTTTGACATCTCTGACTGGAAAAGCGTGTGTGCAGAGAGGGAAGGAATCAATTCAGCAACAAAAGAAAGGGCTCTTTGTGTGAAAGATGACTATAAGGAAAGTAAAACCTACTGACAGTAGGCTTACATTTGTACTGGGCAAGGGTCTGCTTCTCCTCTGGAAAAGATCTGCGGTTGTCTCTTTTTTTTTTTTTTTTGCCTTGCTCTTACGCTGCCCCTAAAATCTCAGCAGCCTGCAAGCAGTCAGATGTCACGCAGCCGATATCTTTGTTTCTTAAGAATTTCTCTTTTTCTTTCCTGGATATTAGCAGTCTTTAGGGCTCCCCTCCCTGGCCTCACAACTCGGCGGGCTTGGGAATAAAAATAAAACGAGGCAGGCATTAATCAGTCAGTGTCAAGCGCTGGGAGAAGATGAATGATACGGCAGAGTCTTGGCATTTCCGTTTTGTTGCATTGCCTGCATTGCTAATGCTCCTTTCGGCACCGGGTCACTTCAGTGTCCTGCCTGTTTGCCTGCAAAAATATTATCCTTGCAGCTGGGGAGAAGGAGGAAGGTCCCACCTTCCCTCCCCCTCCATGTGGGACACTGGGGCATCACCGAAAAACAAACTGTGTTTCCAAGGCTTTCTGGGGGCCACAGCCATACAGGGTCTCTTCCCTGCAGAACCTTGTGCTCAAACGTTGCGCTTGCTCATTTCAGCCAGAAAGTACCAGTGGTGAGGCTGGATGAGACTGGATAAAAAGCTGTTAGTCAAATTATTTAGGTTCAGATGAGCAAAGTGGTGTTCAGGTACCTCGTCCCATGGAAATGGCGAGCATCTAAATGAGCAGCTTAGCAGCTGGGCTGCAGGAGAGACTTGGCTCCTGAAGCAGCTTGAGCCTCTGGCTAATGCTGCCTTTGGTGGGCATGCTTGCACCAGAGCTTTATGCATGTTGAGGGGCGGTGGTATCAGAGGGGACCAGCGGACAGAACTGAGTGAACCTCTGGGGTCAAGAAAACACCCTAGTGATCGGAGACTTGTCCTGCTCATACCTGAACCCTTCAGCTTTGCAAAGTCAGGCTGGGAACATCTCCCTCCTTTGCAGGCAGGGAACCGGCCTCCAGACAGGGAAGTTAGCCCTGGTTGACACACAACCTGTCATGAAAGTTTCTGAGCTCGGTGCAGGCAAGAAGCCCAGCCTGCCCCCAGCTTTGCAACGCCTGCGTTGGTCTCTCAGCAGGTCACCAACACCTCGGACAGCTGGGCAGTGAGGGATGTCCCAGCCTCGCAGCACCGCTTGACCCTCACCAGGCTGGACCCTGGGAGCCTCTACGAGGTGGAGATGGCTGCTCACAACTGTGCCGGCGAGGGACAGACGGCCATGGTGACCTTCCGGACTGGTAAAGGTCAAACCTTTCCCTGGGTGTTTTGCTTTGAGTCAGGGGAGGGCCCCCCTGAGACATCCCTCCCCAGTCCTGAGGCACAGGCACCAGCCTTAGGACAGAGGAGCTGTTTCTGCTCTGGAAACCCATCTGCCCTCAGCTTAGAGTGACTCCGTCAGAAGGGAAAGTGTAGTGTGGGATTGAAATGGGATGGGGGAAATCAGGTGTTCCCCTCTGCCTGGGTTGGAGTAAGCCCCTTCTTCCCTCGGTATCTCAGTTGGACACCTGCAGAACCATAGAAAATGTGTCTGGCAGGGATGTCAAGAGGTCGTTTAATCCATCCTCTGCCTGGAGACAGGATCAGCCTGTGGGGGTTGTTCCCAACAGGTGTTTGTTTAATCTGTTTTTAAAACCTTGTCCTGCACTAAAGGAAAGTCTAAGCCTTCCCAGACAGTCTGCTTGGTGCCGAGCTGTCTTTGCCACTAAAAGGATGTTCCAAATGTCTCCACTAAGCCCCCCTGTCCCCTGGCTGCTTTTCTTGTCTCCAGCAGGTGTGGGGAATGGCATTCCCTTCGTACCAACCTTCCCCATGGTGGTGGGCTTGCTCACATCTCCCCTCAGGCCCCCGTCTTGTGCTAATTACTACTTTCTCAGGCAGAAATCTAGCAACATTTCAAGAAAACCAATTAAAAGTTTTATAAAATTAAATACGAGGGGAACCTATTAACAGTTTAACAAACTTGCACCTTTAGGTTTAGTTCCTGCCTGCGGGTTGAGTGCTTTGAACCCGTAGGGCCGTTTGGGTCCAGAGAGAACTTAGCTCGGCATCGTGGCTGGGAATATTTTCTCTGTTCATCACAGCAAAAATTAACTCTGAGCTGTATCTCCGTGTCACTAATGCCTCCTCTCCCTTCTGCACAGGCCGACGCCCAAAACCAGAGATTGTTGCCAGCAAAGAGCAGCAAATCCAGAGGGACGACCCAGGCACAAGCACTCAGAGCAGTAACCAGTCTGACAACAGCCGTCTCTCCCGTAAGGCCCTGTCTGAACTGGGCAAGGAGGGAGGGCGAGAGGTGCTGAATCTTTTGTGGGTGGCAGTGGCCAGGCTGTGCTGGGGTTGAAGTCTCCACTGGGTAAAGCAAGACTGTTCAAAGCTCTATGGGAACACCCCGACAAGGAGAGGTCCTTCTCGGACACCCCTGCTACCAGACTTGGCAGGCAGTCAGTCTTAGGAGAATCAGGCTGTTTCCACTGCCTGTCCCCACCGTTAATGCAAGGACCTGTCAGAAACTCTCTTTCTCTTGCCGAGTTTCACATGGAGGGTTCAGAAAGCCCTTTTGTGGAGTCTGTGAGTGTGCGGAGCACAGGACCAACAAGCTGCTGTGCATCAGTGGGTGCTGGGAGAACGCGAGGGAGAAAGGGGAACCAAGTCTCTGCAGGTCCTGGCATCCTCCTGTCTCAGCCAAGCCCTGACAAGGTGGCGGTTAGTGCCCATTCTAAGGGTGCAGGGTGCTCCATGGAAAAACATCAGTTCCTTTCTAGTTAGTCCAATTCATTGTTTCCCACCTTGTGTCTGCCATTACTATTATTCACCAGTGCCATTATCCTTTCTGTGAAATTCTCTCTTTCGGTCATTCTTTCTGTGAAATTCCCCTCCTTCAATCCCCCACACTCATTCATGCGTTGCCTTTTCCTTTCATCTCCGCAGCTCAGTTAATCTCTTTC
>NW_009647236.1:4865696-4924121 GCF_000708025.1 Charadrius vociferus | reverse complement strand
TCTTTCCCTTCCATTTTCTGATTTTTTTCCTATCAAATTACATTTCTAGTCTTCAGAACTTTTCCCTATTTTCTCCTCAGCTGGTTCTTCTCAGTCTCTCCTGCTTTCGTCTCCTACACTCGTCTGTCCCCAGTGTCAGTCTCCCCCTGCTCACTGCTTCCACATCAGCTGTGCCTGTTGCTCTCTCTCCAGCCCTGCATCCACATGTCACTGTTCTCCCTCCCATGATGGGTGAACACTCCTCAAACCTTGTCTCATCCTACTTGAGTTGGGAGTGGAAAAGGAGCAAGATGCAAGCAGGCGTAAAAGATGCTTGCACGGCACAAACTGAAAGGAGCGAGGATTTGGGGGTGCCAGCTCTAATGAAGAGACAGAAAAAGAGGGCATTTAGGACTTAAAGAGCATGTGGGTGGGTGCAATGCAGGTAGTCATTCACCCACATACTTCTCAGCTACAGGATCCTCCAGACAGAGTGAAAGGAATGTGGTTCATGTCCTGGTGTCCTTCTGTGCCCCTTGCAGCTCCAGAGGCACCAGACCGTCCAACCATCTCCATGGCGTCAGAGACATCTGTGTATGTGACCTGGATCCCCCGTGGGAATGGCGGGTTCCCCATCCAGTCTTTCCGTGTGGAATATAAGAAATTGAAGAAGTTGGGAGACTGGGTCCTGGCCACCAGCGACATTCCTCCCTCTCGCCTCTCTGTGGAAATCCCAGGCCTGGAGAAAGGTAGGCAGGTGTTCTCCTCCCTGCTTCCTGGAGGTCTGTAGGAAAGCTGCGCAGTCCCTATAGGATGGTTAGCCATCTGTCACGTCATGCTTAGCCCTGGCATGTGCGAGCAAAACAAAGCCTCCCCAGCTCCAGCATTAGATGCATGGGGAAAAGCTGCAGATGCTTCTCCAATTTCTCCAGCTGCAAAGACCAGCATAGATTTGACCTCCCTCAGGGAGGCTTTCACATGCTTTTCTGTATTACAGGATAGAGTTACTAAAGGCATTTGTTTTTGCCATTTACTAGACAGGACAGAACTTTCTTTAGCCGCAGGCAAGACAGATGGGCACACAATTCCCATTGCACTTCACATGAGAAAAGATGGAGTCACTGAGCTGGACAGCTTAAAAGGGCAACATATCTACCTCAACTTAAAGACCAGTAAAATGATGTTTGGATAAAGGTTATTTAGGCTTTGACCTTTTAACTGATGCTATATACTAATTTCCATGTAGTAGAGGAAGAACACCTTTCTGTACCTGCTTTTGCATCAGGACATCCTTTCAGGCATCTCTGAATCCACCCACAACCTTCCAGAACTGCTACCTGACCTCTAGACTGTTCAGACAGGAATTGGGGAAGACAAATAAAAGCAGGTTCCATCTAGCACATGGCTGAAATCTGGCCAGTCAGTGTTTGATCAAAACCTCTCTGTGGGCTCTCTGCCTTCTGGAGAAGATCTAGCCCCTTTCCACAGTCAGGCCTGTGCTGACAGTAGAAGTCTTGGAAGACTCCAATCTCTGCAACTCTTTTATTTCCCATTTTTCCCCTAGGCATGTCCTATAAATTCCGTGTCCGGGCACTGAACATCCTGGGAGAGAGCGAGCCCAGTGCGGCATCTCGGCCATATGTGGTGTCTGGGTACAGCAACCGAGTCTATGAGCGCCCTGTGGCTGGGCCATACATCACCTTCACAGATGCCATCAATGAGACCACCATCATGCTGAAGTGGATGGTAAGGTTTGTAAGGGTGGAGATCTCTGAATGTGCAGGAGCAGGTGTGTGGGTGCTACTTGCCTGGCTTACACATTTTCCAGGTTACCACATGGGAGCCTGTCACCACACAAATGGATCTGGGATCCATTAGCTCCCTCCAGCAAAGGAGGATTGGGCTTGGGGCGCATAGAAGTGGAGGAAATCAGAGAGCCTAGGAAACCTTTTCATCTGAATCCAAGATGGTACACAGGAGGCATTTCAGCAGCTAACCTCAGGGTCTTGACCATTTTGTTCAACAAGCACAGTTCAACAACGCATGCGGTGGGTGCTTGCTCTCCTGGCCAAATTCCTGGAATCCATTAGCACCTCTGTCTGTCCCAGAAGTTTCCAGCAAATATATCCTTCACTGTCACTTGCTGGGTAGCAGTCCTACGTGCTGATAAGCATTTACAGCAGTTCAGCCCAGAGGATTTTTAGGAGTGGGCAGTACCTTCCGGATCACAAGCCCAGATCCAAGTGTTTCCAACAGCTTAGAGTTTATTCAGGGGGATGCATTGCCCTCTTCTCTCCTAGCTACTTCTCACCAGAAATTGCAACAGGGCAGGATGAGCACTGCTGCTTATTTAAACACAAACAGTAGCTGATAAAATACTGGGTGAAAGACAGCAAGAAAGACAGGTCCCCATGGACCTGGGACAGTACTGCTCTGGGTGAGGGAGAAACAGAGCTGTCTTCAGAAACACAAGACTCCTGCGGTCACTGGTTTGTGGCAAGATGCAGATTGTCTGGAAGCCACGAGCCTACTGGAGTCAAGGTGAAGGTGTGCTTGTCGTTGCCCAGCTGAGTCACTCTTGCTGAGGAATTTTTTCTTTGAAGCATTGGCTGTGGCTGCTGAGAGGGAAGAGAGTACTGGATGCTTGGGGTGACAGGGTCAGACTCACGGTTTGTCTGTTACCTGAGAGAAGCAAGGTGTGAGAGTAGAAAATAGCACTGAGCTCTTGGAAGGAAGCCCTTACTGTGCAAACCAGTGTCAACACAAGGAAGGTCCCCTGCTGTGTCTTCCTAACGTCCCATCCCATTTATCCCCACTGCTCCTCACCTAGTACAATATGGAGCACAGACATCTCTGCTAATTTCTGCTCTCCCTCCCATTCTCTGCAGTATATCCCAGCCAGCAACAACAACACTCCCATCCATGGTTTTTACATCTACTACCGCCCCACTGACAGTGACAATGACAGTGACTACAAGAAGGACGTGGTGGAAGGTAGGAGATACTCAGAATCTGGTCCCAGCTGCTGGTTCCTCCTGGAAGAGTACAGAGCCAGAAGGAGCACAAAAAACCAGCTGTTGCTGCTGTCCTGGCCTTCTTTACTTGGCCCTGCTGCAGAGCTGGGCCGGATGCGTGTTGCCCAAGAAAACTAATGGCACCGTGTGTGTGTTCCCTCCTCAGGAGACCGGTATTGGCACTCCATCAGCCACCTGCAGCCAGAGACCTCGTATGACATTAAGATGCAGTGCTTCAACGAGGGTGGCGAAAGCGAGTTCAGCAACGTGATGATCTGTGAAACCAAAGGTAACCAGCTTCACAGGGCACCTCTGGGAGGGCAGCCTGCTGCCTTCCCTGCCTGCAGCTGTCAGAGCACAGCAAGGCAGGTACCATCCCTGCCTGACGGTGTGTCTTCCAAGCTCAGGCAAGGAGATGGAGGCGGCACTGGGGAGCAGAGAGGCATAGGTTTGTTGAAGCTGTTGATCAGTATGTGTATATAGCCATACCAGTACTCACAGACCCCTTGTGCAGTGTCCATGACCGATTCCCTCAGAGTCGCGGTTACCTTTTGTTTTCCTAAGCATCACATAGATGGTGACTGGCTAACTTTCCTTTGCTGTGCTGAACTCACGTGTTTGGTTATAAGCAGGTCCCATGTTGTCTTCCAAGCAGCTGCACTGTCATAGGAACAGTATTAAGTCCAAGTCTGTGTTTTGGAGAAGCTATTTTCCTTTTGCTTTAGCAGCCCAAGAGCCTGGCAGATCTGTAAGCTAAGCACAGAGGACTTGTCTGTACTGCAGTATGCATCAGCCTAGGAAATCCTCTGTTCTCCAGGAGTACTTCTTTAAAGCCACCATAGGAATCTGTCTGCTCCACAGCAGCATAGACATCCCTGAAGTGGGCTGCTATTCCATCTGCCATGTCTGTGCCTAATGCTCTCTCTCTCTCTCTCTCTCTTCCCTTTGCAGCTCGAAAGTCTCTTGGTCTGCCAGGTCGTCTTCCACCCTCCACAGTGTCCCCCCAGCAGCATCCCCCACTCAGTGGTGGGCACAGTGGCCTGGGGACAGGAGCCATGGTGGCCCGTTCCAGTGACTTGCCATACTTGATTGTAGGCGTTGTGCTGGGCTCTATTGTACTCCTCATCGTGGCTTTCATCCCCTTTTGCCTTTGGAGAGCCTGGTCCAAACAGAGTAAGGGTTTTTTCTTGAGGGCTGATTTATAAGATGTGCTCTGCCCTGTGGGTTAGATCTGACCTTGGGTGTAGTTGGGTCAAACACCCAAAACGTGAAGGCTGCACATTCTGGGAAGGAGGGAGAGGGTGGGCAGAGGGCGAGTCCCAAATGTCCCATGGAACCCTGTAAAGACAAAGGCCACTGTTTGTCCCTTGTCCTGCTTACCTTGGTGAGAAGGAACTCTGGGACTAGAACAGGAGGAAAGGGGCACTCCCTTTGCCTACGTGTAGGGCCCCTTTCCACCATTTGTTTCCAAGGGTGCTTTGGGTGCCAAAATAGCTGCCTGATAGGACAGCCTAACACTATCCCTGCTGGCAGCTCACTTCAAGAACCTCTGCTTTTAGCCTCAGATTTCTTTCTTCTTCGTCTGCAGAGCAAACCATTGACATGGGCTTCCCAGGAGCTGGGCTTCTGGTATCATCCTGCCAGTACACCATGGTGCCTCTGAGAGGCATCTCTGCTCCTCGTGCCAATGGACATCCCTATGTTAACGGCCAGCCCTACGCTAACGGGGCACATCTGAATGGCATCTGCCCCTCTGCAGGAGTGGGCTATGCAAGCACCAAGCCTCGAGATTACAGTCCAGATGAAGTGTCGCAGGTACGTCCACAGCTACGGTTAAGAGTTAGTTTGACATGAGCTGGAGGCTGTGATTGAAGTGAGAGGGCTTCTCCAGACATGGCTGTCGCCCTTTGCAGCACGTAAAAGTGGCAAAACTGGCTCCTTCTTAAAAGAGATTTTGCCTTTGCAGAGGAGTCTGAAACATGGGAGGAACAGGAAAGTCTCCAAAACACTGGTGAAGAGGTGGTTTCTTGGGGTAGTGGCTCTAAGTATGGAGGAGGCAGTGAGGAAAAGCTACTCTTATGGGAGAGGTTCCTCTTTCTCCTCAGCAAAGCTCAGAGGGACTGACAATGTTGAGCACTCTGTGTGTAAACAGTAACACAGGCCAAGGCAGCTGAGACTATAAATTAATACTCACCTCCCAGTGATTCAGCAGTAAGCAATAAATGAGCTTTTCAGTGGGCAGTTCTACTCTGTCCTTCATAGCGAAAGTTTCAGCTTTTTCTGCCTTCTGTCATAAGAGCTTCACCAGTCTGCCCCATGGCTCTGGCTCCCACATCAGCACCCGCCTCTTAATGCTGTTTTGTGGCATTGCTCTGCTGAGAATCCTTCTCTCTCCTTCCAGTCACACGAGGAGACCAACGCCTTGCTGCAGGCGAGAGTGCTGCAAAACGGGAATGCCCAGCAAGACTACCAGCTCTCCAGGTTAGCCCTGGCTTATGGATGGGGAGGGCGGAACAATCTAGTGGGGCCCACAAGACTACATGCTCACAAAAGCTCGCCCTCAGCACCCTCCCATCTGTCCCAATTCTCTTGGGAAAAAAATCCATGCTCAAGCACTAGGCCTTTTTAGTTTAAATTGTCTTCATACAGCTCATGCCTCTTATGGTTTGAGCGAGGGATAATTTAATCGTGGAGATGGCCAAGACCTACTTCCCTTTGCCCCCTTTTCCTCCCCCTGCTCCTAAATGGGAGGCTGAAAAGTAAGAATGAGAGAAGCTAACATTTTTGACTGGATGCTGATAAACAGCTGCCCCAGAATCTAGCCAGGGTCCAAGTGCAGGTGCTTTGTGTCTCACTGTTCAGACATCAAGTCATTATTCCCGTGCTCTTCAGGAGGCACTACTTCTCCCAGCTCCTATGGCACTCACTAGATTTTTGAATCGTGGATACCAGGTCCCATCACCTCATTCCCATCCCACAAGTACATCCCAATTTGTGCTCTTCCCCTCGTTTAGTAATTCTCTATGTCATTGCATTGATGCAGCTGGCTGAGATGTTACATAGGTTGTATCTTTCACGGAGGAAAGATCTGTGAATAGTGTTAAACGTCCTTGTCTGCCTCCCAGATTGCCCAACTCAAGAACAGAAGACAACTCTTTCCTCTACAGTCTCCCAGATGACTCCACTCACCAGCTTCTTCAGCCACAAGATGACTGTCCTCACCTTCAAGAGCACTTTGTTGGCCTCCATCATCCAGTGATGGGCAGCAAAGTGGGAGGCGCTAGCCTGGATGCACGACGGGATCCCCTATTCCACCAAGGTCAGTAGTCTGGAAAACTCCATGCTTGCTTCATCCATCATTTTAGGCTGATCGTGAAGGGAAACCACTGTAGGGCCTTTCTCATGGCTTTGTTCACACTTTCTTCTGACAGTTTTAACACTGCATAGAACAACAGCATGGAAAGGCCATACTAGCCAGCTGGTGACTGTAAATTGCCTCCGTCAGTTTTAGGGGACACATTTCTCATTTCCCCAAAAGCTTGAGCTGTATGCTGCAGGAAGGGCAGATACCCACCTCCAGTTGCCGAGACGCTGTCCTTTATTTAGTCCTCCTTAATTCCGCATTTTCCAGACCACCAGTAAAACTGAAAAATTACGTGAATCCGTCTCCTTAGGACCTGATCCATTGATCCACCACTGTAGTGTAGATCAAACTTGTATGCAAGCATAAGATCGAACTCCCATGTAGCCAGGACTTTCAGAATGCAGGTCTTTCTGTTTGATCAGAGTACCTATCGTCATAAAGTAGACTGTTGACTAGAAAGCTACCATAGTATCTCTCATTTCTGCATGCATTGTAATCATTTCTTGCTCCTTTCCCTTTCAGGAAGCCCTTGCTGCCTAGGCCTAGTGCCAGTTGAAGAGGTAGAAAGACTAGATTGCTGCCAGTCCAGAGGAGATCTCCATCCCCAGAATGCAGTGATCACATCTTTGGGTCAGGACCTACCGAGACATCTGAACAGCAGCCCACCACCACTGAGGCTTTTAGAGACTCATTCTCCCACCAGCTAGGGAGCAAGCTGCCTTTTGCAAGAGACTTATTCTAAAGAGAAAAAGAGAATGGGTATTTATTTTTGTATAACACCCCTATTTATATATTTATGCACTTGTACATAGATGTATATGTGCCTTTTATAATGCTATGGAGACAGAAGGCATCCTCAGCAAGGTCACAGGAGAGCCCAAGAAACAAGGCAGCAGCTACCCGTGGCACCAGGCTGTTCATCAGAGCACAAGATTGAAACAGCAGCACAAGAGACATCGCAGGACATGGGTCTGAAGAGAGCTGCCGCCACCAAGATCTAGCACCCTCTTGCAGTTGGAGCTTCACAAACGATAACACTGTCGATAAGGTCCTTTCCTCTCCCCCACAGGAAGGTTTGTCCCAGGAAGACACTCCTGTGAATGGACTGGAGTGATGCACTCTGCCTAATCAACTTAAACAACCCTGCACATACACGCCATCTGCAGCCGCATATCTGTAAAGACAAACCCACGCTTTAACATCTAAAATAAAGGCTTTAGTCTTTTCTGTGGCTGGCTGTATGCTAAATTCTCCCACAGAGTGAACATACTCTTTTTCACTTGCAGACATACAGCAAGCAGGATGGCTGAGGAACGGTGACATTTTCCTGCAGTTACAGTTTTCCACATAGCCACCAACACAAATCATCTTAATACTGAGCTCAGGAGAAGAGGGACAGCCACTACCTGTGCCAGTTAAGTGGCATAAAACTTCCAGTGAGGAGCACAGCTAGAGGAAATTTTCATTTATCTCCAAGAACAGCTGCATGACTTTGGTGATGGGGGAGGGGGGAGCAGATGGACACCCAAATCTCTGCAAATTTTGTTTCCTTATGCCCCACTCCCCATCCCGTGGTTTTTCAGCATCCAGACCTGTGGATAAGGGTGGAGTTTTTTTCCTTAAGGAAACAAGGGATGCTTAGCACCTTCATAGGGACCCGCCGAAAAGGCAGGCTGCACATGTACCATTGTTCATTCAGTTGTGCTGAGGCCAGCAGGGGCAGTTCTTGTGCCTGGCTGGGATCTGGTTGGCTCCTGGGCTGAGCGTACACCAGACAGAGGAGCAAAGACCAGTGGCAAAAGGCAGGGAGCGGGGAGGAAGAGCAACAGCAGCTGCAGGTGGTTCAATCTATTTAATTAAAAATTAGCAAGAAACCCCAAGCCTCCCCATGGACCCTCAGAAACTTCGCACTGGAAAAAACGGTGCAACACAACCCCTCTGCTTTGGGGGTGAAGGAAGTTTTCATAGTAAGACAGGGTAAGTGCTGTAAATGGTCATGCACTGCCACTATACCAAATGCCAGAGCAGAAAAGGATAAAACCTGAGAACATACAGAGCCTGAGCTCTCTGTCACTCTGTTCAGGTAGGTGCAAGCCAGTGGAATTGCAGGCTGATTTTGCAGTTGGTATACCCTGCTCCTGCCAGGTAAATACCACATCCGGCACCACAGTGCAGTTTTCCACTGCTACAGAGCAGAGGCAAGTGGGAAAATACTTGATTGGCTCCATACCCATCTGAGCACTGTAGGCTCTAAGGAGAAAGGTCCCTTTGTTTTCTCTAAAGAAATGGCACTTCCCTTGACTCTGACTAGCTCAGTTTGCAGAGAAGCGCCATTGCTGCTAGGATGTTCAGCAAATAACAGAAAGCACCCTTAAGGCAGACCTCTTTTACCATTTTTGAGACTACAAGTACCAAAGCTATATTTGCCCACGTGAAGGGCACTCGTCTGAAGAACAGACATACACATATGCACAGACACACACGGCATCTGTCCAGTACAAATCTCTGCAGTGGACCGATAACAGCATTTACTAGTTGTATTTGCACTTTTATATTCCAGAGCTGTCACTACAGTCATATTTTGACAGGGGAAACAAATACAACCTTTTACAACTAAACTCCTGTATAGCCAAAGCAATTAGCTTCCAGGTGTGACTACTGCCACAGTTAACCATGTCTATTTTTAAGGGAGACTTGGACTGTTAGTTACTGTTTCTGGTGTAAGAACAGGGAATGATTCAGTTGGTGTCTCAGAGTCCTGTGGTGATGAAGGCTGTAGAAAGAGGCACCCATCTTTTCTTCTAAGGAGAGCAAGTTCTTCTCTTAAGCACCCATCCTTTCTGCTTAGAATATTGATTTCTTCTCTTAGGAGGGCTGTGTCATGAGCCATGTGCTTGAGCCGTGACTCCAGCCTGGCCTTCTCTTTGATGTCAGTAGTTCGGGTGCCCTGAAATTCTACTCCCTATAAGGAGAGGGAAAAAAATAGCTCCTATAAAATATGGGAAAATAACTGGTGGAAATCTATTTCAAGCAGGAAAGTGAAGCTTTCTAAGAGGCAGGACAGCCTTGTGACATCTCCACTCCTCAGTCAGAACTACTTGGAAGTCAGAGTGAGGGACCACTAACTTAGACTGTCACAGGTGGCTGCCTTATTCCCTAATACACAGCAAAGAAAACACTTGAATTCATTTGGCTGTTTCCGTGTAACATAGGAATAATTTTGACTTGATGCAAGAGGGTTTTTAACTAGAAGTAAGATGATTTTTTTTCATTATTAGAAAGCAGCTAAGTAAGAAATTACAGAGAAGCTAAGGTATGGCCTACTTCAGGATCAGCTCATTCATCTCCCTTTCTACAAGACCTGGAGCAGCCATTCAGCCTGTGCCATTAGGCAATATTAGCCCAAACTGCTGACTGCAGAGCAGGATGTGAGGCCAGAGAGCTGATGAGGGCCAGATGATTTACTCATTTCTGAACAGTCCCAAACCTACACGTAGTAGGGTGGCTAAAAGGCTTACCAGATCATTCTTTAGTGAAGCCAGCTTAGTTTCAAGTTGCTGCTTTTCAAGGCAAAACTGGTTCAGCTGCTGCAGCTTGCTGGTGTTTTCCTTTGTCAGCTTCATTAGCTGCTGCTGCAGGTCTAAAATTCTTTCCTAGACAGATACAAAGGGTTGAACTGGGCTGACAGAGTACAAAAAGAGTGAAGTGGGGAAGACGTGCTAGGCACACCATGTCACACAAGAGAGGTAAATAACAGACTGATCCTGCATACACCACCTGATCCCACACTACCTTCAGCACAATCTGGTGTTGTCGTCTTTTATTTTTTTTTTAAATTAATATTGCAAATGCCTAAGTTGGTAAAGTAGGCAAAAGTGTGGGAAAGAGAAAGCCATTAGGAACACAGTACATCCATGTGTGCCCTCCTGTAAGGGCAGCACAAGCACGTTGCCTGGTTGCACCACAGCAGCTGAGCCTTAGCCCTCCCCTCCCCAGACAGAGACATGAATTTTCAGACTGCACAGACTAGCATCCCAGGCGTGAACCAGGGCTGCCCCGTCCTCAAATAGTTTGTCACCAAAGGTGGTGGGAGGAGGCAGGAGGTGCCAAATGCCAGCTGAAAACCAAAGGAAAGCACTCAAAAATAACTTCACATAGGGGCTGAAGCAGAAGGATGCATTTGAGGAAAGTAAAACAAAAAGATCATCAACTACCTCCATGAGAAAATAGGATGTGCATCAGCAACTGGACCAGAGGTAGGAACGATGGTGGGAAATGGGAGTTGGACATTATGGTCTATTAATGACAAGTGAAAAGAAATAAACACGAACATGTTCACAAAAGATTTCAGTATAACCATTCAGCTCCAGGGAAATGAAACATTAAGAGATCATCATAACACATGTGTCTTCCTCCTTTTCCTGCTCCTTACCTCCCACTCTTTGAGCTCCTGGGAGTGCGCATATTCTTTCTCCATTATTTGCACTTTCAACTCTTCCATGTGTAGGTTAACAGAGTGTGCTTGAACTGCTTCAAAATCAACCAGCCGGCCAAACTTCTTCATCATCAGATGATTGCACTTCTCTTCCAGTCCTAACAGAAGGGGCATGGCACAAAGGACAGCACTGTCTTTCATTGGTTAATAAGAATTTCTGCCTTACCTGCCTTTTTTTTTTTTTTTAGCTCTTTAGTATTTGCTCTGTAATAAATAATTCACACAAAACTACAAAGATCTCACGACTGAGTACCGCTGGTTGTCCTTGCCCATGATCATGTCTCTGTGGTCACTAAGCCACACTCTACACCAGTCCTAGTAAGTCATTCCCACACCAAAAGCTTTCTAGGGCCTCCATAGGTTTGGTGGTGCTAGACATATCTTTGGCTTTGGTGCTTGGGAAAGTAAATGTTTCGAATAAGGCTTGTTTCATTCTTCTTATGTTACACAGAGGAAGAAATTGCCAAAAAAGCTTATGTAGCTTTGGGGGAAAGTATCTTTTTCCTAGCAGTTCCGGTTTACAGCCAGAAATAGCAATCGTGTGTCCTGCCTTCAGTGTCTCATCTCAGTCAACTCTCCCTATACTAAGTTCCCAAATTATTTCACACAGCCTAATTAATCACTCTGCAGTGCTGGAGAACTACCAGTACTTCATCAAAACAGTCCACTTGATCTGCTCTTTCTGGTTTATTTTCTGCAGTAACCAGCTGTGACATCTGTGTGAGTGTAAAGACAGACATCTGGCGAGTTACCCACACCCAGTAAGGGGGACAGAATGAGCATTACTATGCTGTGTTGTTCAGAGTCTCTGTTACTCACGTCGAATATTTATCTCCATCTCCTTTTTGTCCTGGACAAGCTGCTTGTGTTGCTCCAGGGCCTTCTTATAGATCTCTCTTTGCATTATCTTCTCGTTACGTAGGTCCACAATTCTCTTTTGCAGATACTCTAAGGACTGGTTGGTAAATACCAAAGCCTGGGAGAAGTCACTGGGCATTTCCCCATTAACCAAATACTCCACCTGCGAGAAACAGCCATGAGCAAGGCTGACTTTTCTTATCAAGGGTGCTGGTGATCTCTCTGGATAACAAATGTGTGAGCATTAGAGAACTAATCAGTGAGGTAATAGTAAGCGTGGGCACAACTCTTATATTTTGGACCAGGGAATCACTACCACTCAGCAAAGCTCAGACTACTTAGAGCTTTGATGACTGCCTACATAGAAAGCTGTCTACACTTCTATGGCACTTGGAACAAAGGGGGAGTAAGGGACTCCCTGTCAACTGTACTTCTGAATGATCTGGGAGTTGCAGGATCGCCATAGTCTGGCCTTAGACTCTTCTGTCTTTATTACCAACCTTTTAATGAAAGGAGATACAGAACAATTGGAGAGAGCTGAGCTTGCCTCAGAAATATATAAGCCAGAACAGGCAGAGGCCTATCTCCTCTCTCTGAGGACAAGATTAATCCCAGAGGAAATAACAGTATTGTCTTGAGTTTTCCTCTTTATTTTCTACTTATCATCCCCGTGCTAACAGCTGTGTAGATGAATGCATTGCATCCGATCCAGCATTATTGAATTGGGCAAAACTCCCATTAGTTTCAATAGTTTGGGGGCTTTTTTGGTTGCTTTTTTGGTGATTTTTTTTCCAGGAGAATATCAGTAGGCATGGACCTGAAGGAAAATCCCATGCCAAACCTATAAAACAGTTGAAGACTATGCACGTTTCAGCAATGGGCCAACCTGCCTATCATTAACTCATTTCTGTCAGTATAGGAGAAGGAAAAAAAAAAAAAATCTAGAGCAACTAGCAGCATGAAATTCAATTAATGGCATTTCACTCTCAGAAGACTATGGTGAATTAGGAACTAAGGACCCCAAAGAACAGTAGCACCATTGTTCAGATGTACATAGGCCATTCTGCACATGCAGGTGCATGTCTTGAATTACCTGATGGAGTTTCAAAGGCACAACTACATATAGCTCATTCAATCTCTGCTGCTTTTCCCACTGAAAGGTCTCCAGTTCCCTCTCTGCAGTGTTCAGACTGATTTCCACTACTTTTGCCTGCAGAAAGACAAATTGTGGACAAACAAAAGTCTTGTACTACTCAGATACATAAGGCAACATGGTTCTGTGTTAGAGTTCTGATCCAAAGGAAGCATAGAAAAAAAAAGCTCTTTTTTTTTTTTTTAAACCTACTACGACAGATGAATTTCATAGGCATACATGAGGATCATCTATATATTCAAGCAGTATTCTACCCTGAAAACATCTGTACACATATACACTCATAAATGTCTCCTTAGTAGAGAAGCCCTGTGTGTTTCAAGAGACAGCTGCTTTGTTTAGCGTCTAAACCACTTCTAGATCTACCGAGCCTGTAAGATATTTTTTATTGTGTTTTGCCTGGAAATGCTTATTGATTCTGCATGAGAAAGAAACAATTCAGACTCAAATGTCAGACCCCAGGGTGACTATGTGGCAGCTGGCACTTAAGAAAGCCTTTAAAAAATAAGCAAAAAATGCTGTAAGTTAAGCATATTTGATGGAACATTTTTGAGACACAATAAAAGCAAGACTTGCGTAATGTTATTTTGGCAGAATTCTCTCTCTATCCTGGATAACCCTTCAAATTAAGATTTTTTGAATTAATATAAGTCAAATGTTTTGATGAATGCAGGAGCTCAGAAAAAAGCTAAAAGGAAAACTTGCACCAAGAGAGTTTATTCAGTGATTACTATGACAAAGAGCAAAAGAAAATAACTAAAAGCAAAAGAAACAGATGGAAGAATAGCATTTTTATGCATTTATTTTAACCTGCATTTGTGTTAGGTTAAGCATTCTTTAATCTCTCCATCCCCATACACATGCACAGAGGATAGGCCAGGCTACACCAGGTGTTTCACCTGAACCCGAGAATCCCGTTTCTGCTGTTGCATGTTGGTTAGACAGCTGGGAAGGAACTGGACCTAAAACCTGGATCCAGCCTTATAGCAGCTAAGGTTGGACCACCTCGATTTACCCTTTTTAGGAGGACAGGTGAACCATGTTGAGCTGCCTCCTGCCTCTATGCTACCACAGATACCAAGATATCTGTGGTATATACCCAAACGGAGGCCTCTCAAAGGCTCAGGAGTTTGTTTTTAAATCTTAGTCAAAATCACTAGCACAACATTTTCACTGTAATGGAGCCAGATGATGCTTGCTGAGAAGAGAACACTTCAATACCTTTTTGGCCAAGGAGTTATGTTTCTTTCTGAGGTTAGCAGCAACTTTCTTCTCCTCTGTTAAAGCTTTCTCAATGTCTAACCGCTTCTGCCGGAGCTGGATGGTGTTTTGGAAGAGTGCCTCATTGCAGTCTGAGAAGGAATGAGTCAAAGAATAGCTTAGTTTCATTATGACTGTACTACAGCTACGGGCTTGAGCTAGTAGCTTCTCCTACTGTGCAGAATGCCCAGCGTTCCCCATAATAAGACCATGCTCTTTGTTCCCTACAGCTTTCTCAAACACAAACCACATGGGCCACGTTCCTCCATGAGGGGGTGAATGTCTTGGATGGATGATTTTCTTTACATTCAGTCATACCATTCTATGATTCTAAGACAACTTGTCGCCAGAAGTCAGACTAAATGCATCAACGCCCAGTGCTCAAAAGTCAGCTTTTGTAAGTAATGCAGTCCCAGTAATTCACACATCTTACAGTATAATCTTCAATTATGTGAGCATGTAGTTGTTTATCCATAGCACCCTTCACTATAAATGATGAATTTGCTGTAGGGATCATTTATAGCTCTATTTTTAAACAAAGCTGTGGCTCATAGGACCTGTTTAATTTGTTTCATAGTAAGGAAGATCTGTGAATTTCTATCTAATACAGTGATTTCAGTCATACTAATCAAGTGCGTAATTACGGCCAGATCAGAGGGCATAATAAAAAAAAAAAAAAAGTCCAATAAAGGCAAAGCAAATGACACAAAGACAAATATGAACAGGCTAATGCAACATGTAATTTCCCTATGAAATTAGTAATTTGGACTTTTTTAATAAAAAGTAAAAATCTTCATTTCTTCCCATTTCATTGAAAAAGGAGATGAATGAGGAGTTAATAGAAAATTCAATTTGTGGAAATGATGTTAAAATCCAATTTAAAAAAAGTATGATAGGGTAATTTGTTGGTAAGTTCTAACTGAAAATAAAGGAGTGTTGTTACATCGTCATTGACATACCACTCAAAAGATTTTTTTTAGAAAAAAAAAACAAACTAGCACCCTACACTAGACTCCTACAAAAGGGGGAGGGAGAAGGAGGGAGTTGCTCGCCTTTGTTGAAGGAAGGAATGAATAAGATTTTGCAAAGTAAAGTTCCTAACTTTTCAGCTACTCTTAAGAGAGCAGCCTAGCAAAAGGCAATTGCTGCATAAATCCACGAGGTGGTAACAAAGAGCTTAATTTAACAGCATGGTATGGTCCCCGCAGAACTTCCCCGAACAGGGATCCAGCTAGGCCAGGCAGCAGGTTTCCAGAGAGCAGCTACAGCCTCGCCCCAGTTCCACTCCTGAGAGGAGCCTTTTCTCTCCAGAAAATAGCTGTGAAATGGTGAATGGTTCCTTACACAAAATAATTAATTCTTAGTGCTTAGCTAAGTTTTATTTTACCAAACTTTTTAATTAGGGTACTCTATACTATCAGTGGTTTAATTCTGGGAAATCTCCCCAAGATTTCCTGGGGAGAAATGCTGCAGTCAGGAGGGGTACGCACATCTGGCTTTTAATAGCATTAATATGCAGTGAATAATGAAAAATTCTGTGTTTTCTTTTTAAACACACAATATTGCCCCTAAAGCTAAACAAGTAGTCAACCCAAGGAAATGATGGATTAGGTACTCTTTGGGCAAACAGTGTCATCAAAGTCTTCATCTTCAGATCCAGAATTTTCTTCATCAATCCCCGAGCTGGACTCTTCATCGTTCTCCTCTTCATTCTCATCTTCTTCATCTGGAAGAAAAGGACAGCACTGCTGGTTTGCAGAACACCCTCGGACCCACTACCTGTGCATTATGCCAGTGTGCTGGTGAACACAACCCCAGTAAACCATGAATGATCATCCTGGTAATATATGAATCCAGGCACCTTGTGCCTATTGTATTGATCTGAAAATTTCACAGAAAGAAAAAAAAAAAAAAGAGGGAGAGAGATCACCCAGAAGTGCCAAAAGCACAGACACAGGCACATTTTGGGGACTTCCTTCCATAGTGTTTCCACTCTTTATATGTACTAGGAATTTAAACTTTGTGGGTTTACAATTCTACTACAGAGAATCATCAACCAAGCAAAATACGGAAGCAAAAAACTGGCACAAAAGCATCACTGTTGTCTGCACTTTTTGCTAATCATGTCCCACTTGAAACCAAAAGCCAAGTCAGAGAGAAAGCACAAGTATTTTAGCTCAGTAAGTCTGCCTAGCCTTAGCAGTTTAAAACCAAGTCATTAAGATAAATTAAATCCTTTCATAGTATGTTTAGACTAATAGATGATTGCAGATTAGGTCTATGATCTCTCATTAGTCAATGGACAGATTAAAGGAGAATGTCACCAATGTGGCAGACTAATCACTTATCCACAGCTCCCATTGGTACAGGATAGGAAGTACCTATTTAAGCTTTGCCTCTTCTTCATACCAATTATCAGTCCTCAGTATTGACTTACAGGAAGTAAATTGCAGGAGCTGTCATCAGACCAAATGTAGTCATGTTACAGACTGAATTACATCATTGTTATCATTCAAGATGGACGCCACAGAACATGGGTCGGTATATAAACAAAGCTATGTAGGTCTGATTTATGGTTTTTTGAACTGAGTTCAGTGTTGCATGTACCCAGGGCTCCAGCTAGATGGAGAGACATTTAGTTGACCACACAGAAGTATGCGTAACAAATCTGTAAGACAAAAAGAACAGTATCTCCCCAACCTGCTTCTCTTCTGACTTCTTTTTTTTCCATGCACTTGATTTTCTTCTTCAGAACCTTGGTCAGAAAATGGGCAAACTCATTGTCTTCTCCAAGGGATGCTTGGAAGTTGGCATAAAGAGCTTTCGCACATTCCTGAAGCTTTACAATCTCACACTTTCTATCCTCCATCTGTGCAAGGTAGCTGTTCAATTTTAACTAAACAAACAAAAAACCTACTTCAGTTAAAAGGTACAACCCACGTGTGCACGTATAGGATGTATCTGTGAAGATGTGGAAATGCAAAACTTGCCTTTCTTTCTCTAAACCCCTGCTTCAATCAAGCAAAACCTATGTTCGTAAATTTAAGTATATGATTTGTCACTTATTTTACATCCTGAAGTACCTATTAAGGTACAACTCTTAAGATTATGAAAAGGTTAACTATTGGAAGTTAAAAGTGACCATCCTAGATTAAGCATCAAGAGTTTCTTGTTTTTCAAAATTTAGCACTAGACACTGGATCAGTGCTAAAATGAAGCAAAGAGATGCCACCATTTACTTTATGGCTTGCTTTTGTTTCAGGCCATGCATTAGTGGTACTGTTAAATCCAGAGACACATGGCCTACTTACTTGCAGGGCCTCCTGCTCACTGATGAGGGTGCTAACACGCCCCTGGAGAAGATTCTCATGTTTCTCAAGGTTCTTCAGGATAAGCAGCTCTTCATACCACGTGATGTAACGCAGGTCAGCACTTTTCATCTGCACATCCAGCTTCAGTTTCTTGTGCCGCAGAAAGCGAAGTTCAGCATCAAAATTGATCACCAGTGCGCTGATCTGGAGCATATGAGAGAGTCAAATGAGGAACAGGGAAAGTATTAGGAGTGGAGCTAAACATGTAAAGCTAAAAAAAGGAGCAGAAGGGAAAAATTATTACTGTCAAATCAACAACTCACTATTTACTACGGATTACCGAAGCACTTAGAAAGACAAAGTCAACCCCAAATGTGCTTTCATTCTCAGCACAATAGTGAACGAATCATGACGGCTTCAGAGGAATGTTTCTCTGCATCCCACTCCATCCAGGAAGTATTTTGCTCTTATAGAATCATAGAATAGAGTTGGAAGGGACCTTTAAAGGTCATCTAGTCCAACCCCCCCGCAATAAGCAGGGACATTTTCAACTAGATCAGGTTGCTCAGAGCCCCATCCAACCTGACCTTGAATGTTTCCAGGGATGGGGCATCTGCCACCTCTCTGGGCAACCTGTTGCAGTGTTCCACCACCATCAACGTAAAAAATTTCTTCCCTGTATCTAGTCTAAATCTACTCTCTTTTAGTTTAAAACCATTACCCCTTGTCCAATTGCAACAGACCCTGCTAAAAAGTCTGTCCCCATCTTTCTTATAAGCCCCATGTAGGTACTGAAAGGCCGCTATAAGGTCTCCCTAGAACCTTCTTTTCTCCGGGCTGAATAACCCCAACTCTCTCAGCGTGTCCTCATAGGAGAGGTGTTCCATCCCTCTGCTCACCTTCGTGGCCCTCCTCTGGACCTGCTTCAACAGGTCCATGTCCTTCTTATTTTGGTGGCCCCAGAGCTGGACACAGTATTCCAGGTGGGGTCTCACAAGAGCAGCATACAGGGCCAGAATCGCCTCCCTCAACCTGCTGGCCACACTTCTTTTGATACAGCCCAGGATACAGTTGGTCTTCTGGACCATAAGCACACGTTGGACACATTTGGACAGGCTGGAGAGTTGGGCCGAGAGGAACCTTATGAAATTCAACAAGGGCGAGTGCAGGGTACTGCATCTGGGGAGGAATAACCCCATGCATCAGTACAGATTGGTGCCTGACCTCCTGGAGAGCAGCTCTGTGGAAAGGGACCTGGGAGTCCTGGTGGACAACAGGGTGACCATGAGCCAGCAATGTGACCTGGTGGCCAAGAAGGCCAATGGCATCCTGGGGTGCATCAAGAAGAGTGTGGCCAGCAGGTCAAGGAACGTCATCCTTCCCCTCTACTCTGCCCTGGTGAGGCCACAACTGGAGTATTGTGTCCAGTTCTGAGCTCCCCAGTTCAAGAAAGACAGGGAACTGCTGGAGAGGGTGCAGCAAAGGGCTACAAAGATGATTAGGGGATTGGAACATCTTTCTTATGAGGAAAGGCTGAGGGACTTGGGTCTCTTTCGTCCACAGAAAAAAAGACTGAGGGGGGATCTTACTAATGCTTATAAATACTTAAAGGGAGGGTGCCAGAAGGATGGGAATAGTCTTTTTTCAGTGGTGCCCAGTGATAGGACAAGAGATAATGGACACAAACTTGAACATAGTAAGTTCCATCTAAACATGAGGAGGAACTTCTTTGAGGGTGGCAAAGCAATGGAATAGGCTGCCCAGAGAGGTCGAGGAGTCTCCCACTCTGGAGACATTCAAAACCTGCCTGGACGCTATCCTGTGCAACCTGCTGTAAGTGACCCTGCTCTGGCAGGGGCGTTGGACTAGATGATCTCCAGAGGTCCCTTCCAACCCTGACCATTCTGTGACTCTGTGATTGCCAGCTCATGTCCAGCTTTTCATCCACCAGTACCCCCAAGTCCTTCTCAGCAGGGCTGCTCTCAATCCCTTCATCCCCCAGCCTGTATTGATACTACAAGTGCAGGACCCTGCACTTGGCCTTGTTGAACCTCATGAGGCTCACAAAGGCACACTTCTCGAACTTGTCCAGGTCCCTCTGGATGGCATCCCGTGCCTCAGGCATGTCGACCACATGACCCAGCTTGGTGTTGTCTGCAAACTTGCTGAGGGTGCACTCGATCCCACTGTCTATGTCATTAATGAAGATATTAACAATACTGGTCCCAATATGGACCCCTGAGGGACAACACTTGTCACCGATCTCCATCTGGGCATTGAGCCGTTGACCAGCACCCTCTGGATGTGACCATCCAACCAATTCCTCATCCACTGAACAGTCCACCCATCAAATCCGCACCTATCCAATTTAGAGAGAAGGATGTTGTGGGGTTACCATGTCAGACGCCTTACAGAAGTCCAGATAGACGATATCATAGCTCTTTCCTTGTTCACTGTTGTAGTTACTCCATTATAGAAGGCCGCTAGGTTGGTCAGGCAGGACTTGCCCTTGGTGAAGCCATGCTGACTGTCCCAAATCACCTCCCTGTCCTATATGTGCCTTAGCATAGCTTCTAGGAGGATCTGCTCCATAATCTTCCCAGGCACAGAAGTCAGACTGACAGGTCAGTAGTTCCCAGGGTCCTCCTTACTACCCATTTTTAAAATGGGTGCAATGTTTCCCTTTTTCCAGTCACTGGGGACTTCAGCTGACTGCCATGATTTTTCAAATATCACGGAGTGTGGCTTGGCAACTACATCAGCCAATTCCTTCAGGACTCTGGGATGCATGTTGTCATGTCCCATGGACTGCTGTGTGTTCAAGTTCCTCAGGTGGTCACAAACCTGGTCTTCTCTTACAGTCGGAGCGACTTTGCTCCCCGATTCTCTGTCTTGTGGCCCATCCACTTGAGCGGTGTGGGAAGAGAGGTTACCAGTGAAGACTCAGGCAAAAACATTCTCTTCAGAGAAATACATCTGGATTCTCTTCAGAGAATGTTTTACGGTAGCCTAAAGTAGTTCATATAACAATCCCAGATGTGGTAATAAATATGTCTTCTGCCTTGACACACTTCTTTCAGAATACCTGCCGGCTCTTCCCTTAGACATTTACAGTTAAATCAGTACTAGCAACTGCCAACATTAACTTACATATATGTAATGGTCACAGCAGCATTTGGATATTCCTCAAAACCTTCACACACATGAACACAAGGCTGTCTATGTCGGGGTAGACCAAAGAGTCGATGGCCCATAGCAGAAGATAGAGAAAAGACAGTAAGAAAATGAGCAAACAAGTGAACGCCTCTGGCAGGGTCCTCTCTATACCATCCTAAACTCTGACTTAGCGACATTCTGAGCTTTAAGCAGTATGTTTGTGCTCAACAGCTTTGAATGGATTTTTCTTCCAGACGTTTCTTCCAGAATCACATTGTAGCTTCCCCCACATCCTAATGCTGAGTTCCAAAGCTTAGTTATTGTTGGACAGGATAACCATTTCCATTTGCATATTTCAAGCTTTCTACATGACCGTTTCGTTTGATATCTTTCTTTTAAGAGATGATTCCCACTCTCCTTTTCTATGCTATTCATAATTTTATCACCTCTCCTACAACACTTTCAGCTGTCCCCTTTCCAGGCCAAAGATGCTTTATTCATTTATGCCTTTTAAAGAAGGTTTTCCGTGACTAAGCATTTTGGTTACACTCTTTTGTACCTTTTCTAATTATATAAATCGTTTTATGAGACCAAAGGGTCAGGACTACAGTTATTTAAGAGCTGAGAACATCATGAATCTACAAAGTTTTAGTGATGCTCTTTTTTAACTTTTTCATCACTTTTCAAGTAATTTCTAACATTTTACTTGTCTTTTTTGTCCACTAAGCTCATAGTTTCATAGAATAATCAATAAGAAATCTAAAATCTGTTTTACAATTGATAATAGCCGGCACACAGTCACAGTTAGGGATTTATACTGATTTACACTGTAAATTTGCACCAGATAGCATTTTCCTGAACTTCGGAAAGGCAAGAGTTGCTGCAAACCTGAGACGCAAGAGGTTTTGGTTTTATTTCTGATGCAGTGGGATTGTTCAATCTGACAAAAATAACTTGATTTCCTACCTTTTTAATCAAGGTCTCCTGCAAGTATAGATTCTTTATCTTCTCCCTTTTTAAAATTTCCAGTTCCATTTCTGTTGGCTCTGCCTTCTCAATCTCAAAAACCTTTTGCTGCTCTGTGACCACAGATGATGCTATTTTCATCGGGTGTGGACCTTCAGTCTGGGCCATGGGGTCAATCTCTTTAATGGAAGGAGCTCGAAGAAACCCATGCCTAAATGCATGAGACGAGGGAGACCCTTCCAATTGTTCCTGGAGCTTTGCCTTGGCCTCCTGCTCTTCTTTGAACTTCAGGAGGATATCACTGTCATACTCAAATTTTTTTTCAGGAACCTCATCTGGGTGTAACTGAGGGATCAGGGGAAGAGGGAGGCGTTCTGATAAATCCAAGGTTGCTTGTATGGATTTCAATTCTTGCACTAAACACTTGATTTCATCAATAATAGAAACTTTGAGATCCCTCAAAGACATGATCTCCTTGTTCATATTCACTTTCTTCTTATGGACCTGCAAAGGAAAAACAATTTTAGTAGTATTCTGCAGGAACACTTACATAGTATGTAGTCTTCCCGAATGCAAATAATGGTTACCAGGCTTGTCATACTGACTTTCCTTCTTTCCATACTAGCTTTCTTTTCTGTACCATCTCCAGACATTAGCATTGTTAAACAGCTCTATTTCAGTCTGTGGTTTTAAAACCTTTGGAACCACCTCTTTTCCTCTCCTTCACAGAAAATAGCAAAGGTATAAGAAGGGAAACAAGGCTTCCCCATTCTCTCAGTTTCTGACTTGATTGTGAGTTTCTTGACATAAGATGTTGAAGCAGTGCAGAAAGCAGACTGAGGCTGTGAAAATAAGCTGTGGGTTTTACAGGATTAGTCATTTGAGCTGCCTCTCGTTAAATACAGAGAGTATCTCAGCTTTGATATATGGCCCTCTTTTCAGGCATATAGTACAAATATACTACAATACACTAACAAAAAGGAAATTAGATTTTTTTTAGTATTTCGTAAAGCAAGCGTCCATCCACAACACAAAAGAACCATACCTGAGAGGACGTTTACTGTACACACTACCAAATGCACAGCTGTACAGAAATCCAGATCATTGAAATACAGAAATCATAGTCATTGAAACAAAGCTGTTATCTCACATAACCTCAAAGATACTGAAGCAATCCTCCATAGATGTAGGTTCTGGAAGGCAGATGAGATTCTTGTCTTTTATACATGATGGTGAAGCTGAAATCACAGCTACTGCAGGTAGTTAAAAGTGGAACAAAGTTCTGAATTTTTGAAGTATAGTAGATAGCAATATCAAAAGCAAGAAAGTAACATCCTGTCAGATGCTTTTGAGTTTCACACAAGCCACTGAATTTCCAAAACAAATTCTCTCAAGGCCTTCCAGCAATCCAGAGTCACAAAGTCAACTCAGAAAATGCTGGCATCAGCTTAATATTCTTTCTCCATCTCAAGATGAAGATCCATCAATCTGAAAAGCGACACTTTTATCAGATGTCAGAGATGGTAATTAAACAGCCAAGTGCAGCAAAATCTATTTGTAAGAACTTGTTTGCATCTTGCTTGTCCTGTAGGCAGACCTCTGTAATAATTCTATTTTAATAACTCAGTGATAATAATCCTTTCAACATGACTAATTATCTGGATGATGGGGCAAAGTGTATCCTCAGTAAGTCTGCTGATAATGACAAGTTGGGAGGAGTGGCTGATACACCAGAGGGTTGTGCTGCCCTCCAGAGGGGCAGGCTGGAGAGATGGACTGACAGCAACTTCATGAAGTTCAACAAGTGGAGGTGCAAAGTCCTGCATCTGGGGAGGTACAACCCCATGCACCAGTACATGCTGGGGACTGCCGAGACAGAGAGCAATTTTGCAGAAAAAAACCTGGGGGTCTCAGTGGACACCAAGTGGACCATGAGCCAGCAGTGTGGCCTTGTGGCAAAAAGGGCTGACATTATCCTGGGCTGCATTAGGGAGTGTTGCCACAGGTCAAGAGAGGTGATCCCTCCTCAGCAGTGGTGAGGTCACATCCGGAGTGCTGCGTCCAGTTCTGGGCTCCCCAATACAAAAGATGGCGCTACTGGAGACAGTCCAGTGAGGGTCCACTAAGATGATTAAATGACTGGAGCACCTCTCCTAGGAAGAAAGGCTGACCGAGCTGTGACTGTTCAGTCTGGAGAAGAGAAGGCTCAGGCAGGGATTTCATCAATGTATATTGATGGAGCCACGCTCTTTTCAGTGGTGCCCAGCGACTGGCAAGAGGAGATAGGCACAAACTGAAACACAGGAGGTTCCCTCCAAATATCAGGAAACACTTTTTTACTGTGAAGATGGCTGAGCACTGGCACAGGTTGCCCAGCAAGGTTGTGGGGTGTCTATCCTTGGACACATTAAAAAGCCACCTGGACACAGTCCTGGGCAACCTGGTCTACATGAGCAGAGGGTTTGGACTAGATTACCATCAGAAGTGTCTTCCAACCTCAATCACTCTGTGATAAAGAGACACTCTTTTCACATTAAATAATAAATATGATCTAACATTAACATATTTGGCAGAAACTTCTCTGATCTTTATAAAAGAAAACAATCCTATACACCAGCCACCTGAAGTAACTGGAATTCTTCATCTGTATAAATGTGGAATTTACAAGAACTATTCCCTCTGTTTGTATTGGCTTGTCCTACTGAGTTAGGTTAACCGCTGGGTATCTGGTAACATCAGCACTACAATAAAATACTGGAGCCCAAGCATGAGATTAAAATGATCCAACAAATTCCCTGAAACTGAAGCGTTGTTTCTGTAATGCTTAGACCTTGCTATGAAAGAGATCCAGCCAAGAGGTTGCAGGAGATTAGGCAACCGGTTCATGAGGATAAGACTGGAGAAGATTCAGGGCTGCTGAGAGTATAACTTACACTTTGCCAGACAAAGATAAACCATGCAGAGAAGAGGCTCCTCTGTCACTAAGCAGGGAAAGAAATAAGCCTTCCTACCAAAAAGCAACTAGATTGTTCCAAGCTCAATAGATATATTTCTTCATTGTTCTTTTAGCTAAAGAAATGTCACTCTTTTGCACTTCAGCCAAATGAAATGAATGAAAAACAATTCCTATGAGAAAAAGGATGGGGGGGAAAGAATTCACAAGGAAAGCAACAAAGATACTGCACAACATTTGAGCTTCTTGTGTCTTTGTGGTTAAAAGACATGTGGTAGCTGTAGGAGTCCTATCGCAGAAAACTGGCTTCAAAAGACCTGGTTTCTCAGGAAGATTCCAATGCTTAGTACCCAAAGCAGCAATTGCCAAAGTGCAAATATGGAGAGGCCACACGAGAAACACCCGTCCTTGCTCACACCCCTGGTTTTGTAGAGGTATTTCATGGCAAGGGTTATTTAGCTCAGTGTTTTAAGGATACCAGTTACTAGGTGATAAGACTTTTTGAAGAATTCAAAAAGACAAATGTTCCTCTGAAGTACCAGAAAAGGTAAATTCTCTTTCTCATTTAAAAACGGCCAGCTGAGAGTTATCATGGATTGATTCAGGTTTCAGTTTGGTGAAGCACTAACAGTTCACAAGAGAAAAGCTGATTTGAAACTAAAGTTGCCTCGAGATAGTCTGTGCTCCGAGGCTTCTTCCTCCATTTGCTTTGATTTTCTTTCAAAAAATTTCTTCAGTGACTAATACATATCCTCCCTCCCCTAGAAAAGGGGGAAATATACACATCAATGAATCAGTTTACATACCAACGCTTCCAGGGATGTAAGCTGCATCACCTTCTTCTCAGTGCTCATATGCATGTGTTCAGGGACTTTGTAATTAGCGGCAGTCTTCAGCTTATAACATCCCATATTTTCCTGTGCTTCTCTGATGTCCTCAACATCCTTGGGATTCTCATAGTCATCACTAGGTTTGCTCTTGTATCTGGGAGGTACAAAACAAAGCTGAACTTGAAAACAGAAAAGATACAGATGAACAAACAGGGTCATTTCATACCTTCTGATTTCTGCAGCAAGGCTTGGGAGGTAAGCTAGGGATCAAGAATCACACACCTCTCTCAGAAACCAATGGCTACTTTGAGAAATCCTTGCACATTTAAACGAAAACCTCAGAATATTTTTTTTTTTCCCCAAAAAAACCCACGCTCTTATAACATAGTTCTACCATGGGACAGGTTAAATCTCTATGCTTGGACTGAGTTCTGGGTTTAGCGAGTGCATGCTGCTCTCAGGGAGCCACGTGTCAACACTTCACAATACACAGAATAACTGATCCTACTCTGTATTGTTAAACACTTAATAACCTTAAAAAGCCTTGTACTCTGACTTTACATCGTTCTCATACCCTGTCATTCATCTTCTAATGAATAACTTCTGTACTTCCATGAGCATTCAAAATATCTTGTCCCTCTTTCTTGCCTCTCAAGATAAAGACCAGCATGGAGCTTGAAGACGTATCACAAACACATAATGGCCATGATGTTAGCACAACTGACCTAACCTAGCTGTTACAGCATCTGCTCTATGTGGTGCTGGTAGGGTTAACTGAGAGTTGACTGTAATGGTCTAGGTGTCCCTCAGTCATGATCAGTTAAGACGCCCTTTTACTCCTTATCTGAAGATGCAGCTACCTCACTGAATTCAATTTTTAATATTTTACAAGAACCATAGAAACTACCTGCAAGATTTTAATGCTCTCTTGAGACTCAAGAGATACATGAAAACTGATGTATTTTAATTATAGCCATTAGGAATATAAAAAACTAGGCAGAGATATTATAGTGCCATATGACAGCTAAATAGCATTACTTGACCTCAGACAAGAAACAGAACTAAAAGGGCACGGAATCCAAGACTCACAGTTCGTCCCACTCTGCCTTCCTCTTCATGATATTAGCTTTCACCTTGTCAGATTTCTCAACAATTCTTCTGATTTGCTCACGTTTGCTTTCTATATAATGTGTAGTTGGCTTTCGGACCTCTAACATCTTCAGCTTTTCAGCCTCACCCTCAGAAATTCTAGCATCTGAACCTAAAAATAACCATGTGAAGATGTAAATACCATGCAGCATGGTGCAGTCCTAACTACTGGAAACTGCCTGGGACAGCTCGTGTAGAGCCAGTGTCGATCAGTTGTTAAACTACCCACTATCCACAGAACATATTCTGAACGTATTCAGCTTCTTCGTCTTGACTCTTAGTCATGTTCTACCCACAGAGTTGACAGACAATCGCTTAGATTGACTTAAACATGGAAAACTACGTATGTGTGTTACTATGTATGTAGGTACTAAAAAACATACCACAGTTATAGTTCTTTAAATGTATCTAAAGAAATTGTCATTTCTTTAGCTTGGACTCAGGAAAATAAACTGAGATGGAAGACAGAAACTGTATTACTGATAAGATTTAAATGGTCATCATTAGCCCTATGCATACGCCTTGTCTCGTCGATGATCTCCCTTTTCTCTGCTTGTTTCCATGCCCCTTTAAGTACTGTCTTCTTCCATGACAGACGTTCCTTATCTTGGTGGTATTTCTCAGACATTGCTAGAAGTCTGTAGGTGGAAATCTGATGATTGCTTTGAATAGCATGAACAACAACAGTGTCAAATTCCAGTGAGTCCCGAAACCTGAAAAGCCAAATTAGACAAAACTGTCTGATGTCAGTAGGTGCAACCTACCATTTTTCCTTGACCAAACAAACATGAATAACGTAGTGTACTTATTGCACATACAATGAATATATGCAAATTCACAAGTCAGTAAGTAATAGCATGATGACATCTGACACTATCTGTTGACTTGTATCCAACCTAGGAATGGATATACTCAAGAATAAACATAGTAACACCTCTCAATATTGAAACTTACACCAGGTTCTTCATGAGAATATCTTTCATCTTGCACTAACGGACTGATTAAAAACTTTTTCATTAAAGTATTTTTCCCAGTCACACACTGGGAAAGGTGTTTATTTCTATTGTGTATTTATTTTTAGGAATTCATTTTTTGCTATATACTTAGATTTAAGAAAACCAACTCAAAATGCACCTTGTGCTTAAAGTTGTGTTTGTGAGAAAGTTAATTTCATAACTTTAAACTGTATAGGGAACATTGTTTTAGCTATGACACTAACATATATGACAGACATGCAACATGCATGAAAAACAGTTCATTTCATAGGTTGTTTTTCAAAGTTCCAACAAGAGTTCTTGGTTCTTACTGAAGTTACTGGCAAAAAAACAAGCAAACTTAGTGTCAAAAAAACCCCCAGTTGTCTTCATATAGAAGTGAATCAGAATGAAGCTACTTCCTTGATTTGCATATTTGAATTTTTACCAAAGATTCAAAAGAAGTACACCAAAATATCAATATATACTGTTGTGCATGACCCGAGTACAATAAGAACAGAATCATAACAGAACAGAAGAAATATTGTTTATATGAGGAAAAAAATCACATTCTTTTTCCTTGTGGCAGGTACAATATTGTAAGTGATAAGCCCTGTGCAAGCTCAGACAGAGAAGTAGAAGAAAAGCGGTACTTACTGATTTTGTAGTTTCTGCAGTCCAATCAAGTGTTTCTCATGCTCCCAAGCCAGCTCTTTTTGCACTAACTGGATTCTCTGTGCTGTCTGTCTATCCAGCTCCTCAAAGATCCTATGGTCCATCTCATACTGCTGCAGAAAGACAGAAAACCCAGCATCACATTATCTGGGCTACTAGGTTTTTGTAATAAATATTTCTGCCCAGATGCCAGAGTTCCATGCACATCAACACAGTCCTTTATTTCAGGAGCTATTCAGATCTCCACAGAGAACCACATTTTTCTCACATGCTTCTTAAATGGCACAAATCATCAGCTATGACTCAGAAGTCCCAGCATATTATATGTTCATAAACTACCTTAATTCAAAGAGTTGGACATATTTGGCCCCAACACATCACATGGCAACATTTTACAAGAAGGTGCCTTTAAGGTAAATGACCCTTATAAAAACCAGATGTACCTCTCTGTGCAGCTGCATGTGCTTGGGCAACTCCTGATTCTTCTGAAGAAGAAAAAGAAACTCATGCCTCAGTGCAACTAACTCCTCTCTTTTCTTTTTTTTTTTCTGTTCAGCTTCCTTCATTATCCGTTCATACTCCTTTTTCTGTTTGACTTCCTCAATGCTGAAAACACATGAAAAAGGAAATGGCGTTATCTCAATGGAAGAGAGGAAATATTACAGTTTATGTAACCTTTTAGCTTTCCTTGACAGCCTTAAAATCCCACTGAACTCAACAGCTCTGAAAGTAACTTAGACAGGAATCATCTTCCTGTGTATTGGTACAGTCCTAACATTATGGGGCTTTGACCTTGACCTTGTGTTGCTTCTGTAGTCTGAAGTTAAGTAAGTCTCAGAGTACCACATTTGAATTACTACCATGGAAAAGTAGATGAAATAGAGGGAAAAGCTGAAAAAACTTTGTGTATAACAAGGAAATGATCCAAATTCAGGGTGGTCAACTTCTCCCTCCTCTTAGGGGGCAAAAATAAACACGCGGTCTGAAGAAAGACCAACCAAAAACCAACACTTGAAAATCTCTTTCATCATTATCCAAGCATCTCTTACTTGTAGGCATTGGGATCCTCAATGTCTTCAGCAGCCTTCTCCTTCTCAAGACCACTCTGGAATAAAAATGTTGTCTTGCCTTTAAACAAGCTATAATTGTTGCAATAGACAATTATACAAACATTAGGACGGCGCTCCCATTGCCTCTCACAAAACCAAAAGAAACCTTCATGATCAATATTGCTATACAGGCCTTAAATACCAGATTTTAATGTTTCAAGAACAAAAAGCAATTTAGTTGGTTTACATGGAAAAGAACTAATGAAGCACAGTTCTTAGGGTTAAAGAACACAAATCTTATATCCTCCCCATCAGCTTTAACCGTTACATCATAGCTTGTCCTAACTTCAGTCTGTGCCATAGTATCTTTGGTTCTCTACCCCCCCCAAACCCAACTCCCTTGTCTCCTCTTACTGCCATGTTGACAAGAGACAACATATCCTGAGCTAATTCCAAGTTACATGTGTAATTCATCTGGTTTGCTTCTGCTGACTGCATAATGGGTTCACAATTATTAGCTGTGAAGAATGACAGATGGATGGACCTTGCAGTCACAGAAACCTCATTTCCCTAGGCAGTCATGCTCTAAAAAAAGAGGGGGGCCTATCATCTTACAGTGAATACAGTTGTACTAAATTGATCTGTAATTTAACTCAATTAGTTTCAGAGGACTTGTATTTGATTCTCTAAGAATCCCATTACGTTTAATGAAGATGGAATTTTTAAAATCTTCCACGTGACTTAAAACTACAGTTGATACTTAATGAAGATACACTTTGATAAGGGAAAAACTCTATTAGGATGGTCATTAAGCAATGTTGCTAGTCTGAACAATAGAAATTGACCATAAAGATCTTTATATAGACCTACTTACATACTCAAAATGATAAAACTGTATATATATATGCTTTATAATTCTTTATTAATCACTACTTGTAATACTGGAGCTACCAAGGCTCTGGCATCACAGGTTCCAATCGTTCACTTAGCTTAAGAAAATAATTTTAAGTCTATTCTTAGCGGTGTATATTATTGTGATACTGATAATTCCAACTAGTCATGAACAATTTAACGAAATGATCAGAATCACAGTTTCCTCTCTGTTTCCCTTGTCAAGCATCTTTTAAAACACACTTACCAACTAATATTAAAAGCATTTAAAAGTTGAATTTGTTTTATGTTGACACTTTGAAGATTTTTAAACTGTACTGAACGTATATCTACTCCAAAATTCATTGTGCATGATAGCACATCTTTACTCAACAGGTCTCACTGCTTCTTTCAAGTTATATTTGTTTAATTCAAGCACTCAAGAGATTTTTTAAATGTGTGTAATTTTGAACAATTCAATTAATATTTTTAGTAAGGGATTTGACACCTCTTTCTTCTTGTGTATTATCAGAAGTGTTATTGAGTTCCAGTGTCATCTGTTCAAACACGCTAAAGGTGATTAACTATACAGTGATTACAGGACACCTCTAAAATCATTGCTGCAAATGCTGTCCAAGAGTGAAAGAACAACAGGATCTGCATCATGCTGTGCTATTTTGCAAATGTAAAAAATCCATCTTCTGAATTGTATATGAATGGTACTATATGCACTGAGAAACTATACATTTGGTATTCTCCAACATTATTTCTAGAATCCCCACGCAGAGCAGAATCATACTTCACTGGAACTAAATCCAAGACAGGTATTGAGTATGACAAATCCTTGTGGTTCTTTCATTCTAGGAATGTGCATGATTACACCTTTGTGTGGGAAAAGACTAGTAGAATATTACATATGAACAACACGCAGTATGCTTATTTGGAGAAAAAAACAGAACATTCAGATAGAATAATCCAGTCATAGCGCCTGTTTATTAGGGAATGTTTTGCAAGAGGTCTTCTTCCAAATTGTTTGGGAAACCCCAGCTTCTGCTATGAAAGATCTATGGTGCCAAGTATTTGAACTGGATTTTTCCCACCTGCAGCAGTTTCATTGTAAATAGGCCAAATTCAGAGAAAAAGGGTATAGACTTACCCTAGGAGAGGGGATTTTGGCTTTTAGCTCTTTGTGAACATCCTCTGGAGACAAGATATTGAAAGCAAAAATGTTTCCATCTCCACCACAGGTAATCAGAAACCTATCATCATAACTAGAACAGATCCCCTGGATCTGGCCATAATCATTGTCATGTACATTGAAGGACCAGTATTCCTTAAGGTTATTCACTGAGAGGTCTTTATCTTGGAGAGGATAAACACGCAGTGCACCATTCTGCATCCCACAGAACATCAGTAGTCTGCTAGTACTGTCAAATAAGCAACGAGAAACAGTAATAACAGGCAACCTGTAACAAGTAACGCCACAGCTCAAAATGTGATAGTTCTTTAGAAGAGCTAATCTGAATAAATGTAGCCTTCCCAAGTTTGTAAACCAGGAGCAAAGTATTTTGACCATTTAAAGTATGTGTGATACTACTACAAACTTTTTTCCAGCTAACTTGCTGCTCAGGAATGTTCCAGCACTTGCTGGGTATCATGGAACTGGTCTCAGCCCTGAGTTGTGCCAGCAATTTCATCGAGTTCAGAGCTAGCAAAACAGTTTTCCCTCCCTGCGCTCCATCTTGTGCAGATGGTGGTGAATACAGCCAGCTGTAGATTAAAGTCTGAATTAAACCTGTTTCCTTAGATGCAGATCATGCCTACCCTTACAGGGGACCTAATATTGGGAGTCTGAAAATAGTTTACCCTTTTAATTCGTACAGTTCACAGAACGTCCTGGGAAGCCTGTATTCTCTGCATAAGAGGGACTGACTGATCCCTCCATGTCCTCCTCAAGGGCTGTGTCCTCTCTTTGCTAACTACCAAAAAGAACTGCTGTTCTGATGATCACAATTTGCAGAGACTTCTGATGGGTCACCTGGAGATCTACAATGTAGGATGCTTGAGTCCTAATGAGTACTTAATTAGAAATCTGCCATTTTCATCTTTGAAGGGCTTTTAAAATTATGCTGTCAGACACAGTGCCCAACTGTGTCCATTGGGAATTTTAAGTGAAATTCAGTGCCAGGAAAAACAGAGATAATTCCTGCATACTACAGTTGACCCACAATTAAAAAAGGACAAAGCAGTGTACCCTCCTCCTTTCCAAGTTCAATTTCATCAAGCTTTATCATGAAGCTAACCGTTACACTACAATGTTTTACCAGAAGGAGATTTGGTGGATGGGATTGTTGTCGGTGCCCTCAATAGGAATCACTTCAAAGGGTTCATCTTGTCTGTTTTCAGGGTCTTCTTGCTGGTCATTTGAGGAGAATTCACAATGATAGAGGAACCCTGAGTCATACCCACCCTGAAAAGAAGGACCATAAAGAAATGGTAACAAAAGAACACTGAAGCAGCTGACCAAGTAAATGCAATTTTGAGAATAATTCTTCCTTTCTTAAGGATATACTGTAGGTTAGAAAATGTTACTTCCAATCATCTAGAGATCCTATTTACCCACAAAAAATCTATCATGATCACCAGAATTACAAGCCATCCTACCAATATGTTAAGATTCTACCTTTTCCTTGTGAGGGAATAACTTAGTCTTTGTGCTCATCCAGGCATCACGAAGGAGGGTACCTATTCGAAATTTACTAAACAATCTGAATTGGAGTGACACTACTGATTTACTTCACTGAGGCCACTGAAACTATCAAGTATGAAGGGGATTCCATATCCTAGAGATAATAGGTTTCAAATAATCAGTTTCCTAAGGCACACAGATGTGAAAGGAAGGTTGTCACATCTTGCAATCCCATCATCATGAAATAATAATTGATTTACCAAGGAAAGCCAAAATTTTCCTGGTGATGAATAAAACCCACAGAGGATGGGACTGGGCTCCTCTGGTATGTAGAGAGGTGGCAATGGCTCTTCTTCAGGTTCCTCTTCATCTTCTTCTTCTATCTCCTTTCCCACCTCCTGTTGCTGCTTTATCCATTCAAGCTTCGCTTTCTCCTTCTCCTGCTTTATTTTCTCTCTCAGTGCAATCTCCTCTTCCAGCTGTTACAACAAGCAGAGAAACATGAAGACAGGAAACCAAGGCACTCCATGCATTACTGACTGAAGGAGTCTCATAAATGAAATGGAAGGTGATCCTGGCATTATATATACGGAATATCTAGAGAAATCTCTTTTCCTTCAACCAAGCAGAGATCAACCAGACTTCATGGGAGTCCCCAGTGGAAATACTCCAATTTCCCTCCTCTAAAGTATTTTAACTCATGGTCCTTTGAAACAGAAACCATTCTGCATAAGAAGCAGATTTCAGCATTTCCTCAGAGAGATTATTTCCAAAATTAACCACTATTAACGCACACTACTTCTGCAGAACTCCTAAGCCCTGTCCTCGGCCTGCTCAGGAGAAAGAAAAGCACTAGAAAGCTGAACTCAGATTCCCAAGTTCTAATGCATCACTGACATAAAGTAAAAAGAGGAGCAGTAATGGACTTGACTTCTGAAGGGAAGACATTTGCAGATTTATAAAACTTTTAAAAATCCCTTTCCATTCAAGCCTACTTTAGCATAAACAAATATAAAATATTCTTTAAAACGGGATCTTCTTAAGAAGATATTAGATAGCAAATCATAGAGAAAGGTCTGGGAAGGATCTCCAAAGAGCATTCTTTTGCCCAAAAGCAGAATCAGCTAAACCTTAAATATTATTGGCTGATGTTTGTCTGACCTGCTCTTTCAAAGTCTGCTATGGGGACTCTACAGCCTATGCAAACTATTTCAGTGCTTCACCACCCTTACGGTTAGAAATTTTTCCTTACATCTTATCTAAAACATCCTTGTTACAACTTATTAATTATTGATCTATTCCTAGAGGAAAGATAGAGCAATTAATATTCTTTCTCTCTGCAGAAACCTTTTTTATTTTTAAAGATTTATCATGTCCAACAATATTCTTCTCCTTTAACTTAAAAACAAAACAAACAAAAAAACCCACCCAAAACAAACAAAAAAAACCCCTCCAAAACTCCACACACATTCTTTCAGTCTTTCCTTACATACACATGCTAGCTTTGTGATCCCTCTTGTGATTCTTCCTGTGAGAAAACCACCAAGAAATCTTTCTCCTGAATGCTGACTTCCTCCTAGTTTTAACAAGAAATGAGGCTTTGCCTGACATTCATTAATACACCACTCAGAAGACAGGAGCAGTTAATAGAGAACGCAGAGAAGTCATAGGTTAAGAATAGCATCAGAGAGGCTGTTGGATTGTAGTGGATTGAACATGCAACTGAGAACCTGCTCACTGGAGCTCTGCTCCTGAGCCTAACATCAACTTGCTTTTTAATTTCACAAAACGAACCACAGCTGAGAGCTGGCATAACTCTCTTCCTTTGGCCCCACATATCTTCTAAAATGAGAGCTCTCATTCAGAAATAAAAAACACTCCTTTAAAGCTATTACAACATTTTAAAAAGTCAGAAATATATTACTGCTGAAAAAAAAGAGATGTTTCATGTTTGCCTCAAAGTGACCACATGATTGTTTTTTGACTGTTCAAAGCGATTTCCTGCAGGGCTAATATCAACCACAAGAAACATACTTTTTCTGAAAATCAACAAAATGAAAATATTTTAAGAACTAACACACTAACTACCTACCTTTCCCTTTCACTGATGCTATCTTTTAATTGTAATCAAAATGCACATCATGCTTTCAGTGTGATGTATGTTCTATTTGAATAAACAAACAACAACTTGTAATTTCAAATGGTGAAACTCAGCCACAAAATGGACTCTACCCACCCTTCCCTTCAAGAAGCTTAGCAGAAATCCTATGATGCCATACAGGCACTGGAAACCTTTTTAGGGTAGTTTTGTTCTCTGGCACATGAAGAACATGTAATTCTTCCACAAGAGAGTTCTTTACCTTGATCCGGGATTTAATACTATAAAAATGGAAGTACTGCGTTGGCAGGTTTTTCATTTGATAGGTGGACACTGTATCATGTTCCTCAGGGAGAGGGGCAGGAACCTGAAGAGCAAAGCCATTCTCACAAAGGATGAGCAGTGTGCTCTTCACCTGTACAAAACCACAGAAAATACAAATATAGGACAGCTGTACACATGGAATTGAGAGAAATGGGAAAAAGTTAGACAGAAGATGCATAGGCACAAAGCCAAACTCCAGCCAGGAGGTATTAACTCTAACTGTGCTCTTATTTAAATGGACACTTTTAAACAAACATCAGAAATCAGTGAGCTTCTTTTATTCTATGTATCCTAGGCAAAGCTAAGAAATTGAAGAAGTCCTTACCACATACAAAAGAGCTACCATTCTGACACTATCTAGTTTGGAAGCAGCGTGATGATATTTTGGGAGTTTGGTTAAATTAAAGGATGGATCTGATCCAAAAGTTAGGAACTGAGGTTTTGTTTTCATAATTGCTCAAAAGTTCATACATTTCTATACTAATAAATCCCTTATATCTTCAAGACTGGGCTTGGAATCTTGCCAAGTACTATTTAACTTTGAGTTAGTTTGTTCTTTGCTGGTACCTGCCAGGTCCTTTAAAATGCATTTAGGAGGAATAGGCGAGTTAAGGGTAATTCTTATTTAATGTCCTGAGATTTTAAAAGGCAAATCTGTATTTAATTTAAATTTTTAAAGCAATCTGGAGAATAGAGAGAGGCTTACTTTATCTGACGCATCACTAAAATTGTACAAAGGTGGCATATTAGAGTTACCATGGAAATCTTAACTAGGAGTGATGTAGTTCTTACATCTATAAAATCTCAGCCTTACAAATGCATTCATTAAATATATAGTATTTAATCACCAAGGTGGGGGGTTTTAAAGAGAAAAAGAAGTAGTGTAACACTCAGATGCTTGTACTATGTTTAGTAAGTGTTCATATCTAGCAGTGGAGACCTGATACCAGTAGACAAATTACTCAGAAGGAACCTAACATATCAAAGACATGATGGGTGGTTTTTTAGTAATTAGGAGTACCTTGTCCTCAAGGAAAGGACTCAAAATGCAACTGTCAGATGAAGAGCCGTCATTCCTGCAGTAAGATAGAGTTCATACCAACAAAACTTCTTTTGCCAATGTAGGTTTTATCAGTTCCCAGGAACAAAAAATAATAGCTATACTTTGCCACTGTGTACCAGTATAACATATCCTCCTGGCCACTTTGTCAGTGTCTAAATATAATGAACAATCTCCCTTCTAAATAAGAATACTGGACCAACCAAAATTTCAGATGTTACTCTAACCTTTATAAAACTTTTTAAATATTACCAAGAATCTATTTGAATATGTCACTGACACACTTCAAACAGAGTGTGAATTCCAAGAGGCACCCAAAAGCTTTCTTACTGTGGCTCAAAAGCTTTGAAAAAGCCTGTTTTAATATGGGCAAGAGGCACAGGCAATAATGGTCAAATAACTCTTTTATCAAAGAAGACTAAGACCTTCCAAAAGCTAATGCACAGGCTTTTTTAATCCAAGGCAGGAACTCCAAGAACTTAGCAGAATGTTATGGTTTGCATATATTTCTGTTCTTTATTATCCAAAATGCAAAATATGTACAAAGTGACTGAACCAGAGATACAGCTACACAGAAGCTGTCATTCTGAAGCAGCACGAAGAACAAAGTAGCAGAACATCTTTTGCACTGTCTATAGAGAACATGGCCAGGGTCATGGATCTTCACCTCTTTTCATTGGAAGTTCTTTTCAAAATTATATTTTAACACTGTAGGGAAGGAAAGAAAACAAACGTGCATTACTCACATGAGAAGATGGAGACCACTGTAATGCCTGCACAGGCCCAGGGACACAGATGAACCCAATTGGCTTGTATTCATCTTCAACAGCAAAAAAGAAAACAGTTTTGTCTTTGCTCTGAGAAAAAAAAACCAAAGATGATGACTGAATCAAAGCTGACCAAAAATTCGAAAGACTGTAAGTACTTTATGACATAAACACATACTTCAAATGTTTTGTGGCTCAAAAGGGGGACTTACATGTGACTTGGAACTTTCCATGATGATTACAAGGAAGAAATAAAAATTCTGCTCACTTTGCTCCAGGGTCCTGAGTGCACCCATAGCTCTGAATTACCCTGATGGGCCTCACCTGGTATCCCCAGCCACATGCTTTCTGCACATTGCCCCAGGAGCTCCTTTAACGCTCAGGCTTAGGCCTGATTTTTCAGATAAGATAGCACAGCCTGATCTCCCCAGATAACAAGAAAATCCAGAACTGATACACGACATGATGCACGGTACCTTAAATCCTGCATCAAGTGAAATGCATAGCGATTCAGTTCAAGGAACATGTAACTACAAATGCACTGACCATGGCTGAAGGCTAACTTTTAAAAAGAGAGCCTACATTAACTGGAAGTCATCTCAAAAACTAGCAGGCACCCTGACAAACCAACTGCTCCACCAACTGGTGGAGTGCTGCCAAGGTGGTGTACAAACGGACTTGCTTTTACTAATTCCAAGATACTACTAAACTAATTCCAAAATTAACCAAATCCATCTTCAAAGGGGATTACAATATTCATACTAAACAGTCCAGTAATTCACAAAATTAATTGTATGAATTGCACGGTTGCTTTCCTTTAGAAAACAGATGGGAGTGCAAACAGATACTTCACTTCCCCCAGCACTGCAGAGAACTACAAGAAGCTATCAAGAGCAGTAACAGAAGTATAACTGTGTTGTCAGTAAACAAACTTTACCTTATCCCTTTAAATAATCTGTACATTTGTGGCTTAATTAAAATAACCAAAAGAAGTGATACATACCCCTGTGGCAAGCACATCTCCATTTCGTTCATAGGCCAAAGCTGTAACTGCAGTAGCATGAGGTTTGAAAGCTTGTTTCAGATTTATCTTTGCATTCTCTGTATTGGTCTGTCCTGCAAGAATGGGCAGTCCTTTGGGATCATAAACCTCAATTATGCGAACAACACCATCTTCAAACCCCACAGCAATTAGACCTCCTTTTGGATTCACCTTTGAATGGAAGAATGAAGAAAAAAAATTACAGCGTACATCTAAGAGCTTAGAACAAGAATCTGCATGGTACATGCTCTGATGTTAACCTGTAACTCATCTTACATGGAAGAGTTGCTGAAGCACAAAGAATTTTTCATACATGCAAAATGTTGTTTATTCTCTCCCATACAGGGAGTGGGAGGACTGGGGTTTATTTTTTGGTTTGGAGTGGTTGGTTCTTTTATTGATAATATACCATTGAGACTAGAAATGTTAATGAGGATGTGGTTGTAACATCTGAGGAAGATGTAATTCATGCTGATACACAAATACATCAGTAACTTCTTCTGAAGAAGAGTTGGAACTCAAAAAAGGAGTTACTATATTACCCTGAATTGGGCATCAAATGTGTGTATGATTTTTGAAGACGTGAGCACACAGACTTGGGTCTGGCTGACTCCATGTAAAGTACAGTTGTCAACAGGGACAGCTACTTGAGATGGAAAGAGGAGGCAATGGAGTCTTTACCATAGGCCCAGTAGGTATGCCAGTTGCTAACAATGTAGATAGGCTTGAATTGTGAGAGAGAGGAGTTAGCAGAAACAGGCCTGTGTTTTAGCTGGATCTAGCTGGATTTGCATATTTAGCTGATATTAGCCATACGTGGTAGTGTCCTGAAGTGATTTACAAGCTGAGCCAGCTCCAGACATGACAGAGATGAATATTAATGCACACCAGAAATGAAACCAGAAGGAGAATTGCTGTGTGAAGAGATGAGAGTGAATGAATAAGATCTGTGAGCAATTGGCAAAAGTATGAGCTTAGGTAAGGAAAAGTTTATTGTTCAGAAGGGAGCCGGGGGTAACTGTCTTCCTGTTATCTGGGGAGATCTGCCCATGATGTCTCATCTTAAAAAGCCCCTCTGTAATAATCAGGTGTACAATAGCATTGCTCAGTAAATGACCAAAAGGAGTCACTCATGGACCTCAAATTTAAGGCTCTGCATTTGACTCCATTAATTCCATCTCTTTCCTCTAGCAGGGAGCCAGCGCTCGAGATGTGGCCTCCCCAGTGCTGAGTAAAGAGGATGGATCTTTACTCAGAGCATGAGTAGAGGAAAGAGGATAGACCTCCCTCAACCAACTGGTAATGTCCTCCCTAATGCAACCCAGGATGCTGTTGGACTTCTTTGGGTGCATTGCTGGCTCATGGTCAGCTTGGTGTCCCCCAGGATCACAAGATCCTTCTCTGTAGAGCTGCTTTCCAGCTGGTGGGCCCCCAGGCAGTACTAGTGCCTGGGGTTATTCCTACTCAGGTGCAGGACTTTGCATTATGTCTTGTTGAATTTCATTAGATTCTTCTCCTCAGCCTGTTCAGATCCTCCTGAATGGCAGGCGCAACCCTCTAAACTACCAGCCACTCCTCTCAGTTTTGTATCATCTGCAAACTTGCTGAGGGTGCACTCTGTTCCACTATCCATGTAATTAATGAAGAATATTGGCACCCATAATGACCCCTAGGGTACACCACTAAAGACTTGCCTCTGACTGGACTTTGTGCTGCTGATCAATACCCCCTGGGGCCCAGACATTTAGGCAGTTCTTTAATCCATGTCACTGTTCATGTATCTAACCTGCATGTTGCTAGCTTGCCTATGAGGATACTATGGCATACAGATGCTTCAAAGTACACTGGATGAAATTTGCTTCGATTAATAGCACAGATTTTCAAACATATTTGAGCACCTTAAACTATGTGAAAGTATCTGTTGGGATTTTAAATGCAGCTAGATAGACCAAGTACCCTTGATTTTCCAGACTGTGTTTTGTACCAACTTTTGTAAAATTGAACTGAGTCAGTTTTGTAATGCTGAACAATTTATTGTCGTAGTCAGCTTACCTCTCAAATGTATAGGTCATCACCTAATAGCGTCCCTGAAAGTCTGAGTGGCCAGAACTATAGTTATAAGAGCACTGTTCCAGTGTTGCCCTAGCCTTGAAAATCCAAGTAGAGTACTTTCCTCCCTAAATTTGCTTATAATTAACCCACCAGGATTGCTATGTTTCCTGAAGAATGCAACTAGACACTACTTTAATTAACATTAGCAAATATGTCTAGAAGTGATAGACTCCACACTCCACAAATGATCAGTTCTGGCAACAGTTTTTTATGATTTGTCTCCAAATGTTTGTGGATTGTCTGGGCTGTCATTTCAAAATGTGTTAACCAACTCATGTTAATTGACAATTACTCTGTGTGGATTAAATAGAAGCTGTTAGTCTATAAACTAAGACTACTTCCTGAGACTGCACACTGAGATCTGATTTTAAAATCTCAGGAAGACACAAAATAGGATACTTGATAATCCACAGTAAAGTCCATCTGTAGACATACTATATACATACATACTACTTCACAAACTTATATATACGTACTACTACAGTAAATTCCACCATGGCCTAACAGTAACTTCATTAAGATCTTGTGTGGTGAGCAACTTTCTCGATGCTGGCACGCTCATAGGCCACTATTGAATTTTTGTTAACACACTAGCAAAAACTCACAACACGAGGTGCCCACATCAGTGCTGTTCCTCCTTTTTTAAACTTAATTTCACTCAGTTGACTATTGCTGATGAAATCATAGACACGCACTGACCCTGTGTGGAAAGGAGACAGTAAGAGTTTATTTCTTGCAATGTCACTTACATTTTAAGATTTATGGAAAAATGTCTATTTATTTGAATTAAAAGCTGGATGGAATGTTTTTAATTTTTCCTTTGAGTATCAAATGCCTGCCTGGAAAGACATGACTGATGGTTACAGTGTACCAGAGTAATGTTCATGTTGTTCATGGCGCTCATGAACAAAACATAAGCTTTCTTCACTGATTAACTTACACGCTCCCAAGAGTTGTCTAGGCTGAGGGTTGTAATAAGTCCCATGCTGACCACCATGTGTAATTTTCATGTAATCACAAAACTGTGGCATGCTGTAAGGAAAATCTGTACTGACAACATAGGAAAAGATGATGTGCTACTACTTGGGATTGCCTAGGGAGGAAAATATTTAAATGGATGAAAATGGGCGATTGTCCAAAGAAAAGCCAGTTTCACCAGAGGTGAAATTAACAGATTCATAGACACACATATTGGTCTGCATAAAATTCCATTCCAGCTGGCATATATCCCAAGTGTCATTTGCTCAACTGGTAGGCGTTTGTCTTCAGGCTAGAAGAGCATGTACATTGTATAACACAGACAAATGACAAGATACTGCTGACAAGAATTGAGTTAAAGACCTTATAGCATTTTCTGAGAAGTGTAAATGACATTGTTAATGTTCTGGCCAGTGGTTCTTCTTTCGAAGCATGATAAAGCTAGCTGTGAGAGGCCTAAATTGCAATATTTATAGAAGTTAAATAAATATGTCTGTAATTACATGTTAGCTGTTGTTGAGACCATGATAGCTATTGCATTTTTAAGAAAGCCACAAATATTAATATTCACAATGACTTACACAATCCTAGATATGTATGTAATTCCTTACAGAACAAAAATCCCAACACTTACCGATCCAGAGCCTTAAATATAAGTGCTGTTATTCAAACCAAATGTTTCATCTTCTCAGCTGTTCCTTCAGAACGGCCAGAATTTACAAAGTTTCCCATTAAAAACTTCTCTTGTCAAAATCCCAGGCTTTTATGATAAAGCAGTCTTAATACATTATTTCAAAGCATTAATGATTTGTCCTAACTATTAAAGAATTAATCCCAGGAATAACAATTGGCTGTAAAGTGAGTTTTCAAAAGCAAATAAACAACTTCAGTTCAAAACAGAATAGTTCCAAACCAAGCATTATCGCTCTTCAAAAACAATTACAGTGGTATGAGAGGAAAGGAATAGTGTGCTTACGGTCAAGAGCAGTGGTGGCCATAAGGTATGTAATGGGAGAGACACTCATGGCCTCAATCCTTCCAGAGTGAAAGGTATACAGGCACTCTGGATCACGGGTCTGCAGTGCAAAACAGAAGAACAGAAATTCTGCTACATTCTGGAGCTGTGCTTGTATAGTATTACCAGCCATGCCTACAGCGAATCTGAAAAATCTAGACAGGTGCTGTTTGTGTGAACAAAATTTGGCATGCAAGAGGTACCTATATGCAATTCCCATTTTTTACAAATGTAAATGTTCATAAGAAGATTGTGAGCAAAATTAGTGTAGGAACATTAAGTTCATTTAAAAATCCATCATTTTCTATGTGAAAATAAAGAGAAATGCCTTTCATTAAGTGATTTCAGGCTTGGAATTAGTATTTTTAACAAAGACCTGTTCCTCTGAAGTCAAAGGAAACACTTGCAAACCTAGGGCTTATGCTGCCTGGGAAATCATTTCATCATCCAAAGAATTCTAGGTTTTGCCATACATTTTTTACATTAGTTTTTATAGTATGCTTTGTATATCTTCTATTTACCATAAAATTCTTGGAACATAATTTTACCTGTTGCCACAGAACTTTATTCCCCTCAAAGGGATTGTTCCCATTTACTTTAATATGTTTGGGAGCAAAAATTAAATGCCTGCATTTTAACTGTGTCATCTATTTCTCCATCAAAAACATCTCCAGTAGTAACACTAGTAACCAGTAGGATAAAACACATGAAGTGTATTTCATCTTCTCCTTGTTCTTCCTAGTTCTTTATGTCATTTAGAGACACCAGTAAAGATTGTTCCAAACACCTATCTAGATGATAGGATTATCATATATATATATATAAAATATATATATTACTTTATTATATTATATATACTTATTTCCTGCACTCATGTAACTTTTATTACTAGTTTATGAGAATAAGACTCCTTTAAGGTAACTTGAATTTGGCAGCCAAAATCTCAGGAATCAAAAATCAAATTATTTTTTATAAACCTGCACAATCATTATAATCAATAACATCATGAAAATAAATTTTTAAGAAAAAAAAAATCTTTTTCAATGCTAGAATTTTCAACTGTGCAGCTTGATAAAACACAAACTTCATTGCAAATGCATGCAGTATAGTTAAAGGAAGATATTGCAAAGGAATTGAAGAAATCAGAAGAAGGAAAAAGAAAACAAATTTACCATATTTGAAAAAGTCAAATCCAGCTTCCAGATTGCTCCGTTGGTATCCTGAAGGAATAAAACCAGAACACGCAACTTGAATATTTTCACACTCAATTTGGCAATAAAACTGCACATGGTGACTCCTTAAAAATTCCTTAATGATTATAACTGTAAAACTGAAATAGCCGAATGTGGTGATGTTGGTCCTATCAGTCCTATCCAATAATCCAGGATAACAGAACTTGAACAATACCTTTTGACATTCTCTTATTCTTATGCAGTTCTGGCTCTGAAAGCCAGTCTCAAATGTTACTACATATAGAATATAGAATAGAACAGCATAGAATAGAACAGCATAGAATAGAACAGCATAGAATAGAACAGCATAGAATAGAACAGCATAGAATAGTTCAGTTCAGCTCAGGTGGAAGCAACCTACAATGATTATCTAGTCCAACTGCCTGACCGTTTCAGGGCTGACCAAAAGTTAAAGCATGTTATTAAGGCATTGTCCAAGTGCCTTTTAAACGTGACAGGCATGAGACATAAACAAGCTTTCTAGGAAACCTGTTCCAGTGTTTGAAAGATAATGATGATTTTATACATATATATAAAAATGCATATACAAGAAACATACTGATTTGTAATGGACTCCTGCTGTTACTTAACATCACTTCCCTCATTCTGTGTTTCTCCAGAGATATATGTACTTGTGTGTATCTTACCTGAGCATACCAAACAGGCTGTCCACAGTCATGAACTTTTGACACGAAACTCAGACTGACGTTCCTGCCAACATGAAGTTCATTCATAGGCTCCACTTCCAGTAACCCTGTGTCATCCACAGAGTCAGCAGCATCTATTGTCTCGAAGTTCCACACCTTCGTGGCATTAAAAGCATTAAATAAATGAGTTTTTATGAGGCCAGGTTATGTTTTCATACACAAATAAAATGGAAATTCAAAATTATAAGAAACCAGGGGAGTGTAGATTCTACAGGTCGAGTATGAAACCTGTCATATCTGCCTTGCTGCTTTGAATGCAATCTAGATCAGTGACAATCAGCAACTACTATCTGATACACATGGGTGCAATGCAAAGTATATGTAAAAGTTCTCTGTCCAATTCTGAAACAACAGGAGCTTAAATTCAGCCCTGGCACTAGCAGAGCTATACATGGCAGCTTTAGAACTATAGAGTAAAGGATATCTGCCTGCTCTCAGCATTGCTCATGCAGCACAGAAGAAAGAATGGGAAATCTAACACATCCGTGTTCTGCTCTGTGGCATAAGGACATGACATCAGTTGGCACCCTTATGACCAAGTAAATTTTCCTAATGGGATAATATCAGTTTATAAAACACAGCAACAACAAAAACTCAAGGGTGTTTGAAGCCCTCCACTGTCTATAACAGTCAGCTCCCCGTTGATTATCTGGGTCTTTCACAGAATCACAGAATGGTCAGGGTTGGAAGGGACCTCTGGAGATCATCTAGTCCAACCCCCCTGCCAGAGCAGGGTCACCTACAACAGGTTGCACAGGAGAGTGTCCAGGCGGGTTTTGAATGTCTCCAGAGTGGGAGACTCCACAACCTCTCTGGGCAGCCTGTTCCAGTGCTCCACTACCCTCAAAGTAAAGAAGTTCCTTCTCATGTTAAGATGGAACTTCCTATGTTCAAGTTTATGCCCATTACCCCTCGTCCTATCACTGGGCACCACTGAAAAAAGACTGCTCACAAAAAAGACTGCTCACATCCCACTGGCATCCTCCCTTTAAGTATTTGTAAGTATTAATAAGATCCCCCCTCAATCTTCTTTTCTCTAGACTAAAGAGACCCAAGTCCCTAAGCCTTTCCTCATACAAGAGATGTTCCAATCCCCTAATCATCTTCACACATCAGCAGAATGCACATGATGTCTTCCCTTAAAGAGCAGGCAAAAAAGATTGCAAAATCCTTGATAACTGACAGGTGAGATCAGAAACTGGTGGTATGGATAAGGAAAATTTTTTGGCCTTAATTTATAGAATTATCTGTTAACTTCAGGATGCTTTTTCTTTTAATTGTTCCTCTATTTTAGTATATGTATCTCTGAGATGCTAGTAAATTTCTGTGTCATTTTAGCATTAATAATCTGAGCTTTGATATATTCAGAAAATTAATTTCAAATATTGCTGTAGTTTATCCTTCAAAATAACACCAAATATATTAATGGGCCTGAAAATTATAAAGATTAAACAAAACCACACATGAAAAAAAATGTTAGAATGCAGGCAAGAACAAAGCTGTTAGAGAATCACTGAAAATTATTCTCATTTACTACAGTAAAAGGTGATTTATTTACTACTATGAAATGGAGAATGTTGCATGAACATTATCCGATTCAAACATATACACTGCAGAGCTTCTTATTCTGTTCATTCTAAAAATTCATTCTCAGAAGGAAACCACATCGCAAAATTGCCTCCATAAATAAGCCTGGTAAAGAAAACATGTAACAGGTACCTGCTGACCACAAATTTGTGCACCTAAATGCAGAGCAGAAGAAAAACTCACCCGAATGAAGCCATCTTTTCCAACAGTGACAAGTTCTCCTTCATCCAGAACTACCTGGCTGACAGGGCCACTGTGACAGGGCTTGTGTCCAGCTCGACAGAGCTCTACTTTAATGAGGCCCCCTTCCCAAAGCAGCAAGTTGCCCCACTCAGTCCCTGAGATAACCTTCAATGCAAATAAAGATTAGCGCATAAGCACTGCACTTAACCATGCAGAAATATTGGCAAGAATTGGTTAACATTTGTGGCTTCCTTCCATGAAAGCATTAAATCGATAGCAATGTAGAGATATTTGCAAGAGGTGGTGTAAAGGGTGAGAAGATTCAACTTTTTAACAACGTGACATAATTTACATGCGTTGAAATGGTTAAAGATTAGGGCTAACAGTCTTTGTATTTCTTTACACTAAGGTTTTCACTATGCCATTAGAGAAGCCTCAGCTCTAAGCCAACAGAGATCTTTTGTCTGGGAATTACAATACTAACCTTACTTTTCAATTATTACAAAGCAAGCCAGGTTTTTGGCAAATTAAAGTCAATATTAGCTTATCAGAGCAGTGCATTAAGGGTCTAATTCAAATCACTTTGAAGCAAATAGTAACTCTCCAACTACTCAGTAGACTTTATATCAAAACCTGAGAGGGAACATAAAATCAATTAAACTTTTTTTTACATACTTTCCCATCAGGCAGCTCCACATAACCTATAATGTCGGTCACTGCTGTTTTTCCAAACCTGCCCAAAGCTCCTTGTAACTTGAGACCAGTGAATGTGAGAGCCATCTTCCAGAACCTGAGTATAGAAAAAACACCACTCTCTGATACCAGATTTCCTAAACACACTCTTCAGTCCCTCTCAGACATTGTAATAATCTTACCAGGGATGCCTCTGAGGTAAGGGCTGTTCATTTATTATTCTTTTTCACAGGAGACCTTGGGTTTTTCTTTTTAAAATGAGATTAAGCTTTGTAACTATGCAAACATCTCCCTGTACTACCCCTAAGAAAAAGCTAGGAAAAGTATTTGGAATGGGCAGAATGAAGATTAAACTACTATTTAAAATTAACAAGTGTAAAATTCATAGCTACATCTTTCCAGCTACAATCAATACACATAGTTAAGAATACTTATTTTACTCTTGCTGTCTTCACTGAATGATGCTCAACTTTGTAAATACAAGGTACTAAGGCCTTCACTGGATTTCATCCAAGTACCCCTACGGACTCGAGCTTGACTATATAATCTCACTGAGCCAAAGGTTTTATCCTAGATCTCGATCATTATATTTTCAGCAGTATGAAACATATCTTTAAATTACTGCATTACAGAAAAATTAATATCTACTGCAATTAGGGATGGTTCACTGTGTGTGCAGGAGACATTACATTTAAGGCAGGTTTTGGAAATTGGAATTTGAGACCACATTTGGGTGAAAGGTCATGTTTATTATGTTATAAAAGCTATGTCAGAGTTTATTCATTGTATTTTAGCTCAAAAGAAAGTTTATAAGAGATTTTGTTTTGTCAGATTTCCATAAATAATGTATTCTAAACCACATTTGTTCTGGGTCTAAATAAGTTATTTGCTATTTCAGATCCACATTGCAACCAAATTATAGAGCAAAACTCAGATTTTGATCTGATTCCTCTGTTAAAATTCAAAGAAACTTTAGATATGTTATCATTTTAAAGGTATCACTTCTATTGGAATAGCAACCAAGTCATATCTTAAGTCTCTGCTGTATTAACACTGAACACTGGATAAATACAGAACAAAGCTAGTTCTTGTCTCAAAGAGCTTAAAGTTGTTTATTTTTTATTACAAAAGGATCCATGAATTTACCAGAGAAGGGAATGTATGGAAGCATATCTTTTGTAAGGCTTCCTTGCAGGTTTTTGGTGGTATCAGAGGATTTCTCATCCATGACTTGGCAAACAGTTTTAATGGCTGCCCAAACAGCAGATGAGTTCAAGAAATCAAAGCTAGAAAGCCCAGAAGGCACAGGAGGCATGTATGCTGTGTTACCACCTGGAAGACATGTGTGTATTAATATTTTTTATTAATTCTCCCTGGTGCTTGTTGAAATTACAAGAATGGAGCCAGTGGTACTGACATTCAACATCAAGCATCATTCTTTTTGCACAGCAAAGGTGTTAAAAGACTTGGCTGGCTGACTTGAACTTTCTCATTTTTGTAATTGTAATGGCCGAGTGAAATAGCATTTCTCATTGGTCTATGTTTGCTAATGATACATTCCTCTTAGTCGTCTTCTACATATTATGACTTTAGAGGTGATATATATTAATCCTAATCTGTAAACCTACCTGATGTGTCCTGCTCCAGATGTAGTTAGTTGCTCTTCATTATCAGCAGAGAATGTGACCTTGTAGACGTCCTGTGAAAAAGCTTTTGACCTCAACACAATCTTTTCTTGTTTCCAGTCCCAGATAGTCAGCATGTAGTCAGGGCTGCTCCCAACACTGGCCAGCAAAGTGCCAGCATCATTGAAATCCCCAAAAACATAGGCTTCCTCTGTTCCACCTGAAGAAACGCACAAGCCTCAATACAAACACATACACAGAAAAGAGGAAGAAACAACAGGAAAATCTACTTAGAAGGAGCTCAACTGTCACTGCAATTATTTTTTTTCACTAGGTAATAGCTCTCAGTTGGCTACTTCTACTAAATAAAACTTTCCTCCCATGCAATAATGAAAACACTTGAAATCGGTGTTTTCTATTTTGTTGAAGGACCAAATGGTTGTATTTCCTTCTAAACTTCTAAAGTGACCCACGACTCCATCTGCTGGGATCTATAAACACTGGCTCATTTGTGCAAAATGAAAATAGAACTTTTTACGCTACCTCGTAGTATTCTGTAGGGCCTCAGTGAAGGATAATCGTAGATGATGAGGTTTGGCTTCTTTCCTTTTTCTCCTACTGCAAAGTACTGCTTAGTAGGATGTGCCTTGAAAAAGCAAAAGTCCCGTTGCATGCTGTAATGACACCTTTGTCTCTATTCTGCTAGTTATTGAGTTATTGTATGTACTCACTCATTAGTCAAAAGATATTGCCATAAATTCTAGGTTGCATTTTTCTGTGTGTTCATTCTGAACAACTGCCAATCCATTGCTAAATATCAGAATGGAGATACTATGCACACAAAATTGTACAACCATTATGCACACAAAATGGTACAACCATTATGCACACAAAGTGGTATATTGCACATATAATGCAGAACCACGACAAACTGTGAAATAATTGGTTTTATAATGCATTCTTTTACTACTCCTACCTCACTCAACTCACTAGCTAATTTCACCATGAGCAGGATTTGTGTCAGCAGCCATCTACTTCAGCAGACAAGCTGCAGAAAAGCCATCCTCAATGATGTTGTTCTGAAGACATAAAGATGTACCATGATTCCCCAGAAAAGGCTGCTTACAATAGAGCAGAACAGTCTAAGGCTGGTATTCTGAAGGCCTCACTCATGTGGAATATAACTGAGAGATGGCAGACCCCTTCCCAAGGTAAGGTGCTTCAAATGCAGAGGGAGCATTTGAGAGTTACAAGAGGGAAACCAGACACTTTATCTCTTCATTTACCTAGGAACTTGATTTTCTAAACGTTAACTGCAGGCAAAACACTATACTAATATCAGCTGTGACTAGGAGAGATGAGTGTTAAAAAAAAAAAAAAAAAGTTGGTATGAGCTGAAATAAGAATGTAATAGTTCTAAAAATTAATCCCAGCCTGCACCTGTCAGTCCTTTAAGGTACCTGAGCCTGGGACTTGGGTATGCAGATATTTGTCCTCTGCCAATTATGTTGACGGGCTGAGTAGCCCACACTGCATAGTCCACACATCCCCCTAATCAATACCATACTTTCTTATGTATGTGCACGTGCAGCTGTACAAATCTCCCATCAGGCAACCAAGTAAAAATTTTGCTTCTAGAAAGTGACTAACATCCTAAAACACAAAACAAAAGCCATACCGTGATAAACCCAATTCCACCACCACCGCTGCTTCGGAGATAACATTGAGATTCAGTTTTCAGGTCCAGGAGCACCACCTGGTTGCCTGCTATATACATCAGTGTTTTGCTATCCAGCAGGAGCAGGTTTACACTTCTAGTGCAGTCATATCCAAAAGAATGTCTGAGAACAGTTCAATAAGGAAAATATTTGACACTGGCTTTCTGGAAAAGTTTACTAAGTGGATACAAACACTTAAACCAAAAGTGAAATGGGAATACTGAATCTGGTGACTGAAAGCCTGATGGTAGGAGATAGTTTTGTTCAGCATAGAGTGAAGGGAAATATATCAAGCCTCTGTCAGTGAGGGGAAAGCACAAGTCAAGACCTTCTAAAGTTCATAGTCCGTCCTTTCATCTCCACTACAGGGCCTAACTCTTGCCTCTGCTGGATCTTTCGGGGTTGCAAGGAATTCTTATTCTACTGGTGTCCTCTTTTCAAACAAAATGTAAGAGATGTGCATCAGATTACTAGGAGCTGTTCTACAGAAAAGAGGTCAAACCAAGGAAGTGCTCAAGCTCATCTCTTAAATGTTTACAGGCAGATGTAGAGAACAGAATATCCAGTTTTCAATAGCAACTTGACTGTGTCTGAAAAAAAAAAAACCACCAGCACTTGTGAGAGTCACCTATCATCATGTCCTACTTGACCTTATCTAGCAAAGGACTTACTGTAGCTCTTAATTGATGGGCATCACTTCTTTCACTCTGCCAGTTTAGATCTTCTGAGCACCAGGCTACAAATCTACCTGGTTTCTTCCTCATTTCTCCCTTAGCAGTTCTGTGAGGAAATATGAGGTATACAGCTGGTCTTCTCCTGCCCTCCCCTCAGCTTCTTGGAGAAAGCCAGTGTGGCTGCACAGAAAGGGAGAGCTCTGCAGGGGATATTCTTAGGCAAGTCTTCTGCTTGGTCACATTGACTTGGCCATGATCTAGTTCTTCTACAAGAGTACTTATAACAGTAAGAATAATGCCGAATAAGAAATGTTTATGAGGTCAAGACAACGTTTAAAATTAAATTCACCCAGAACCATAACTGGTCAGGATTCTTATCTGTGTCTCAAGCAAAAGTATCCCACTAATGCCACACAGGCTACTCCAAATTAGACAAGTACAATTTTAAGAACATTTATTAAATATTCTTAGCTTTAAATTTGCACATTCTCAAAAGAAAGGATACTTAAGAGTAAGAAGGTTAATTGGTATCCCAGAGTCTTCAGTGACAAATGGTCGTGAATATATATCTTCATAGTTATAAAAGAAAGTTTCCGAGATTTTCTTTTCTACCTTCTCAGGCCTTTTTTGTCCCTCCAAGAGTACTTCACTACTATCTTGCTCTTCCAAATCACCTTCTGCATCTTAGAAGTGGGAACATAATGGAAATTTATATTCACCATAAATTCCAGGGTCTTTGCTGATATTGGCACCTAACTGCAAAAGGGAAGGATTCACACATTCCTTGCCTCTTTCAACAGAACAATAGGCACCCCATAGCTCAAAACAGGCATACCATGTCTTACTAACAACTTGTCCTGGAACAGCCTGTAACAAGCACTCCCTCAGGCTTTTAAAAACTTTACTGTGAATATTTAAACCTGAAGAATTTAAAGAAGAAAAATTTTGAGAGTGTTTTAAAAAAAAAAATTATTTTAGAACTCAAGACCTACCAAAGTGGTTTGGTTCAGCTTTGCTTGGTGGTTAGGTCTCAGATTTAGAAACCAAATAAAGTTTAAAGTGTCAGTTTAAAGTTTCAGTAGCTATTGAATGCACATCATTATACAAAACAATTAGTAAAAACATGTACAACAGACCACCATAAGACACGATTGTCCTCAAAAAGGCGTACTGCCAATGTAGTTCTTCGCCGGACTGCAGGGCAGAATACTGTCAACTTGACTTCCAACTAGTCATAAGCACTTGTTAAAAGTACTTTTCAGTTTGATACCTCAGACCAAATCACCATTACCTATTCTGTAAGCTTTTCACCCTGTCTTGATTTTTTTTTTCTCCTAGGTGTTCTATGAAAAACAACCAAAGGAGTCAGAGACCAGCCATGGGAAAGAGGAAAATGAAGTACACAAGATAAGCCAACTGAAAGGAAGCAGAGAAACTCAGTAACTGTAACTTGATGGCCCTGGTCAGAGGTGCTGTTCATAACAATAACAGTGAAAAAAAATGAAAACTAGAAAGTAGTAGGTTTTTTAAGGTTGTGCCAACATCTCCTCAGTGGAAAGCAGTACTCACCAATGCTCTCCGTGTCTGATTGCACTTGCTCCGCTTCTTCCTCCTGTTCCTCTGCAGTTGGTGATTCCTTTGGAAGGCTAGTTCTGCTTTCTTCTGCAAAGGACAATTGGGATTACTCTCTTAGGTATGAATTCCTTTGACTACTTTGCCCATACATGTCATGTTAAAAAAATACATGGTTCTGTAGTAGTAAAAAAAAAATCCCTTCTGCCCAACAACGGACTTCCTGCTGTTTAGCATTAAGTGTAGGGAGAAGTTTGCTTTCCAAAAAAAGTATTTTAAAACTTAGGGGAAATAAAGAAGCACATCCTATAACAGGAAAAAAGGGTAAAAGGAAGATCAAATAAATGCTGAAAGTAATGCGGCAATATAAGCATCAAAAATCTTTCCAAAGTTCCACAGGAGACTCACTAGTGGATTTTATTATCCATGCTGCCTAGATATAGTGTGTTAGATAACGTGCAGAACACCTGGAATAGACTCCGGACAGGCATTTCAAGATGAAAATTGTGTTAGAAAGAGAAATACAGATCTCTGACTGAAAGAGACTGGTGGAATTAATGAATTGATTGCAGTTAATGAATTGATAGCTACAGAGATAGGTCTAAGCAGCAAAAATTTTCAGGGGAGAGTCTTTGTGGGCTGAGGGACAGTGGGAACTGCAGACATAGTGGTCAGCCCAGAAATTCACTGGAAGGGGTCATCTTTGACCAGAGTCAAAATGAAACTTGGCAACACCAAGAGCAGCAACTGAAGATGAACACACGCTAGTAAGGAAGGGGTGAGCGATGGGAGAAGCCAGAAGCTACTGTAGGTTCAGTATTGAAATGACTATATAATGGCAGGAAATACTTACGGACACCACTGTGATCTGCCCATGCACCTTCTGTTGTGTTCTCATCAGCTCCCTCCTGTTCCCTTGGAAAAGATGGCATGTCTTCTTTACCTGTTGGTGGTGAAGAGGAACTTTTAGTATTTTTGCCTTCATCTGCCATTTAGATTGTTGTGATTTCATCTCAAATGCTTTGAGATTCCCAGAGATAATCCAAATGGATGTCCTAATTTGCAGGGTGAATTCATTGGTTCAGGTTTTAGGACTCTGTGTACGCTGCTATAGAAAGACTAAATATTGTATAACACAGGAAGCTGAAGAGAGATTTACATGTTTTGGACTTCTCTTTAATACACTGGGAAAAATTTGTTTCTGAGACAACAAGGCTATTCCTCTATCTTTCCAGTGGATTTCACAAAAATATCAGCAGAAAGACATTCTGAGACCATCTAATATCTTGAATGTAAAACCAGGAGAGATGAATCTTTAAGAAAAAAAAAGACTTTCTTCAAAACATTCTGTATTCATGGAAAGTGAATTAATAAAACAAACACAATGAAAAAAAAAAAACTTTAAACACCTTAACTAACACCCCCCAGCGTTTTTTTCAGCTTTCAGACTATCATTTTCAGAGTGCTACAATTTCGTTAGTTACCATTGTCCTCTGCAGTGGGGAAGATCCTTTTTTTTTTTCATATAAAAAACAAACGCATAGATCATTTACATAAACATCTCTGAAAGAAGCAAAAAAAGCACAAGCATTGCTCTTATTCTAAATTTGTTCTGCCTTTTGATTTCAAACATGGTCTCCATTTCCGAATACAGCACCTTAAAATGAACATTGGAGCAATTTTGTACAAATACTACAGCTATAAAATACTATCAGAAATCAGAAACTTCACAAGTTTAATGTAAAGAAACCTAAATATTCAGAATAACAAATAAAGGCAGGATGTAAATGAATCTCTTTTTATGTGTAAGCCTGACTTTGATACCAAGAAAAAGTCCCTTAAAAATACACTTCCTGTTTCTGGCTTTGGGTCAGAAACTATTTGGGAAAAGATTTTTTGAGGCATTTCAGACTTTTCAGATATTTCAGGAAAGGCAAAGTTTCCAAACATAATGCCATCCACCAGAAGGACAGTGAGGGCAAAGAAATACTGTAGACGTGCCATTTTTGTCATTATATATTAAACCTGCCCTACTCAATCTTCACCCAAAGATTCTGAGTCTCTGCCAGAATCTGACTTTCCTGCATAATTTCATTTAGAATTAAAATGAGTTTTTACCCCTCAGGAGTGCTGAGAAGGAAAAGAAAGGAAAAGAAAAAGAAAGAAGAAGAAAGAAGAGAAAGAAGAGAAAGAAGAGAAAGAAGAGAAAGAAGAGAAAGAAGAGAAAGAAGAGAAAGAAGAGAAAGAAGAGAAAGAAGAGAAAGAAGACACGCAGAAAGTTTTACATTCAGAAAACAAATCAAAAGAAAACAATTGAAATCTCAATATATTTAAATGAAATTCATGAGTTTTTAATGGGGTAACAGAACTGGTATCACTGAAGTTGAAGAAATAGTTACAGACTAGTTGCATAAATATACAGTGGAGTGTTCAGAGACCTGAATTCTAATTCCAAACCCAGTAATGGCGTGTACAATTTGTATCAGCCATTTCACCTCTGGCTGTCTCAGTTATCTCTTGTGAAAAATGAGATAATAATACTTACCCATTTTAGCAAAGTGTTTTGATATCCATAGAGAAAAGTGCTATAAAATTTCAAATTATTGTAACTAATTAGCAATCATTTATCTTCTAAAAATTAAGACTATCATAGTTTTCATTATAAATTAATTCCTATCTGGAAAATGCTTTAGGCTGAAAGAGGGTATGAACATTTCCGCCTACATTGATATCTGGGTTCTAGTTAAAGAAAGCTATTGCAATGTTCACTGTGCATATTACTGTGATGGTGATCAAGCACTGTGCCAAAACAAATTTTGAATTTAAAAATTCTGAGGACGCTCAGGGGGACACACATCCACTTTAGTTTCATGGGTTGACTGATCCAGAAAACTTTTGTGTAGGTTCACTGTGACAAAGGTATGCATCAGCATCTGAATGCTGATTTTCTTTTCCTGTATTTCTTTTTTTTTTTTTTTTTGAGACAGTTTTCCTAAATAAGCTAGAATTAAGGCTTTTGATACTGGCAACTGAGATAGTGCCAAGTTGAACTGCTGTGAAGTGGGAAAAAAAAACCCAAGTTGGCAACCAGACATTTTTGCCAACCTTAATTATACACTAATGCCTGACCAGGACAGTATTTTTTCCCGCTAGTCCTGGTAATTCAAGATACTGACCAGAAACACTGTACCAGATCCACATCAGTTCCACAATTTCGCTTTCTAAGAACTCACTCCGGAGTGAATTCAGGTTTTCTTTGTTTCAGTGGCCAGTGCTATAAGCTGTGAATTCTAGCTAAGCTCCATGTTCTATCAAAATGTCTTTCTCTTAGCTATGTTCTCAAAAGCCACAGCTCGCCTCACAATGGAGAAATGTGTTCACTTGGGTATATTCTTTCAATTATTCCAAAACTAAGATGTTTCTCGGCAATTTTGCTGCTACACAGAATCCTTATATATAAGAACTTCTCAAAAATTCTCTAAATTTGGACATTAAGAGATTTCCCATCTCAGACAATTGTCTCATTTATTCAAAATACAGGATAATTAAGCCAAATGGGTGTTTATTTGGTAACACAAAAACTAATTCACTGTGATGACACGACTTCTTTTTGTCATCCTACATTTTCCTCTTTCCAGAAAAAAAAAAGTGTTTAAATGTGTAAGCTTCATAAATGCAGTGTTTGCCTTCATAAATCCCACGACTGACACTTCAACTGCATAAAATGCATCAAATTAAATAATGATCAAAACGCAGCCTATATTTTTACTTTAGAAACTGAACGTATCTAGTAGTTATTATTTTAAGCTATCTCTGCCCCACCATTAACTGCATGACTGTGCTTAAAAGACATCACCTATCTCACCTCAGCTTTTACATCTACAGAAGAGTGATAATCAGTTTTGTCCACTAATTCAAGATATGTAGAAATTGGGAGCTATTTACTGCAGAACATAACTGCAGTGCTATTAGTAGCAGTAATAAGCAAGAGATTAAAAATTCATCTCTACACTGTTCTAATTCTGCAGGATTTCATTTTTTGGTTCACTCCAAAATGTGCAATTTTTTGTAGAAAAGCTTTGGTCACCGGTGGGCTTTGAAAAAAAAGTCACATACTAATCATCTGTTCCAGGCTGAGGCATCTTCAAGTCTAGCTCTGCTTTGGATGTGCTGAATTTTTTCCCATCTGCCAAGTCCTGCGTGTTTAACTCATCTTCAGATACAGTCCACTCAGCACTTTTTTCTGAGACTTCCATTCTTTTATGAAAAACAGCATGCCATTGAACAACTCTCTAAGCATTCCTTTTAGCCTTCAGACCACATCAGAGTATATCAGCAATTTACTGGGCTGCTGATGAGCACAATATGTGCATGCAGTGGAGTTTTGCAAAACCTAATTTCATTTCTAAAAAAATTAAAGTCCTTGAGTGCTTATATACACAAAGAAAAATATCCAAGTGTAAACCAGGCATAGCTATCCAGTGCTGTCTGTCTATCATTATCAGTCAGCATTACTACAAAATTAGTAAGAAAAGCCAGTTTTAGGCAATCAACCCAAAATCCCAAAGAAGAAATTTCTTATACTACAGAATATTGCTGTCTCTCTTACAACAGCTAGAAGAGTTGAGAGCAAGGAGAATAACAGAACATATCAATTCCCACAGCAGTTAAGTATATAAAATATTTACTAGTCAGAGACTGAGACAGCAAGGATAAAGCTACAAAGCAGAATCTAGACACATCATCTTTATCATAGCCCCATTGTCTCTTTTTCCCCCCTATCAGAGAATGAAAAGAAGTGGACAGGACAGCCCTGCTTAGAACCTCACTATTGCTATGTTGCACACATTCAAAATATTTTCGTATAAAATTTGGAGAATCGTAGAATCATAGAATGGTTTAGGTTGGAAAGGACCTTGAAGATCATCGAGTTCCAACCCCCCTGCCATGGGCAGGGACACGTCCCACTAGACCACCTTACAACTAAAGTAGTCTTCTGTATGATCCCCATGTCCTAGCTCTGCCTCATGCAAGCTAGAGTTTCAAGTCTGTTAATGTCTGCCATGTGAATAAAGGTTACCAAGTTTTTATTAAGCAGAAATGGGAACAGGTGACATCACCACAGTTACTTATTAACTTACAGTATAAAGGAAAATCATAAAAGTGAACACGAGAACAGTGCCACAAATGCAACAGGTAATAAAATTAACTGCCTTGCACATGGTAAAGCAAAGTCAACAAGACCCGCATTTCAAATTAAGTACAGGGTGGATTATCTCAGCTGCAGAACATTTGTTCCCGTTTCACTTTTCCGAAGCTAAGCATCTACATGAGAATAAAGGCTTTTCCTTTCCAAAAGCCTCTGTGTAGGAAAACTGGTCCCACGCAGACAAAGGTGATGGCATCGAACTTGCACAGAGGTGCAGGCCCAGCACTGCCTCAGCCTGACACTCTTCCAAGGCCACCTCCCACCTGGACACCAGGAAAAGGCCATGGCGAGGCAGAAGACCCCCGTGACAGGTGGGAATAGTAAAAAGGCAGGCAAGGGACACCTGGAGCTCCTCAAGGAGAGCGGGGAAGGGAGCCTCTGAGGGGCCACGGGGAGGGCGCCGTAGAAGACACCCAGCGGGACGCAGTGAGGAGACGCCCCGGCAGCGGCGGGTGCATGAGGAGCGGGGTGGCTACCGGGGGCAGATCCATGGGACGCGGGGACACACGGGGGCCTGCGCCCCCAACCCCCGCACTGAGGGGCGACGTGGGCCCGTGCGGGGCCGGAGCGGGCCCTGTCCCTCCCCGCCATCCCGTACCTGGGGCCGCCTCCATCGCGGCGTTACCGGTCTCCAGGCAACCGGTCCGGCGGCGCGCGGGGCGCTCCGGGAGCTGTGGTTGGGCGGGGGCGCTGCGCGCATGCGCCGGCTTGGGTGGGGGCTGTGGGGTCCGTCGGGCCGCGGCGGCCGTTAACCGGTGTAAGGGCCGAGGTTGAGGAGGACGTACCACGGCTCCGACTCCGCCATAAATTAGAGGGGCTGGGGCGCGTTTGGTTGGGTTTTGGTTGTTTTGGTTTTTGTCGGTTTTTTCTTTTTTTTAAAGTAACATCTCTTTAGGCCACCGTTGCGGTCGTTTCAGAACTCAGCGGGAAAATAAATTACATTAATCCCTTCAACTTTCTGCCCGCGAGACGAAGTGAGCGCTCCCCGGCGCCGCTCAGTTCCGGCGTGTTTCGCCCCGACGGCAAGAGCTGGGGCGAAGCCGCCTATCTGCGTCCGTGCCTTCCCCTACACCTGTGAGCGCGT
>NW_009647236.1:4854203-4865234 GCF_000708025.1 Charadrius vociferus | reverse complement strand
GAAGAGCGGGGCTCTCCCGAGCTCGGCTCGAAAGCCATGCGGACAGGAGTTTCGTTACCCCAAAGGTGCGGCTAACTGCTCTCCCAGGAGGAAGTGGCCGCCTGCTTCCTGGCAGGCTCCAGTATCGCTCGTGTGCCGCCAGTTTCGTTTGGACCTGAGCAGAGGGTACAGACACAGAGAGGTTCCCTCACAAGCGCCCGCCTCTGCTAGCTCAGCAGCCCCAGCCGCTTTGGGGATCTGGTGTAGCTGCTTCCATATCTGCTAGATACAGGCTTGTATGGAGAAGAGGAGCTCGCCTCCGTGTCCATAGGCGGCCTTCAGCATGCGGAGTCCTCTCTGCCAAGCTTTGCAGGTTGCCTGACAGCTGCTGACCTCCTGTGGGAAATACAGTGATCGTTTTGCTTCTTGGATGCCCGGGTCTTTGCTGATGATTTAGCTTTAAACACCAAAGTTCAGTTGTTCACAGAGAACAAGTAAAAGAAGAAGAAAAAAAAATAGAGCTATGCATGTTGATTGTCTTGCTTCACAGCCATGTTCCTGCATGATGTTCCAGCTAAAACTTGGCTTCACTGCCTCTGAAAGTTAGTGTCTTCAAAGTGAAGCCATAGGCCTGGGGTAGCAGCAACTTACTAGGTTGGTAGTGTCCAGCTTTGTTCTTTCCAAGCAGGATAAAAAAGATAGCAGCATGCAGTGGATTAATGCAGCCCAGGTTTAGGAACCGGCCTTGATTTCATAACTTTTCAAAGTTTTCTTGGAGGAGGTCAGTATGAAACATCAGATGTGCAGAGACATTTGACTGTCCTCAGGTGGGAACAGCAGTTTTTTTAACCTTTTTAGAGAATAAGAAACTTATATTTCAACTTTTGACTCTTGCAGAACAGAGGTAATGAGAAAGGCGTAAAGAGCTTTGGTTTCTGTAACTGAAAAGCATGTAGTGGTTTTGAGTATGTTATTCTTGCCGTCGAGATGCTGCTGTAGGAAACACGTGGAAAATGTGTTCTGTTTCCATGAGGTCAGAATTCATTTGATTGACAGATCAAGGTTTTGCCAATCTTGAGAGTTTGGATTTTCAGTTGGTTTCTTGTGATTTCCTGCAGTAAGAACCTGTGGGTCAGCTATTTCACAATGAAAGCTGAAACAAGATGTGTTGAAGTACAATGCTCTTAAATAAGAGCAACTGTAACTACCTGTCACCAGTCTAGACATTGCTTTGCTACAGCATTGTAAAAACTAGAGATTCTTGTTTTTGCTAGAGGTTTGCACAGCTGCTGATATTTCTTTGTTTAAGTACATGTGTGTATATTTTACTTTTCAGAAAAGCCTTGGACTCAGCGTTTACCCTGGTCCTTTCTGTGTTTATGTGGTATTTTTAAGGCAAATGGGTTTGCTGCCTGTTCTTTGGGTTGGCTGAGCAGGAGTCCATTTCAAACCAGAAACTGAGCAAGTACTGCATTGACAATATCCTACTGCAGAATTACTTGTTAAGGCAGTGTTACACCTCTTCGGCATGTTTTCTACTGGGTGGAAACTGGGTGAGCTTGTATTTGCCTGGAACATACTGTGGAGGTACAGCCTGAGGACAGTGAAAGAATGATGTGTGCAGTTGTGATCCAGATGTTACTATGTAGTCCCTTGTTCCCTTGCTCTTATCCTGAAAACAGGGAGGAGACAGAAGGTCAGAATATGCGGTAAAAAACAAGTGCTGGTTCATGGTGACCCTTTCAGTTGGTACCTTCAAAGCCTCCCACTTTGCTTCCCTCCTTTCCCGCTGTTGTGCTCCCTGGTCAAGAAGCAACTAGCACAGCACTGCAACCCCTGCCCTGTTCTCCAGGGTATGTTCCAGACAGGGCATCCCACGCTTGCTCCACACTGTTTGTATTGCCTTATCGAAGGCAACTGGTGATAACTTTGCTATTGTTAATGACAAGCACAACTTACCATATTATCGAAGTTTAAATAAGATAGAGATGTCTCTGGAGTGTGGCTGAAATAAAGTATAGCTTATGCGAAACTGTGTAAAACCTTGCTCAGTGGGTGCAGCTGCTTGGATAGAAAATGCTGTCAAGGTTGTTACGGATGAGTTCTAAACATACAGAACAATAGCTTCATTAAAAAGGAAAAAAAAGGGTAATTGACGTGTGCCGCTCTGAAGCAGCGATAAACAGATCAAGTTAAACTATGAAGCTGCAGCCCAAAAGTTGTATTGTCTTAATCCTGGTCACTGCTAGGTAACATTCTGATGACTGTCTTAGTGAGACCATGATAAAATTCTTTTGGAGTTTATATGGTGGCGCTGCAGAACTTTTCTGGATAGGACAGCAAGCCAGTTCCTTCCTGTGAGCTTCTGGGTCAAATGAATTATCTCCCCCAGCTTGGAGGGACAGTTTTCCCCATGCAAAAGGAAAGCACTGCATGATGTGCTACGTAATGGCTACTGATCGTTGCTTTGGAGAAAAGAATTCAGTCCATAAGGCAGGCCAGTGCAGCTGGCTCAAGCTGCCTTCTGTCAGGGAAAGGTGAGGCTCATGTTCTAACCAGGATTTGTGACTCTGGATGGCTTCAGCAGAGGGGCTGGTGAGGTCTGTAGGTGCAGGTCCTGGATGAGGCTGAGGGAGATGTACTTCGGTTGTTGGTCTGGTGCAGAGTCAAAGTTGTGATGCAATGTCTGTTCCTACTGGTTGACTGCCTTCTGTGTTCTTGTTTGCAGGTTGCCTCTCTGTGCTGGTGTCAGTGCAGGATGTTGAACGTTATACCACCTTATTTGCCAGTGTTGTCCTCAGGTGTGACTACAGCACCTCAGCACAGCCGCAGGATGTGGTGGTGACCTGGCGCTTCAAATCCTTCTGCAAGGACCCTATCTTTGACTACTACTCAGTCTGTAAGTGTCAGGCTTGTCCTCCAAAGAATTCCTCTTCAAATGGAAAGGAGGGGAAAGGCAGACTTACTGGGGAATACAGGCTTTTGACCTCTTCCTGCCCAAAAACGTGGTCAGGTGGTGGTATTTCCCTGCACTCCAAGAAAGAATAGGTCATGTCTGTGATTTCCTTTGCAATGTCAAGGCTTTAGGATATGATGTTGTAGAAATCCCAGCCAAAGCAGCTCATTTGTCCTCCTTGTCATCAACTCAGAAGGCAGAGAGGCTCAGCCATGTTTGACAAATGTCAGTTGTGGGAGCCCCGTCTTGTGCTTCAGCATGTTTGAAAGCAAGGGCCCTGCAACAAGTGGACTTCATGATTCCATGGGAGACCCTATGGTTGGGGCTAGATACCTGTGACCAGGTGTTACTGATTTTAGAATCCCATTTAGAAGAAACATGTGCATTCTGGAGGGCAGACTTCTAAGTAATAACACTTAGTACTGGTGGCAGCACTTTGTGTGCAGATTTCTGTGTGCAGCTGTGTGTGCAGCCTTAATTCAGGAGTGTTTAAGATGGTTCTTAAGATGGTATGCAAACTGCATCCTGGGGTGCATCAAACACAATATAACCAGCCCGTCAAAAGAGATTCCACTGTATTTAGCATTGTGGTGGCCTCACCTTCAGTACTGCGTGCAGTTCTGGGCCCCACAATTTAAGAAGGATGTGAAAGTCCTTGAATGCATCCAGAGGAGGGCAACAAAGATTATGACAGGGCTGGAAGGAATGTCCTGTGAGGAGTGGCTGAGGACTTTGGGCTTGTCCAGTTTGGAGAAAAGGAGGCTGAGAGAGCAACCTCATTGCTTTCTACAGCTTCTTGAGGAGGGGAAGTACAGAGGGAGGTGCTGATCTCTTCTCCCTGGTATCCAGTGATAGGACGTGTGGGAACGGTTCAAGGCTGCGCCAGGGGAGGTTTAGAGCAGACATTAGGAAGCATTTCTTTACCAAGAAGGTGGTCAAACACTGAAACAGGCTTCCTAGAGAGGTTGTCAATGCCCCAAGCCTGTCAGTGTTTAAGAGGTATGTGGACAATGCCCTTAATAACATGCTTTAACTTTTGGTCAGCCCTGAAGCGGTCAGGCAGTTGGACTAGATGATCACTGTAGTTTCTTTCCAACTCTCCTCTCCCCTCCTCTCCCCTCCCCTCCCCTCCCCTCCCCTCCCCAGGCTCTGCTGATCCCAGCATAATGTGAGTGCTTTGAGCCCAGGCTTAAGCTAATAGCCCTCAACAGGGACAGAAAGCATGAAGGTCACAGTGTTTGTTTAGTTCATAGAATCATAGAATGGTTTAGGTTGGAAAGGACCTTGAAGATCATCGAGTTCCAACCCCCCTGCCATGGGCAGGGACACCTCCCACTAGACCAGGTTGCCCAAGGCCACGTCCAGCCTGGCCTTGAGCACCTCCAGGGATGGGGCCTCAACAACCTCTCTGGGCAACCTGTTCCAGTGCCTTACCACCCTTAAAGTGAAAAACTTCTTCCTAATGTTTAATCTAAACCTGCCCTCTTCCAGTTTATAGCCATTCCCCCTTGTCCTGTCACTACGTGACCTAGTAAAAAGTCCTTTCCCAGCTCTTCCCCAGGTAGCTGGATCTGCTCTTCATGATCCATTGTAGATACAGCAACAGAGGAACCTTTGACAAGCTTTGTCCTCTCTTCATTGCAAGCCCTTTACAGACAATGCTGACTGTCTCTATCACTTGGCTCCCCAAATGTCAGCTCCCAAATACCTGGAAAATAGTTTATATCGTGAGTGTGTCATAAGAGTATTGCACAGAAATTGCCTCTAGTCCTCTATTAATTCTGTTGGGTCTCTCTACACATAATCCTTAGCTGGAATCAGATGATGGATTCTTTTCTGTCTTTATGAGCTCCACAACATCTAATGGGATACAGGAGGGAAATCCCTACAATGGTTCATGTATGTCTGGAGATTTTGTTTGGTAAACACACTTTTGTTTTAGTTCCAGTACTCCTGGGAGTTTTACAACTGATTTTCCTTTCAGGTTATCTTTATACTGGGAGCTGCCCTCCATCCTACCACCATTAGGTTCTTTCTACTGTTGTTCATTCATTTGTGAGTGCAGGAGGCATCTCCTCTGCAGCTCCTGCATTCTCAAAATCTCTGCCATTCCTGTGGCTCTACCTCTGTTTGCTTTTGAGTACTCCAAAGCAACTTTTCCTTGCTGGTTTGAAGCCATGCTTTGTGTTACTAAATCACAGCAAATGCACATATGCATTCAAGAGTTTCTCTGCTGCTCACAAGGGGATAGAAATAACTTTTAGCACCTTATTTGATGATGTGTTTTTGTAGCATACCAGGCTGCTTTAGCTCTTGGCCAGGACCCATCTGACGACTGCAATGACAGTCAGCGAAAGGTGCGCATTGTCATCCAGAAATATGGGCAGAAGGAGCCTGTGCTGGGTATCGACTACCAGCAACGAAAGATCACCATTCAGAACCGTAAGTGACTTGACCTCCCAGGCAGGGAGCAAACTCAGTAACTATCTGATATCTGGGCCTGCCAAGTGAAGAGAAGCATAAACATGGCTAATGTCATGTGTAGCTTACGTATTCTGTGAGGTGGCAATGAAAGAAGAGTTGTGAAAGGCCCTGTCCCCAGCTGGCCTGAGAGTGTTGGAGGCACTACAAGTTAAGGCTGAGCTGAGGATGCCCGAGCATTTTCCTGAAGAGTGCAAAAGTATGCTGAGGAGCCCAGAGGCTAGAAAACAAAAAATACTCTTCAAGGAAGTATTGCATAGTTGTACAGGTCCATTATATGCTCCCTACTGGCCCTGCAGCAATAGCCACAAGAGTTATTGGGATGGCTGACCTAATGGGGACAGTGGCCTGTGTTCCAAAACCAGTATGGTTGGCAGCTGTTGGTATCTGTTAACATCCATCACCCAGCAGCATGCTGATTATTTCACTCCACACAGAACTAGTCACGCTTCTAAATAGCATGGCCTTCCAGCAACACAAAGGAAAACAAGACTGGCAGTTGATGCTGTTTTACAGGAGTTCTCAATGGACTCCAGTGGGATTGTTTGAAGGTGATGGGTATGCATGGGAAGAGGGAAGATGCAGTACTATAAGTCACCTGCAGGCAGAGGGCCCTCTTAGAGTGGGGCCTGACAGTAGTGTCTGTCAGTCCCAAATAGGCTGCTGACCTCTCAGTCTCTCTCCTTCAGGGGCAGACCTTGTCATCAGTGAGGTCATGTGGTGGGACCATGGCGTGTACTACTGCACTGTGGAAGCACCAGGAGATACCTCAGGTGATGCAGACAAAGAAGTTAAGCTGATCGTTCTCCGTAAGTGCCTGTGTTTTTTCTGGGTGGCAAATATCTCGTCCTGTTCTCTTTCTCCCCACCCCAAGATGTCTCCAGCAGTGGAGAGGCGCTCAGTAGCTTACTATGCCCAGGTACATCAGGATCCTCTTTCTCTTTCCGTGTTTCCCATAGACTGGCTCACAGTACTCCTCATCATTTTTGGTGGCCTCCTTCTCCTCCTGCTGATGGGAATATGCTGGTGCCAGTGCTGCCCACAGTATTGCTGCTGCCACATCCCATGTGTCTGCTGCCCAACCCGGTGCTGCTGTAATGAGGAAGGTGAGGTTCAAGCAAATGTGCATCCATTCATGGCTTCTGTCAAGACAAAAGCTTGACTTGGAGCTTGCCGAGCTCCACTTCCTCCCTGCAGTTCAGCGTCCATATAGACCGAGACATTTATCTGGCCAGTGTGACCACCATGACCAGTTTATTTGAGTTTAGAGGAGGGGAGCTAGGATACATGTAGCCCATCTTGTTCTTCTGTGTCCTACTTTCAGAAGTTCCTCCCCACTCACACCTTGCTGCCAACATCTCTCATCTCATCCAGGACATGATCACTTCCCTTGTATGAGTAGCTTAGGACTTTTCTTCCCTGTCTTGTGGTTCATATGCCTGTGCATCTAAGGAAAGCAGGCAAATGCCTTGGTACTACTGAAGTACTCTGAGAGGCAATTATGTAAAAATTGGAATTTTCTATCTTCATGTTATTTTCAGAGCTGCTCCTTCTACAAGAAAAAGGTTTTGTTTTTCTTTGGGGAAGGAAGTGAGAAAGAAAGGAGAAAGATGGTCTGTCAACCCTGCAAATGCATTCTGAGGTTTTCAGGGTCAAGAGAAACATTGTTGTGCATAGTTTTTAGCAGTAAGAAAGATTCTGCAGCCAGACCCTGTTGTCTTAATAAGACCAGCATTTGATTTTAGCTGCTAAGGTCATATAACCTCTGTGTTCCTGTAACTGAAACTTGGTAGCAACACAAGGTGGAATAGCCCCCCTGCAGCTTACACAATCTGACAGGAACAAAATGCAACGAATACTTTTATATAACACTGAAATCACCAGATTCTTTCCCAGATGCTACAAGGAGGGGGTTTATAATCAAGGAGCTGTGTTTCTGGTTTCCCTTTACCTGCAAAAGAGCTATTTGGTATACCTTGAGTGCTAGTAAGCAGTGTGAATTTTAGATTTAAGCTGAATTTGCTTAGCCCTTGCAAAGAGCGAACACAGCATCCCTCTCATTTGCTAAAAGCAAACCAAACCAAACCAAAACACAACACTTTCTGGGAGCTTTACAAGCTGTCAAGTCAAATGTGTGGTATTGAGGAGGCTATGGGAATTTGGCAGAAAAATTAGTTTCCTTAAAGGGAGAGAGAGGTGATGGAGATGAAAGACTTACACCTCCAGACTTCCTAGTTCTCATCAAAAAAGGGATTCAGAATATGTGTGAGTTCTTTTTTGCTTTCCTGTGCTGTAGGAGATGATAGTGTACACACTCCAGACTGCTGCTCTTGTCTTTCCTGCCTCCTGTTGAGGATAGGTAGGAGAGGTTCTTGCAGGCTTTCCAAAACCTCTCCCTGCTCATGGCAGAAGGTACAGACAAGTCCAGCCTCCTTAACTGACTGCTGGAATCTGTGGTTGTAATTTCCATCCCAGCTGCCTGCTTTCTTTATCCACTTTGCAAGGGATCCTCCTCTAACACACCCTTCTCTTCACTTCATTCTGCCTCTGACTCGCTTTTCTGCACTCCAAGAAATGAACTGGAGGCCTTAAAAACCCCAAGAAGATAGATACAGGGGCATCTTAAAAAACAGTCCTGAGGAATAACGGTTCTGCACAGCTGAAGAGAAGGCAGAAATCCTCAACTAAGTCTTGCTAGTCTCAGTGGAAGCCCAGTACGGGTGATTTCTTCCCACTTATTGGCCACTAGAGGGTAGCCTAGATCTGCTGAACAGTTACAGATGCCATTGAGGCAAGGTAATTCTGGGTGTTTTAAGTCAAGTCATTAACTAACATGATTTTGAACTTAATAATAAAAGAAGTGCATTGTTTGAGTAGTTCAGAATTGGTATACAGAAATCTTAAACATGCCCCAGGAGGAAGCCAATTACATTCCCCATGGAAACCTCTGAGAAAAGCCCACTAGCGTAAATATACATATGACCTCGTTCTGTTCTTATTTGTTCCTTTTCTACTGTGGACTTCTTCCACTAATGAATTGGTGCAAAATAGGATGTACTTGCACCCGGGTGTGAGTAGGTTGGAAAAATGTTTTGTTTTTTTTATAATTGGATAATTGGCCCAGCATCTGTAAAGTCTGTCAAAGGTGAAGAACAACCTTTCTCAGCAGGGAGTAAGTGGAGGGAAAAACATGACATTCTGCCAAAGTTTTATAGCAGGTATGAGTTTTGGACTTAGGGTGAATCTGACCTTCCTCAGATAAATATGTTCACTTTAAAACCAGAAGTAACTTCATTTCCATTTTGCATGTGGGGAACCCGGGTTCAAACTGGAAGGCAAATTATCTGGGGAAGGAAGAGAGGATGAAGGTAGTGAAGGAAGTCCATGGGTAATTCTGCAGTTGTTCATCTGTAGGGAGAGAGCAGAGAATTACAGGGACAGGATGACTTTGGTCTCAGTGACTGCCTTCATTCCCTAAGGAGGGAAACCGTAAGTAGGTACGCCCACAGCTACTGGGCCTTTCACTCCTCAGGCAAAGACTGTGGTCAAAAGCCAGGGACATGCACTCAGCAGGTTCTAGGACATTCTCAAGGTGATAACTGGAGGAACAGGAGAAGAAGACATAAGGCCTTTCTCTTCTTTTTATCCTTTTTCATTTTCCTCTTTCTGTCTTTCTCTAAGTTTGAAACGTTAACTGGAGGAAAATCCCTTGGGGGGAAAAAAATAACAAAGCAAGTTTGACATAAAATGCTTGAAAGTTGCTACCTCAGGCCACACAGCTTTGAAGAAAAATCAGAGTATTAGGATTAAAACCCCTGAAGTTTCCAGCTTTGTAGTTCGCTCTGGTTGGAGCCAGACTGGGGAGAGGGAGTGAGTTTGGAGTGGAGAACGAAGTGGAGCTGCATGAACTGTGGGGAAAGCGAAGGATGTGTTGAGATGCATGGTCAGTCCCTGTTTTGCTGAAAGTGGTGCTCTGTGTAAATTCAGTGAAACCGCTAAAGGAGGACACGTTTAATAACTGGAGTGCTACCTGCAATGGAGAGCTCAGTCCCAAAGAGCATGCAGTCTATATGCTGCCTGTTCCAGATGAACTCAGGGGACAGAATTAATTAGAGCTTAGCTGTAGCCTGGTATCCTAAAGAAGTGAGGTTTATGCAGTCAACCTGTCTGTCTATCCCCTGTCTCTTCCCCTCCAATAGCTTTTAATTTCATCAGCCAGCTTCAGCGAGATTTATCAGAGGGGTAAAATTCTCAAAGGCAATTACGTTCCTATCTGTCTTCTGAACTGTATACCCAGGAATGTTCTGTTCATGCCTGACCAGAGAAGAGGCTGCAGTAAAAGCCTGCCACTTCTGAAACTCCAGAGAAGCCATGTAAGAGAAGTTTTGCAAAGGCCCTGTTGCAGAAAAGCTTCACCCAGTAATGACAGAAAAACCAGGCAGAGTCAGGCTTTGTAAGGTCTGGGGCTTCCAGAATTTATTTCCTTGTAAACTTAAGTTTGGATTGTATGTGGTAGAAGGAATAAGTTTCTGTAAGATTTTTTTAGGTATTCCCAAAAATGTAGCAGCAATGAGCGATGGTTTTGAAGACGGGGATGGTGAGGTGATCTGTCTAGTGGAGGTGAGATGGAAGCACTGAAAAAAGTGAAGTGGAATTGGAGTCTGACCCCATGAGTAGGGATCTGCAGTTAGCAGTCATCAAAAAACAGGGAGAGAAATTTCCATTGAGTTTGCTCTTTTGGCACACTGGACATTGCTGTTGAATATAGGAAATTTAGTTTGTTCACCAGTTTGACCACACTGTCCTAAGGGATTTAATTTTAGCAGTCCTGCTGAGGTAAATTACAGAGAGAGACAAGAGTGGTTGAAAGACTGGAAAAGGAGAAGGTGGACAGTGCATCTCTGCCCTGTTTGTGGAACAGAGAGGAAATGATGGAGTATGGCGTGGAAAACATGATCTGGACAGAGCCCACATGAATATGGCAAAAAAAGGTCTCAGCTGTAAATCAAAGCCAAAAAGGGAAAGGACCAATGATGAGCTGAAAGAGTTTTAAGAGAGAGAAAACAGTGTGGCATGTCTTGCTGTATGAAACATTATTTCCCACCTTTCCACAACTGTACTCATGATGACAGGGCAGGTAGAACTCTTGCATTTGGTTACGTCCTGTGTACTTAATCATGGTACCATTTCTGCCCAGATGCTGGAACTGTACCCTGAATATCAGGGAGTAACCCTTTTCTTCTGTTTTAGGTATCTTTTTGAAGCTGTACAACTTTGTATTGGAATTTCCTGTGCTCTGTTTTACCTTTGTAATAGGGTGGAAAGAGCTTTTTATCCTGTGAATTTCCTATATCTGATCACATCCAAAGGCTACAGCCTATCAAGCAAAATGGTATGTGGTCTACAAGGCGTGCTCTCTGGATAGCTGCTGAAAGCTTTCTTCTTCTTTTACAGTACTGGAACGGCATCGGTTCATGAAGCGGGCTCAGGCACTTGCACCTTGGATGGCACCCAACATGTTCTACGGAGGTGGTGACAGGAACTCGCAACTTTCCTCTTACCAGCTGAACCCTCTACTGCAACAAGGTGAGACCATGGGCGTCATTTCAGAGGGA
>NW_009647236.1:4837186-4854139 GCF_000708025.1 Charadrius vociferus | reverse complement strand
AGCGAAAGGTGTTCCTAGCATGACTGCATGTCCTAGCGTGGCAGCTCTGTTACATCTACAGCGTACTGCAGACTTGCCTGGGTGGATAAATACAGTCTATCCATCTTAAGTGTCTTGCTAGGCTCAGTACTGGGTGAAGTAGTTTAATGCTAACTAAGGTATATCTGTGCTACACCCCAGTGACTGCAGGGTAAATATACCCAGCTTATCTCCCTTCATGTGGTAGGGGAGGGTACTGTCTCTTTGTTCTGCTGTGCTGGTCACGGTCAACTCCTTATAGCCAAAATTGACATGACAAGTGAGGTGCAATTTGTTTGAGTTCTTATCAAACATCTAGTCTTCAAATGATTAAGGGCAAACTGCCTTCTGTGCAATAGATCTAGCCTGCATGCAGCAAAAAATGAAGGACTCTTTAGTGAACCAGGAAGAATTTTCCAGTTGTTCTGCCCCAAAATTGCTTGTATTAGTGGTATTTATTTGTAACTTTAATGGAGGAGGGAATATGGAGTCTCTGAATTCCTAGAGAAATAAGTAGGAAAATGACATATTACTACTAGTATTATTTAATGGCCCAAGGAAAATAGGACAATTCAGCATAATGACTTCTCAAATAAATATAACATACTTTTCATCTGACATTAGCTTTTCATCACTATAGAGCAGTCACAGATTTACTCTGTCTGCTGAGTATTAACTGTTGTTTCAAGAAATAGTTTGCAAACATCTTAAATGCTACATTCAAGATGTCTGAGTATATACCTTTTTTGCCCATTAGTTAATTCTATAGTTACCATTTTTCCTAGCTAGGGCATCAGTTTTCCTTAGGAAGATCTGGTGACTGAGCCATCATGATTTAAGACAGAATACACTGAGTCTTAAGGAAATCCATATGCATGCCAGCAGAAAATGGGCAAGTAAGTTCCTCGGGCAGTGTCTCAGCCTGTGTTTTCACAGTCCTTGAGTCTCCTGTGCTTCAGTTTCCCCTAAATTTGTTTCACATCAGCTTTTTAGAGACATTGGGTTGAATGAACCTCTGAGGTCATCTAGTCCTACTTCTGCTCAAAGCAGGACTATCACCAACCTCAGTCACATTAGCTGTGGCTTTCTCTGTTGTTTTTTTTTTTTTTAAATAAAATTTAGTATCAATGCTGTAAGATAAAAACGCTCTTCTCTGAATACATAAGCTATATTTCCAGGTGTGCTGGATGACTTTGTGATTTCCTACCTCTGTGCTACCCAAATCACAGATCACGCTGCAACTTACTAGTTACTACTCTTTCCACCTTACCTTGTGTGGTCTGGATGTGCTGGCTGTGGTGCTTGAAGCTCGTGCAGCTCTTGCAGTGAGGAGGAGCAGGAGAAGAGGCTCAAAAGGGACTCAGCCAGGATCATTAGTGCAGAAGGCCCTCTCTTTATTGTTTCCTCTTGACTTGCTGTGTTCTGCTGTGCTTTTACCCGTAGATGTGTCTCTGCAGAACAGTCTTCCACTGGTGCAGCCACAACTTCAACTTTCCCCTAACAAGGGTGTTTTGGACTATCTGGAGTCTGAAATCCAAAATCTTAACATGTCACAGCTCCGGCCACCCTCCCACCAGCGGCAGGCTGTGCAGCCCAGCTTGCTGTCCTCCCTGGGCTCTGAGATCATGCCACCTCCTCTTGCTGATCACATCTCCTCCATCCATGGGAGCAGCAACTCCTCACGGCCACAGAGAGCTGCCCGCAACTCCAGACCCTGGGACTCTGCAGCAGAGGACAGACGGGAAAACCGGAGGTTGGCCTTGCCTTCCAGTGAGGATTCTCATTCCAGCTACAGTCGGGAGCCCTGGGACAGGCAGCGAGAGGACCATCCTCAGAGGCAGAGGACAGGCGGCTACAATGGCAGGCCCCAGCACTCTAGACGGGATGTGTCACCCCCACGCCAGGCTGAGAGGGGCAAGAGCAGCAGCAGCAGCTGCAGTTTCTATCCAGAGGAGGCCAAGGAGCGCTTCAGCCACCATCGTGGCTGGAGACAGGAGCCCGCAAGGAGGCGAGACTACCAGCACCACACCAGGAGGAGCAATAACTCAGGTCAGCGGCGGCACAGCTACTCTCCCCCTTCTCGCCGGGGGTCCTGGAGCTCCTCAGAAGAGCAAGTCCGTCTCCCAGCGACAAACCGCAGGCGGCGACACCAGTCTCGGGAATGGCCAGAAGATAAACCCCCTAGTTATCGTTCATTAGAAGTCATCCCAGGTCAGGAGAAGAACCACAAAGGCAGCGCAGGGCCACGCTCGGTGAGTCAGCTGCCTTTTTGCTTTCCCATCTAAGCAAAGAGGTGGATTTTGTGAAGCGAGACTGAATGTTTGTTACTTTCTGCAGCCTGTTGTTTTAAAACAGAGCTGCACTGGGTGCCCTGTGCAGCTTGGTTATGAAGAGGCTGCGAGTTCCCTGCCTTCACACATGTTGCATGGCTATAGTGTATTCAGGGGTAAAGTGAGCAATTGAATAAAGTAGATCCCCTATCACATTCCACACCAGGTGAAATGTTATACCTCCTCACTCCTGTCCCCAACTAGAGGCATTTGGGGCTCTATGTATGTGTTGGTGGTAGAATAGCTGTTCTCCTGGCACTGCCTGGGGAGAAAGCACTTCCAGAGTAGGCAGCAGTACTGAGTATCCCTCTGCAACCCTCTCTGGTGTTGGTTTACTTCTGATTTCTTTCAACATGTGCATGATTCTCCTATTATCGATCTCCAACATTTAATTTTTATAGTATCTTGGTGATATTTTTAAGATGGTTCATATGGGAAAACATCCAGGTAAGATGCCTAAAGCTACAAGAAATAGGCTTTAAGATCATGGGTGGCTATAGTGGTGAGAAATGCGTGATCCTCCAGGCCAGGTAGAAGAGGATGACTCACATGTTGGGACTCCTGAGAACTGAACCTGCATTATACAGGAAGTGAACAGCTATTGTTCACAGCTCATCTTGTTGGTTTACACTGGGACTAGATTTCAAGTAGCAACCTAAATCTGAAAGGCTTCATATCCAGTTGCTATTTTCCCAAGTTAGACATTGTATTCCCCCTTAAAAAATGAAGGTTTTTAAAATTAAAAAATGTTAAATGTTCCTTATCACATATATGCAGAATGCTCAGAGCAGGCAGGAAGACATAGGATTTCCATTCATCCTTCCTTGTTCCTGAATCTTTTCTTTTCTCTTGCAGGACAGAGGAAGTTCCCACAGTGCAAGAAGCATAGTCATTTAATGCCAGTACTGAAAGAACTGAGATTCCCACAGGACTCCTCTTAGCTTTTCTACTATGTATGTTGGGATGGCTGCTTTTAATTCAACTGACAAACAGCAAAAAAGCAGATGAAGTAGCTTCCCCTCAGACTTGTAACTCTGAAGAATCTGTGTTTAGTGGCCATGAAAACAATACATAACCCCTTTTTATTCTTGTGGTCCGTTGAAGACATTCTGTTGGAAACAGCAGATTTTTTTAGTAAATGGTCTATTCCCAATCTTTAAAGAGAGATACTGGTTGGAAGAGGCCTCTGATGGTCATCTGATCCAGTACCCTGGGTGTCTGGCATAGGGAGGTGCAGCATCTCCTTTCTAAGGCCCTCTGTTGTGCTTCACAATGTGTAACGTTTGTTGCTTCTGCTTGGCTGCTCAGCATAGTTGGGGCAGTTGCTTCTTCTTGTCCCCGGTAAGCCTCCCTCCGAAACAGAAGGATCACAATGTTGGAAGGATGTTTGACTGCCTTAATAAAAGCTCACTAGGACATCTGCAAATTGCTGCAAATTGCCAGCTTATCTGCCTTATACTGACTGAAACAACCTGCTGTACTTCAAGCTTGGAACTTAGTGCCTTAAAAGATACTTGTTCCGGCCTTTAACTCAGACTTGAATTTATTTGTAAACTTAAACAGCTAAATTTACCAAGGTTTGGCCATCCCTACAGAGACTGAACAAGGTATGACTACTGTCTCTCACACCATGGACCAGAATTTCTTTCAATTCTAGGAAGCATGACTTCGGTGGATATATCTTTCCTAAGCCACATACTCTTTTCCATGTATTTTATATTTTCCCTTTTCTCTCTGTGCCATGTATCATATACATGGGGTAGGATAAAGGGCTGTGAAGAAGTTTTACAGTCACCATTTTTACTAGTGTCCTGACATTTGTACGAAATCTGCATATGTGATGCATCCAATCGTTAGCTAGGTTGGAGGGTTTTCTCATCTGTTACCTTCCAACTAGAACATGGAATTTCTGTATGCTTTGACACCAGTTGTGAAGAACAACTTGCCATTTCTCCTTGATGTGATTCATCCACTGTTTTAAAAAATCCATCATTTAAAATGGACTGGAAAAAGAGAGGTTCTGTGGGTGTTGGCTGCTTCCATGGGAAACTGGCTTGCCAAAGGCACTTCTTGGATTCAAGAAGCTCAACTATTGGCAAGGAGCTTTTGGAGCATCTTGTGAAGTATTGTGTAACGCAGAGGAACTAGAGATTAGCCAGTATCAATGACTGTATTGCCTTGCTGATTTCCCAACTAGTGCGGCATGGGACTCTTGCTACTATTTGTTCTTTAGTGTCCCAATTACTGATGTGCTTACACCTTCCCTTGGAAGACTGACTTGGAGAGGCTTTCACTTTGCCCGCTTCCTTTTTTTCATGATGGGAAACATCACACTTGGAGCAAATACTTCTAGCTGGATAGCCAATGCAGTTGCTGGTCAACCAAAGGCTACTAGAGAGAGTGCTGATTTTCCTACTGTTTCTTGGTGCTTATTTCTAATCCCTGTGTATGGAGATAAAGCAGGAGGACCCACTAGCTTCTCTGGTTGACTTTGTTTCAGAACCGGAAGCCTACTTTTTAAAGACAGGGGGGTTGTTCACCAACAGCTGATGGCTAGCACAAAACAGAGCTAGAAGAGCTAAAAGACCAACTCCAAAGTTTGAATTCAAGAAAGGAAGGCTGTATTAAGCGTAGTCCTTGTCTGCATTACACCCAAACTGCGAATAATGTGAACTGACCCATGAGTTACTTCTGAAATATAAGGAATTAAGTGTGTTCGCAGAGGTTGCCAAGCCAGTGTCACTCTTGCATCTGGTTCTCAGTCACTGACTGTGAATCATTTTTCTCCTTACTTAATGACATGCTGAGGGTTTTATGCATCCCCTCTTCTATGATGAGCTAGTATTTTTTTTAGTTAAGAGTAGTTTATGGTGACTGCAATGACAGAAAATAATCTGGGGCTCCTTCTTCCCAAACTAGCACCCTGTTTTGACTTTAGCATTGCCCTCTGGCGACTAGTAGCAGATGCCCAGGGCTCTGCGGATTCTCTCCTTGGAAGCTGAATTAGTGGCTTGGAATTTGATTCTCTCCTTATGCTTCCAATAGGTCCATACATCATGCAGGACAACTTCTTCTTCCTGTCATCTCAACCCAGCCCAAATGTCCATGTTTCAGGGAAGGGCTGGCCCTTTCTCCATCAAGAGTAGAGGCTATTGAGACATCACTTGAGATCCCAAGATGGCAGCATGGAAAAGAGTTCACTTTCCTTCACATTCAAGCGTCTACAAGCCAACACGTGTCCAGCAAGTTTGTCCAAGAGCAAGAACCCCCTCACACAGCAAGAAAACCTCGACAGCTTTGTGTAACAGTAGCAGCTGTTGAAGCTTGCTGCTGTAGTGTGAGCACACTAACTGCAGAGGTTGTGCTTTTTTTATCTAAATTGCGTGAAGGAGCCCTCCATCTTTATTCTTTCCTCTAGTCCCCATAATTGAGCTAGGGTGACTAATTGTAGATTGTGTGAATTTGCACAATTTGTGCTGTGTGAAGTCTGAAGAGTTTTATCTTTATCATACTTGAGCTCCTCTTCAGTCACTTTGTTCATATTTATAGAAACATTAAACAAAACTCTTCAGGGAAAATTGACTGTATCTCAGTCTTAATTCTGTAACTTGTTGAATTGTGACAGAAGTAGATTAGGTTATCCAGCAGGGAAGCAGAAATGGTACCAGGTTTACTGGTCCACAGACCACTGTGGTTCATAAAACACCAGTTGGTGGGCTGTGAAATAATGACAAAGGAAATCTGTATCTGCATGCTTTACAATCGCAAGCAGACAGAAAAGTGGGAAGGAAATAGGCTCTGCGTTGAATGCTTATTTCTGGTTTTAATTGGCTATAAATGAAAGCCGTTGTGACAGCACTGCACAATACTACATGGACTCCTTTTTCCAGTAAGATTACAGGGTCTTTGACTTTTTAAAAGAGAGAGAGAATTGAGCAGCTCAAATACTGCACACTGAAAGAAATAACAGTAGGAAGTAGCCTAGCCTCGTTCTTTCTAGGTTGTAATTTATTCATGCTTAATTTTTCAGCCATTCCAAAGAGCTGATATTCGTATGTCAGCCCATTTGTGATGAAAAACAGTTGAATATGTTTCACATTTGGGAGTTATTGCCATTCTAGACTTTTGTTCTTCCTGTCATGCAGCTGAAGGAAGATACCTTATTCCCAAGAATGAATTTTCTGTCTCAGATTAAGTGCCTGGATGGCCACTGGAGTTACCCTAATTTAAAATAATAATGTCATGAGTAAGTAACCATGCCACATGGGGCAGATAAGGACGCCCGTGCTGCTCCTATCAGCTGCTTTCCACCTCAGACCAGAGATTCATAAGATAGATAAAAAAAAAAAATCATGTAATTTTTCTTTGATTAAGAAAGGACTTGCAATATCTGGCTTTCTTGCTTATTTGCAGAGCGCCCTGCCATTCTGGAATGCCATTCCAGGAATGGAGGGCAAGGGCTGCTTCTTGTGCAATCATTGATCTGGTCTTGGCAAGTGCCTGTTTGGCAGTAGAAAGTGCTGAAATGCCCAGTTGCTATCTCTGGGGTTGTATTTATGATAGCACTAGCTAAAGTTAGGCTAACTTTGTCGGGGGGGAGAAGTTACCTTGTGTGATAACAACCACAATGCAAAGCTCTTCAGCAGTATGTATTACTACATAGGGTAGCTAAGTCCCCTCTGTTTTACTACCTCCAGCAGCACATCAGTTTAAAACACCCACTTAATATGGTTAGAGCCTTCCATTTGTCTCCATAGCAGAGAGATGACACTCAAGGTTTTATTAAATTAACCCCCACAAGTAATGACTGCTCATTGCTATTTCTGCTGAGTTTAATGCCTATAATGTGCCTTGTGTTGGTCTTCTGAATATTATTCCAGCTGTAAAAGCAGATGGTAAATGTGTAGATTCTCTTCAATGACTGTCAAATGTATGATTAAAATATAAGAGAACTTTCAACCAGTTGCTCTTGTGTGTTCTTCCTAGACGATAAATTGCTTTTTAGTGTTTGCACTAAATTCTCAGTTCTTACTTCCGGAATTAACCTTGTTATATGTTAGTAAGAATTTTCTGTTGTTATTTTCTGGACGAAAATGCAAAATGGTTTGCTTGTATGGGGAACTTCTTGTTCATCTTATTTTGGAAGACTTTCTTCTTTGTTTTTCTAAGAAAGAAGATAATTTGAAGCAATATTCACCAAGACAGTGGAATAATGTCTGGGAAACCACTGGCAGCCCTCTTTAATGATGTGACCCACTGCAGCAATTGCTGACTTGGCTGCCATGTCTGTAAAACAAGAACACTTACTATTTGGTTCTAAAGTACTTCACACTCCATGAGAAGAAAAGTCTTCTAGAAATTTTGTTTGGTTGATAAACGAGGATACACGTTGAGCTTTTCACACTTTCCACATGTTACAGTCACCTAATAAATAAGTGGCTGACATAAGAATGGAGGTCTGTTGGGTCTCACACAGTAGGCTTAATTTATGCCTCATGTCCTCCCTATTCCTCTTAGCTAATGCCCTTTGTAGCTCAGTGTTGCAGCTTTTCTGTCTCTTCCCCCTACTGCTCAGTGGTTGCACATGACAAATACAGATGGTTGCCCTGACTGAAGACCCAATGGGCACTTGAGCTATGGGAAAACAGGCCCTACAGCGGCAATGCAGCCACTTTTTGACTGGGACCAGGTCCCCAGGGAGCCTGGAGAGAAGTTATCTCAGAATGGTTTGGGTTGGAAAGGACCTTAAAAGATCATCTCGTCCACCCTGCTCCTGCCTTGGGCAGGGACATCTTTCACTATATCAGGTGCTCAAAGCCCTATCCAACCTGACCTTGAATACTTCCAATGATAGGATGGATACAGCTTCGGGCAACTTGTTCCAGTGTCTCACCACACTCATCATAATGAATTTCTTCCTTATATTCAATCTAAATCTACCCTCTTTCAGTTTAAAACTATTTCCCCTTGTCCTGTCACTACAGGCCTTGGTAAAAACTCTTTTTCCATCTTTATAAGCCTCCTTTAAGTACTGAAAGGCTGCAGTAAGGTGTCCCCAAAGCCTTCTCCTATCCATCTTGAACAACCCCAACTCTCTCCGCCTTTCTCCACAGGAGAGGTGCTCCAGCCCTCTGATCATTTTCATGGCCCTCCTCTGGACCCACTCTAACAGGTCCATGTCTTTCCTGTGCTACCAGCCCCAGAGCTGGATGTTTCCCCTCGGCAAGTTTTGATAGCTGGCTCAGATGTATGCCCACCTTGTCAGCCTGTGCAAAAAAGGCTTGGACATGGGGAAAGAAGAAATGTGAGAGAGGTGGACGCTAACCCCTGTGCACCATTTGGTTAATGCATTTGTTGGAAATGGAGGGTAAAATACAAGCGCGTGTGTTAGCCACAAATAAATTCCAACTGTCAGAGCAGCAAGGTTACAGCACAGGCCTTCCTCCAGGAAGAGTGGGAGCAAAATTCAGCCCAGCTCTAGCTACTGTTAATGTGGAATTTGGTCAACTTATGAAAGGGGTCTCTATGACATGGTTGCCTGTAGGGGACTTAGTGACCCAGAAACTGCCTTCCACGTCTCTTAAGCTCAGGTCAGACTGACCCTCCATTACCAAATCTCAATAACAGGTCCAGAGTCCTCAACAGCTTCTTGCCTATCCCACTGAGCTGGATCTGCTTGCAAAAGAGCAAATGGAGAAACAAAGCAGGACCTTTGACCCTTTGCTATCGCTATATTAGCTCCACATAAATGCCGGTGTCTCAGATGAGCATCTACCTCAGCTTCGGCCTGAGAAAGAGAGAGAAAGCAGGACAGGTAAGAGCTGAACTCTCTCTTCTGGGTGGTATGGACTTTGTGACTGGTGTATCTAGGACATAGAGAAGTGAGCGGAGGTGGTCTTCTATTTTGCCCCATTTCTTATGGCAAGCCAAAAAGTGTGAGTCCTTCTCACGTCCAATAGCCAGGAATATTGCTGAAATGGAGGAGGGTGGGAGTGCTTGAGGTGACCCGGACTGAAGCTGAATGATGGATGCTTCGTAAGACACCCAAGAGGGTCAAGCCCACAGTAGGGATTGCAGACTTTCAGTGCTGGAAGATACGTAACCTTTTCCCAGCTGCCTTCACCACAGGGACAACAGGCTCTAAAGTGGGTAAGATCCTTTCTTTATGCTTTTGGGAAGCAAATTTATACCTTTTATCTACAGAGGAAGAAACTGGCTCTAGGATTAAAAATCAAGGAAGGGTGGTAACGGAGCAACTGCTGCTGGTCAGCAAATGTCTAGTGAAGATGGAGTAGTAGCTTTTGGAGGTAATCTGTGCACAGAAGGAAATACAAATGGATGGATATTTCCTTACTGTGGGATAAGAAGGAGCATTGACTTGTAGCTACCTGGCACAGGATTTAGCAAAGCAGACACATGTAATAGCCTTGCAGCCTTTTTGCCATTGCAATTCCTAACACTGATGTTTTCCTCATGTTGCTCTGAGTGATGTAGCCCTCTAATTCAGGGCATAAATCAGTTTTAACTTCTAAACACCTTTGTAAGTGCAGCGTATTTGAAAAGCTTGTTTAGATGTAATGTCATCTTTTCAATGTACCAAATTTTCAAGAGTTCCTCCAATTCTGACTTTTTTAATAGACAAAATAAATGGGGTTGGATGAGGCTAAAGTTTGCACTTACTCACTTTCGAGAACTTGTTCTGCCTGGGCTACTATCTGCTTCATTAATCCCAGTGTGGAAAAGACAAGAGAACCTAGTTGGGTAGTTGGATTTTTCCTCAACTGGAGCAAGACAAAATACTCAGATCACCAGCTCACTAAGATGATCATTGTCTGTGATGCACTCACAATGTTCTTCAGAGCAATTTACCAAAAAAAAGGAAACAAAAAAATCCCATGTTACGAATTTTTCAGTTGTACTTATGTATGGAGGAAGCCTATTCTGACTTCTGACAATTTTAGTGGTTTGCTTATGTGCTGAAACAAGGTATTTTAGCTCTTGTATCAAAGAAGTAGCTTTGACTGTCACGTATTTCTTGGAGCTCTGAAAGCTATCATTCATTGTGGATATTTGTAAATATACAAATAAAGGGACACTTCCATTTTTATACTATCTTTTCCTCACTTCTTCAGAGGAAATGCACCATGAACTTTCCTGTTCTCTTCTTCATTTATTGGTTAGGTTTGTTGCAAAAATCTGGTGTTTAAATGACATGTTTTATTTCTCTGAAAACAAACAAAACATTGTATGCTGATTCCAGCAGGTCTCTTGCTGTAGAGAGTGGAACTGGTACTGCAAACCATGGTGCAATCCAGGGCATTGGTGATAGCTCTGATTCTGCTCCTTAGCACCACTCTCCCTGGTAAGTCTGAAAAGCTTTTCTGCCTGCCTGAGACAAGGCTCAGCTCTACAGGTTCTCACTTGCCGTAGAGAAGTCCAACCCATCCATAAAGTAGGATTGAAGCCCAATAACACAGTTCAAGACCATGAATATATAGTGCTCAGCAGTATGAAACAAGTCAGTAGGGGCCTGGCATGAAAATTGTCCATACCTGATGCAAATACTCTGCCATGTAAAGCCCATGGCCTAGCTGCCCAAAAATGAGTGATGAGGTGCTGCTGGATGCTACTAGAGTGAATTCTGGGGGAGACTTTGAATCTCAGAACCTCAAGTCGCTTCCCACTGTGCCTGGGGGATTATATCAGTGACACAAGTGACTGAAGAAGCCTCAAGTTTTTTGCCTCCTCTTTCTCAGAAGTGCACTCAAAGTCCATCTTTGAGAGAGACCGTCGTGACTGGTTGGTAATCCCCGACGCAATTGCAGCTTACATCTATGAAACTGTGAACAAGATGTCCCCTAAAGTTGGCCAGTTCTTGGTGGATGCTGCCCAGACTCCAGTAGTTGTTGTGACCAGGTATGGAAAGATCTTCTGCACTAGCACTGCAATAGCCATGGGTGGAGAGGGAAAGGGAGGAGTAGGAGAAAGAACAGATTAATCAAGTACCTATACCAGGAGACCCAATGGGAAATGAATCGGCAACCAAAGCCTGATGTGACTACAATGGAAGTGGGGTGCTAGAAAGGTGGGATGGGATGCTATCGTTTCACGTGAAAGTGCAAACTCTTCCCAGGGATGCACATTGAACACGGCAATGCTCATGGGGTTAGAAGGCACTGCTCTTTATAAATGAGTAGTGAGGGAGGGGCCACTGGCTGGTGGGGGATCAGCCGCCCTGGAAAGGTGCTGTGGTGCTGTCTGTGAGGGGCTGAGTACTGAAGGTGCCAGGAAACACTGCTGTCACTAAATGCAAATCACAAAATTGGCTCTAGCTGTAAGTACATACTCCTCAAAGGGGAAAGTGTTTCCTCCCAAAAGGAAAAGCATGATGACCCAAGAGATACGGTTTCATGTAACTCATGGCAAACACGTACTGGTGATTCCTGTCTTCTGAGGTAAGCCCCTCTGGGACTGCTGAGGAGCTCTATGCTTTCAGTGACAGGCAGTGTGATAACTACAGCAGAGATTACCCTCATGTATTTGTGTATCTCACCACGTACGCTGTCATCTCCTGCAGGAACTTCCTCATCAGAGAAACAACTAAACTCAGTATACTGGCGGAACAGCTGATGGAGAAAATAAAGAACCTGTGGTACACAAGAGTTCTAGGCTACTAGCCAGACGAATACAAGTCAGCGTTTCCTGATGGGAGTTGGTAGCACCCTGCAGTGTCCTCTTTCCCCCTGCCCCTACTACTGACCGAGATAAGTCAATAAGACAGAATCGATGCTCCTCTTCATGCCTCTAGAGGGAACCCAGCTTCAAAGACCAAAGGATGGAAGGCATCTGCTGAAGTCTCCCCCCAAAAAAAAACAAATGCTGCTGGGCATGGGGAAGGCAATGAGATTGTAGAGCTCTTCTGTAGCCAAATCCTGAAAATTAATTCCTCCTGAATGGCTTGGTCATTGACCCTCGAATAAAAAAATGTTCGTTGTTAACACTTCCTCAGGTTTCCTGTTTGTATTGACTGTTACAAAACCACATCCACCTTTGCATCCCATGCTGTTGAAAATGTAGCTGTGATTCACAAGAAATTCTTGCAGACAATGCAAACAACCCCTGACTGTTCAGGCACATTTAACTAAGCTCAGGTTCTTCTTGTCGGCGGGGGGGGACGGGGCAGGGGGGGCGAGGGCAAGTAAACAAATGGATGACATGACTACCTGATCATCTTTTGGGGTAGCCACAACATGGCAACTGTAACCTCACATCAGGAAAGACCATGAAATGTTGCATCCTACTGATTGTGCTCCTTGGTTAGGTAAGAAGCAAACAGGTGCACCTGTATGAAGTGTCTGAAAATTTCAGATCATTTGGGAAAACAAGTGCCAGTAAACTGAACTGTCCATCAATCTGAGCATGACTTGGAAAGTACGGTTCATCAGCCAACCACTGAGGCGACTGAATAGCCTTTCCAAAGGAGAAACAAGGGGAAAATTTCTCACTGTCTTCACGATGGAGGGTGATCAGTTTATGAGAGGGGTACCTATCCCCAGGACTGTCTATGAAGACCTGGCAGGTCCTTGTCAGCCCTGTGTAACGGCCTCATCTCAGATGCCCACACTGCATAAAGAAATCCATCTAATTTATCATTAAGCAAGCAGAAACAACTAGGCAATTTGTCTGAAATCACAAAGGGAGACTGCAGCAGAGGCTAAAACAGAACCCTCATAGCCTGAGGTGTAGGAGTCGTGCACATGGGCAAAGCTACTGCTTACAAGGGAGACCATTGCTACAACTGGCAGAAGGAGATTTCTGTAATAACTGCAAAGCAACGTTACTGTCTTTTAAGGTGCATTTCCATTTACTTTCCCCTCATTGGGGTCTTAAACCTAAAACTTTGTTCTGCTTCAGCATTACCCTTAGCTATCTGTCAGGGCTTGAGAGCACTAGTAATGGCACTTGCCTGGGACCCTCATCCACGCATCCTGCCTATGGACCCAGAAGCCACATCTAAGCTCAGGCTCTGGGCACCCACACCTGTGGCTGCTCCCTGCTGTCTTGGCTTACTGGTGGTTTTTCTTGCATGGATGCTGGACCTACATTGTAGGTAGCCTCATTCTATCCTTGTTTGTGCTTCCTGGATGGACCTTGGACCCATGTTGTAGCCTTGCCTCCAGCTCTGCCTCCTGCTGTCCTGAGAGGGTTCCCTGGTACAGCTGAAGGACCCTGTCACAGTTACTACCTCACCTCTGCTTGGGTACAGTGGGACTGCGGTAGGAGTGTCACTACCTGTGCTGTGGTTTCTGCTGGCTCCTGGCTTGTCCTCCCTCTTGGAGCAGCCCAGATCTTGCTGCTCCCTGACACTATTTCTAGATTATCAGGTAATCAACAGTTGAGTAGGGGAAGCAGGAGAAGCGGAGAAGCCCAAGGAGGAATGGTGAAATGTCAGTGTTTGGCCCTTCCCATGGAAGTATGCGAGAGAGCAAAGGGAGAGATGGGGGATGACAGGGAGAAGGCAGAAGTAATAGAGATTGATGGAAGAAAAAGAATCAGCAGCAATTGCTCTAAAAGCTGAATATTTCCTCAAGGCTACCCCTTTCCTCCCTCTGGGTTTAACTATGCAAATTAACTCAAATAGCTGACAAAAGGCTAATTAACAGATGAAGGCTATATTTCGTGTCGTATCTCTGTGCCAACCTCCACTATCATTGGTAGGAGAGCTGCCCTGACCCCACGTACACAGTTCCAGGCCTTTATTTTAGCTGGTTCTCTACGCTTTACAACAGTATTTGACCATCTCAGGAAAGCAGGCTTTGCTGTTGTTGAGCTTCAATGCTCCTATTGCTTAGGCAGCGTTGGGGGTGGAGGAAGAATGCCCTAAGCTAACAGTATGGCTCTTTCTCCAACCTGAAGCGCTGGATACTGAAAATGTGTGTGTCCACTTTCTTTCTCAATGATCAGAAAGACTTACTGCCAGCAGTACTTGATTCTCCAAAGCTTCCTATTGCCCCAGTCTGAATTTCATCTCCCAAGATCTTTGCTACTGAGAAGAATTTGCGTCAGCGCAAACCTGAACATGTTGTAGCTGTTGTCCTGTTGGAGCAATTTGGTAGGTTATCGATAACACAGGAGAAACAAGTCCCCGACATTTTGGGGTTGGTTATTTTGTTGTTTTGTTTTGGTTTTGTAATTACCAGTCAGATCAGCTATCAATATAAACTTGCACATAACCGTTTACCTGGAATAAAAAAATCTCATTTTGCATTTTCTGTGTCTCAGCAGCTGCTTGGTACCATGCACAATTGGAATAAAATCAGTGTCCCCGTGCAGAGCAGCAAGTTCTTCCATCTCTGGTTGTTTCACCACTTCTGCAGAGGTCTTGCAGATTTCTTTATTGCTGCCTGTTTTGCTGAAACTGTCTGTGCTTCCCTGGTCACGCATGAATGCGCACATGCATATGTATTATGTAAATGCACTAGTATTTAGAAGAAGGTTTAGAAAAGCACAGTTTGGACTGATAAGAACGTTTACCACATGAAAAAGCCAGAAACTTCATCTCTTTTTGCTACAGAGATGATTTCCTATCTGCTTCTTTTGCATGTGTCTGCTCAGTCTTTCTTTCTCCCCAAATCTAACCGTGGTAAGTAAAAGCTCTGGAGCTTAAATTCCCTCTTGCCCCAGGGAAGAACTCAGCATTCTGAGTTTTCTCAGGATAGAACTTGTTCTTTTGACACCTCAAAAGTATTTATTTCTGAAAGAGTGAAAGTCATGAGTCATATGAAAGAAATTAAATGTGCCCTTAAGAGTTCGGTGTCCTGGAAATCATTGGTTCAGCCTTTTCTATCTATTTGTATGCACTGCCAAAAAGGGCAGGAAAAGCGTAGGGGGTCATGTTGCGTTTCGAGCCTGTTGTGTGACTTCATCAGTGAAACCCAGCGGCATTTCTGTATTCCATCACTGCACAGCTGGAGCGCAGCAGTATCTGGTATGAATTCCATGCTAAAACTTAACATAGTTTTGATATTTTATTAAATGTACTTAATGATAACCTTTTAGTTCTTCTGCAATGCAACCTCCAGAAGATCCAAGCCAGCCACATGCTGATTAGCTGCTTGATATCTAACTGATTTTAGTATACAGGCAAAACTGAATCAGCCCATAGACCTCTGTATTTGTTTGTACTGAATCTCCTGATCATGTAGTTATCTATGCATTTGTATGCTTTAAAAGCAATAAAGAGAAAACCTTCCAGATGGTTAATCTGCTGTACAATCTACAATGTAGGGCAACCTATGAAGAGCAAAGTAGACAACCTCCCACTGCTACTTCTGAGCCTGGCGTTACTGGCATCAGCCTGTGGTGAGTTCCTTAAAGGCAGAAACTAGCAGCTGAGACAACATTCAGGCTGGGATCAGGTACGAAAAAAAAGGTAGAAAAAAAAAAAAAAGCAGAAAAAAACCCAAACATTTTATCCCAAGAGGGATCCTGGGGCAAATTAACAGGTAACGAGTGGGCTGTATGTTTTACTCTCAAAGTCAAAATATTTCACATCTACTCCCACTTTTCAGTAGGAATTAGCTTATTCTGCAATTTCTTTGTAAAATAGGGATGGAAATCACTTCCCAAGTGATGTCTGTGAAAGTTCACTGAGTGCTTCAAGATTCTTGGAGAGGCTTCATAACTCAAGTGTGCATTTCAGCGAGATTCATGTCACAGAAACTTTCTTTGTGAGTAATCATCATTCACTTAGCAGCTTTGGGAAAGCTTGTGGTGTAACTGGTTCAACTGAGCCCATTGAAATGAAATCTTAAAAAATGTCAGTTTTCTGTTGTTTCCGAGACAGATGAATAACACCTCACGCGTTCCCAATTTCTGCAAAAACACCCTTTCTCGCAAATTATTTATTATGGTGAATACTTTACACTATTTTCAGTGGCTTAGAGTGTTGATGGCACAGAACTGTTCGGCTTTTACACTTCCTAGTTCCCCATACCTCTTTAACACTTGGAAAAATCACAAATTAATGGTAACGAACGAATGCCTCGGGCTCTGCACCGCCATCAGAAACAGTGGCTCTCTTGTCGATGGCAACAAACAGCCCAAGTCCTCCAGCAACAGAAACCTGAACATGAGGTGTTCTCTCCTTCCAAGGAGCGATGACGAAGGCTGGAAGAAGTCATGTAAAATACTTGAAATTTATGGATGGTGGGACACTTCGAAGAGCCATGTGGCAATCTCCTTCTCCACACACACACACTTTCCACCTAAAGGTGTTCTATATTTTGTCCTCTGGCGATGGCAGCGCACAGCTGCGTGGGCAAGGACGGAGGGGTGCAGCCACCGCCGTGAGGGAGCGGGCAAAGATGGTGGACGGCTGCTGAGGTGCGGAGGTGACACAGCCTTTCTTCAGATGGTTCTGCGCTTTCCATAGCCTTTTGGCAAAAAAATAAAATAAAAAATAAACAAATTAAAAAGCTTTATGAAAACTGGACCCAGAGCAAACGGGTGGCTCCAGGTGTTCCGCTCCGGCGCCGTGGGAGGGGGCTGCCGGTCTCGAGCAGCTCTGAGGGACGGGGGCGACCGGCTAACACACACCGGCCCG
>NW_009647236.1:4820322-4836352 GCF_000708025.1 Charadrius vociferus | reverse complement strand
GGGGGCAGGGGGGGTTGAGAGGCTGCGGGTGGGACGGTGTTGGGTGGGGAGGGTTTGGATGTTGTTTGCTGTAATATACAGAAAGGCGGTTTTTCGCATACGTTTGCCCGCTTACCTGCGTGCTTACAGCGAGGTGGGAGTTCTGTCCCTCAAGTGTATTAATCACTGTGCCGTGCTTTGCAGACCCTAATTTTTTCATTTTTTTTTTTGGAGGGGAGGCAGCGTGTGCCAAACCAGATGGCCCCGTATTACAGAATTTCTCTTTACGCTTAGATTCGGGGGTGATACGGGACTAGGTGACTTCTTGAAAAAAATGCTGTAAGAAACATGTCTGGTTTTGCTATTCACAAACTTAGAAAATCACAGCACAAGTGCAAGCTAGTTGTCTTGACTTTTTATTAAAGTTTCCCAGTGCCATAAATGCATCAGTGTGTGAGTGTGTGCCACAGAGTCAGGTACCATCCGTGTTGTGTGGGAGATGCACTGGCCCGCTCACTGCCGCGCAGCTGGAAATGGTTTAAAAGAGAAGTTGCTATCAACCCCGTGTTGCAGTCATGACCGAAGATCTTAACAGTAGAATAAATATTTACAAGTATTGACTGTGATATATTTGAGGGAAGAACACAGGTCTTTTATTTTCACAACTTCCGATCTCCAGGTTTACAGTAGCATCCATGTTAAATGGGTTCAGATACTGGTTTTGAGGCTGCTTTATTCACAGAGTCCACTTAAGAGACGAAAGCTGCAGGTGCAAGAGAAAATGTGTAACTCTGTGTTTGAAAACAAGTGGATTAAGTTCAATGCTTAGACCAACCACTTCAATTTATTTTTTTTTCCCCTAATTGTAACATTTTCTCTTCTCTCCAAAGGCTTTCTTGTCTTCTGCCTTTCTGCAGGGTGATGATGTTAAAGTTCTGCCAGTAGAGGATCGCTCCCTTTGGAGTCGGGTACGGACCCTCCCAGGTAACCTTCCCTGCAGAGGCGTCTTCAAAATGGCGTGCTTAGATCGGCTTTGCCACTTTGGGAGTGCAGAAGTGTAAAACAGCCAGCACGGCTGTGTGATCTGCAGGACTAATCTGTTTTCAGTTGTGGTCAGTGAAACACAAAGTTCTTTTTTTAAAAAGAAAAAAAAAAACAACTCACAAATCAAAGCTTGTTAATAGTTACAGGCTGTTGCATCCTTAGTTTAATGCTGTCTTTTGTCAGTTAAACTGCCACTGTAGCTGATAACTAATTCAGTATTTTAAGTTTACCATGATTCTGAGCTGTTTTGCTTGGTGCGAAAGTGGGAAGTCTCGTATTTCTCTTTTTTGGGTGTCAAAAATCATTGGAGTTACATAGTTATACAGTTATTTTAGCATTTTGAGTAACTCATTAAGTCTGTTTTGGCAGGTAAAAGCTTGCAGTGATTTTTAGATTTAAAAGGTGCTTTTAATATTCTGATAATAAGGTTCACTCAGTAGAAGTCCTATTTTGTAAAAATAACTCTGGTAGATACTGCTGGAGGGAGAGAATGCTGATTTTTTTTGGAGTTACCCATTTTACCAAATAGTACTTTGATCCCTCAGAAAAATAAAGATCTACTATATAAAATCAATATACACATACATGACATGTAATACTTTAATACTTATTGAGAAACAATGCTTCATTCAAAATAGTCATTCATCTGATTAATTTCTGTATTTGTAGAAACATCCTTTTCCCATATAAACTCTGTCCTTCTTCTAAGGACTTATTGTGAGTGGCTAGGTTTAAAAATTTTCCACTTCAATCGTAAGCACCTTTTCCTGTGTCATATATTATTGTGGAGGGTGCACTGGGTGGCTGTACGAGCGAGGAAAAGAAATATTTCTGTATTGAATTGACTCAATGTAGGTCAGTAATTTTTGCCAGCTCATGTGCAGTGTTAGAAATACACTGCAGGGGATTGTCATCTGGCAACCTGGAGAAAAATGCTTGTGGCAGAAGGCAAAAGACAAGAATACCAGGCACTGTGTTACAAGTCTTTTGGGCAACTCATTGGTAGCCAGCTACCATACAGGGCTGGCAGGTAATGCAGACATTGCTAACTCATGTTGTAACACATAAAATCAAAATACAGAGCATGAATGCGCAAAGTACTTCAGTAATCTACAAGCGCTTGCTCCCATAGGGTACCAGAGTGTATGATGTACTCCCTTGACTGAGTACATCACAGACCTGACTTCCATAACTGAGTAAATAAAAAATCTGGTTTTGAAGCATCTAAACTGGCATGTGGGAGCGTGTCCATTCCCTGAGTGAACTGACAATTTGGTGATCCTAATAGCTGCTTATGTCTTCAAAGCCTTTCTTTTTAAATGAAGGTTTGTTTCCCCTCCTGTTTGCAAAGAAAGCATGTGGTTAAAGGGTAAACCTATGATTTCAAAAGCAATTAAAAGGATCCTCTGAATATATTTGCACGGCATCTCATGATTTTCAGTTAATTTTGTGAACTCTGAGGTGGCCTACCCTTATGTTTTTTGACAGCTACGTGTCAAAGATAATCTATGTGTATTTGCTCTTAGTGAACTAGATGATCGCCTGAGGTCTCCTCCAGCTGTGTTGCACTGGTAATGCTGCTTGTGTTAAAGCATGAGTCAGAATACAAGTTTACTTTCTTAAAATAAAAAGGAAGAAGGCTGCACGTCACTATTTGTCTTTTCTGTGAACATGAGACTGTCAAAAAACAGTAGTATTCTACAACTATTAGCAGGCACCTCAGCTTACGTGTTTTTACACTACAATTGTATCAGCTTCACCCTGCGTGTGTTTCACACACTAATGGAATCGCGCGCATTGTGTGGCAGGAGCCCTTAGTTTGTTTTTCTGCCTGATGAAAATGTCGACGCTTCCATGCCAAGTCTGAATTCAGCAGAAGGTGAACTGACAAATGTTTTTTGTTGGTTTAGTTTAATTATAAGATTGAAAATGTATACTTTGGTCCTTGTTCACTATGTGCAGCGTTTTGGAAATCCTGTTTTTATTGTAGTCTTCCTTTTTCACTTCCTCTGGACCTTTTCACAAGACGATTTTGGGCACATGCTTTCCTATCTGGTCTTAAGGCAAACACAGATATTTTTTGGTTTGTTTGGTTGGTTGGGGTTTTTTGTTTGTTTTTGGCCACTTAGCCTCGCTCACCACCTCTGACTTTCAAGTATGGCTGAAGTGGGCATTGTCTGGGTACATGGCCTAGGGAGCCCTGCTGCCTGTTTTGCCTGTGCCAGAGGTCTGGAGAGCCAGGCTGGTGGCTGACGACTGCAGGAGGGCTGGGTGTGCAGGGGTGGAGATGCTGGTGGAGATGATGGGAAGGATGGCCTTGCAGCCAGCAGAGTGGGAAGCTTGCCTCCCTGGAGCTTGCTCCCTCCAGCACCCTCCGAGCTGGGTCCCTTTCCGTGGTAGAAACCTTGTCCCATCCTGTACCCAAAGTTTGGGGATGGCAGGCTTGGTTTTGCCTGATCTTTTGGGGGCGCTCCCCAGTGATGCTTTCTCTCCAGCTGCTGAGCACCGGAGGAACGTGCTAGCTTTGTCTGTTCCAGAACGGAGAGGGGACTCAGCCTTCAAACAGACAAACCACGCGTGTTTTGCTGTGTAATGCACTGGCCTACAGTGCAGCCAGAGCTATGGTTGCCACGTGGGTTAGGATACCTTTGCTACTTTCATTTGACTAGTTCACAGGCTTGGTATAGATGAAGAAATGCCAGCATGCACTTCAGTGTCAGTTTGCAACGCAAACGTACAGTCCCAGTCCCCTGAGGCTTGTTCATTCCTTCCCATCACTGCATCTTTGCTGCCGTTGCCTGTGGTCAGTGCATTTGGGTGAGCAGGTTCACAGCTTCCAGTGTTGCAATTGCCAGTTCAAGCTGTGGTGCAAATGAAGTCTAACCCAGGCACAAAGTGCAGCAGGACCTATGGTGCTTGCCCGGGGGGGAGGTCCTGTGCCTGGCATTGCTCCCTGATAATGCTGGCTCACCTTCTTACAACCGCATGAGAAGAGCATGCATGCCTTAGCAGAGAACACGGGTGCCTAAATTGGCATGATCTCGTCCTACACTTTATCCAAGTTGCTTAAAGGCAATTTAAGGAAGGTCCAGCTCATAGCATCAGGAAACCTAGTCCAGCAGCTCAGCTGGGAGCATCTATTCAGATGGCTCCTCTTTATATAGATGCGAGAGGCCATATAATTATAGGAGTTTCATGGATCTTCATATCTTTTGGAGATGAATCATAGCATGAACTCTGAAAGAGGGCACACTAATCCAGCTGGCTTCACTACTGGGTAAGTAGTCTGTGGGTTAGGCTTCTGGTCTTCTCATTCAGCCAAACCCCAACTCTCTTGAAGTTAATCGTATAAAACTCCAGTTGATTTCAATGAAAACAGGAGTTTCCCTACTGACTTTAATTGGTATTTATTTGGGTGAAAGTGGAGGTAAGGACGTGTAAGCATCATCAGCCTAGTTGCACAAGTTCTTAAAAATTAGAATAGTAGGAGGGTTACATCTTTCATGAATCACCAGGGATTTCAGACATTTTTAATAGCCTCAGGATGGTTGCAGCCTCTAAAGTGGCTATGCAAATGTGAGCGTGAGCCAGCACCATTGATGCCTGCTGCCAAAATGTTAGTCCTAGAAGCTACTGAATTGTAAGGGTTGTTCAAGGTTTATTCTCTCCTTTTCTCTAGCTAGATGTAGTCCTTTTTCTGTGCAGCAGCTCTGCGCTGAAATATTCTCTCAAGTGGTAGCTAACTTAGTTCCTCATGGGTACCTTGTTTTAGTGTATTTCATATCTGCCATATACTCTTTGTTCTACTCTTGTCAAAAAAAAAAAAAAAAAAAAAAGGTGCTCTCCAGGACTCTTCTTACCTTTATTCTCTTGATTTTTACCTCAGCCTTTTTCTCCCTCCTGGCAAGGTACCCACAAGGGTTTTTCAATTACTTGAGTCTAAGTAATTACTTGAGTCCTAAGTGGTCTGAAGTACCATGTTCTTTGACTAGAAATCAGAATATCTGGCACCTTATCTACAGCTGAGCTGCTGTGAGATCTTGGGCATGCCATTGCACTTTTCAGTGCATTTGTCTGCACTCTCTTTGCTTCTTAGCACCCCTCCATCCATAATGTCCTAGTTAGTTATGAGGAGAGCAGAAGTTTATATACATATATGTGTTTCTTGAAAGCTATCAAGCTTCTACTCTTACCTGCAACATTTCCTTAGGTGGCATGATTGTACCCGTGGCAGATAACTCTCACAGGTTCAAAGCTATGCAAAACCAAATATGCACCTCTCTCTCTTTTTTTTTTTTTTTTTTTTAATCTTTTTGTAATGGTTTGAATGTTTTGCTGTGTGTGAGGCGTGGGTAGATGTTTCTGTGGTTCCCAGAGGCGGGAGGGTGAGGAGTGGGTGACAGGGGAAATGGGTGGTGTGGTCATGCAGGTGTTTAGGCAGTGCATATAGGGAGGTCAAGTGAGTGGTCAAGTCAGGTGCATGGTACTATACAGGGCGAATATTTGCCATGCATTTATTTATACATGGTGTTCCTCAGTGGAAAAACTGCTCTTTGCATTTTAAGTCTGACTTTCTGGTTGTTTACCAGTTTTAAAGCTAGACTGAAAATTTGGATTGATTTAAAAACCAGTGACCAAGTTTCATTCTCAAACGGAGCAGAGTGCCACACAGTTTCACAGTCTGGTTTTCTTTACCTCAAACTGAAGGTAAAATAAAGGGCATCCTTTGGGGAACAGCTGTTCTTTTATATTGATATTAACTATTTTTATCAGTTTAGAAAGAAAGAGGTCATCAGGTTCTGGGATCTCCGTTGCACAGTGAAGGACAGAAGGGTTTTTTTCCAGAATTGACTAGCTGCTTTTGGAGGCATCCAGTTATTTCCTGGTATTACCTAACTCATTTATTTTTGAAGGACCTGCTGTAGAAAGTGAGTACTCTGCCCTTTCTGAAAATCGGTGCTTTGCAAAGGATCTGAAGCTAGACATTTACAAATTAAAGCCTCTGAATTTTGTAATTCAGCATTTTCTTTGAACACAGATTCTTACCTCCCCTGTGCCCTACTCTAGTCCCCAAAGCAGCAAAATGGAGTCCAAATTTCAAGAGGAACATTGGTCTCTTCTGTGATATGTTGTTGAGATGCCTCTTGTAAAATCCCATATGCTCTAGAAAATGTGAAAAGTAAACAGTAGAGGAAGTATGTTCACTAACTAGACTTAGTGGGAGCTTCTGACTAAGAATACACTCTCTTACTAATAAGGAAACTGTTTTGAAGTTTGAAAATATGTATTTTGGTCACAATGCATTGTTTAGATGATTGATACTGATAATGTTGCGTGCTCTCAAACCACAACATGTGGCCTCTATTTCCAAAGCTGCTGCAATCTGTTGCAAAATCATAAGAGAGTTGAATTGGGAAAATAAAACCTACAATTAAATTCCAATTTAAAAATAAGTATCAACCCAAGCAGCCTGGCCTTTGGCAGGGCTTTTCTACTGAGTCACATGTGGAAGGCTGCCTTTCGTCTTGAAGGCTGTTAGTTTCCAATCTGCTTGCTTTCTCGTCTCCCATCTCTTGCATTCGTTTATTTTATTATGAACACTGGTCTTAGCTGCCTACATGTTTGGGGCCAAAGTCTGTCTGGCTTTTACCGAGAGTGGAATACTCCAAAACCTCCTGTCACTTGCAGCAAGACTCCAGCAGGATACTGAATGCCCACATCTGCAAACTGAGCAGGTGCTTGGGTTGTTACTGAAACCTAGAGTGCACTAATTGCAGGCTTTGTGGTATAGTATATAACACGGGCTTTTTCTGGTTTTCTAGGGCTATCTAGCCACTTCTGTGTGTGAAATTTGGTAGCATCGCAGTTACTTCTGAGTCCATTTATTGCATGTTCAGTGCCTGTTTCCATCGCTTATGAATGTAGGTAGCTCTTTCTTTGTTCCTGTTCATGAACTGATTTCCCTTTCTCTGATGACATGCAGAACGCTGACATAGCCCGAGTGGATGGATTTCCCATTGCAGGATTGTTTGTAGGCCATTTGTGGTCAGTGCCTCCTGTTCTTCACTTGCCACGAAATGTGCTCCTTAGCTGGGTGAAGCCTTTCAAACAAGAGAAGAGTTGGAACTGGGTTTCAGTTAGAAATTTTGGGACATGGAATGACTTGTGCTCACAGCTTTCAAATCTGCTCGCAAGCCCCTGTTGACCTCTTGAATATAAGAGATCATACAGGGACAACAAATTAGTATTCCAGTAGTGTGTAACTGCTAAAAGTGCTCATAGGTGTTCCCACCCATAAGTTGAGATGTCTGTCTACTGTATGCCTTGCAAGCACCTGAAAAAAACCCTTCATTTGTCAACAGGCTTACTGTTCCTGTGCACCAGTCAACAAAGGTATCGTGGCAACATCTTTGCAAAGTCAGGAAATGTTCTTACTGTAATTCTGCCTATTCGAAAACTGAGGCACAGACATGCTGTGAGGGGCTTTTCATCTCACCAGTCTGATAGAGCCAGGACAAGAAGCTACAGATGAAATCTTGGTGCTCCTTAGTCAGTGGAAGTTTTCCTCTTTGCTTCCAAGAGCCAACCTTTACTGCAGTACTCATGGAGGGTCAGTCTAGTGCAGTGACTACACCGCTTGTCTTACTTGTTTGACAGCAGTGAGTTGGCCCTGCTCATTTTGGACCTGAAGCTATTCTCTGTGTGACTTCGTCGTCAGTCCTCTTCAACTTGAAGTACCATTTAGCAGCGGTGCAGTTGTCAGTGTTAGCGCATCTGGCGCTGATATGAAGATTGCAAAAATTCTGTGCCCATTTAAGTAAGCATCAGATCTGGGTACAATTTTTCATTGTGTTGAGCTGAAATACTTTATTTCTGAAAAATGCTGATTCATTGGAGCCAAATGGAGACCAAGAACTGCATCTAACTAGGTCCCGATTTCTATGAAGAGCAGAGGCCCTTCAACTTTGATTGTGCACATCTCAGGAAAGTGCACCAACCTCTAGATTGTTGGGGGTGGTGCCGGTGGTATAGTTGTTTTTGTGAAAAACCTCAGAAGGTCTTGATTTCGTTCCAAGGCAGTACAAAAGCATCTTTGAAATCATGAAAAGGTTTGTGGGATGGGCAGATGAATGTTCCCATCCAGATTTGCTGACAGATTTTCTAGTAATGGTTTGCTACCTTTTCATGACAATGAAAGGAGAAGTTAGATTACAGAAAACTAAACCATATTTCTTAGCTCAAATCAAAGTGGTTTTATTTTAAAATAATAAGTGGGGAAAAAAAAACAGTCCAAATTATTTACCAAGATCTGTGGCAGGTATCATGTCAGAGTTGCACCATTTCCATTTCACATAGCAAACCACTTTAGTCATTAAGTTCTTTTAACACAGATAAAATACGCATTGTGTTATATTACTCAAGTCTACCTGGTTAAATACTTCAAATCACAATAATTTTGTATCATCCTAAGCTTTTTTAGTGATAACAAACAAATAATGAATATTAACATGGAATAGTAAAAATTCCAGAAGTTTGTTCAAGCATAGGTTGCCTTTTCTTTGCAAGAAATCATTGAAAATAATGTTTACAATGTCATGAAAATGTCAAATAGATCTGCAGTTTACAAGAGTAAAATAAGTTCCTTCATAGGGTACAGTCTTTTGGCTGAAAGCATAAAAGAATCCAGAGAGTTTTGCTTTATTGAATTAGTTACCTCTTTTCTATTTTTTTTCATTCATGTGGAGCATTTGCTGTGGCATTTATATGTGATTTTCTTCAAACCTGACAATATTTAGCAAGTTTATTTGCTTTTTTCTAGATGTCAGTACTAAAGCTTTAGGCAATGGAAGGAGATCTTGACAGATTTCCTTGGTCATTGTTCCAATTTGATCTGTTATTTTTAAGTATTTAAAAAAAAAAAAAAAAAAAAAAAGAAACTGGCAGCCCTAACTTAAAATTACTTAAAGTCTTGTAGATTGATTTTATTCCAAAGATACTCTTCTGCTTTGGGTGGGGATTGAGGAAATGATGAGTCTAATTTACTAAGAAAACCTTCTTTAAAACAAGATGTGATTATTTTTTTTTTCTGTAATAAAAATCATATGTTAGTTGAAAGACAGATCTTAGGCTTCTTTTTGTAACTAAAAAAGTAAGTCTGGTTGTGTACTAGTAAAGGTAGATGGAGAATAAGAAATTGAGAAGAGACTATTGAGACAGTAGTTTTTGAGGGTCACTGCAAGTAAGATTAAAATTTGAGCTGACACTGTTCTGATTTTCAGCTACTGGAAGGTCTGAAAACACAGTTGATGTTCTTCACGCATTTGTAAGCCTGAAAAAGGAGTTTGGCCGTTAGGTGTGGGGAGAAAACTCTGTCACATGGAGGAAGAAAAACAAAATCTTTTAGAAGAGGTAGTGGGGGAGAAAAAAATTGCAGGCAGTGAAGGGAGGGGAGAACAAAAAGCTAGTGTGTGTTTCTGATGCCCACCTTGTAGCCCAGGCCCATAGCCTGCTATCTTACTGTGTGCCAGAGAGCACACAGTGTCACCACCAGTTGCTGAAAGACGCTTTTGCCTCTACTGACCCTGTAGTGCCAGCTCTCCGTCCGCTCAAATGAGGGCTTGCTCTGTTAGCCTGTGGGTACGGCAGGGAACTGCCTGGGGAGTTGGGCAAGACGTCCACGCCTTGGTTTCTAGGTTTGCGCTGCCCTCGGGTGAGGCATGGTTTTTGTTTCTCTGGCTGCATTGAACAGCATGACCGCAAAGTTCAATAAAAAATGCAAATACGAGGATTTATTTGTAACACTTACAATAGCCATCCCCATTTACAGATGTTTAGAAAATACAGAGGTGCGAAAATAAAAGCTATAGTGAATGTACTCAGGGTGCACATATGTCAGAGCGATACCTCTTCTGTTTACAGATTTTTTGCCCTGCTGTCCAAATAGTAGTTGGGTCTTTAAGCTTTGCCCATTTCTTTCTGTTTCTCATGAATTATGTAAGCTGGTATATCTGTCTTCCCTTTGAAGCCTTTTAGTGGGTCTGCATGGGTGTAACTGTTCACCTTAAAACTCAGTGTCCCCTTCTTAAGTAGGAGAGAGTAAATCCTTTTAGTTAGACCACTCCCTGATTAGAATAAAAGTATCTTTCCATGGGTTTGTAAAATGCCTCATTGTTATTCTAGGAATAATCTTCTGCATCTGGTTGCCTAGAAAACAATTCTTAGCTTCAATGAAATGTAAAAGTCTCTCTCTTCTCTGGTGATCAAAGTGATCCAGGGACTATTGCTGCATATCTTTCTGTTTATGAGAGACTTGTCTCTGAGTCCCTGTGCTTAGTTACAGTATGGATTTGTGTGCCAGCTTATTCCTTTCCTGGCAAAGTTGGGAGAAGGGAACACAGAACCAGACTCTTAAAACTTAACTTGAAACACTGCTGCCCAGTAAAACCATACAGGGTTTGCTGTACAGCAAATTGCATGCAAGTTGTTACCAGCTTATTTTACTTCTTATAAAGTAGACTCAAACATGTATATTTGCTGACTCTTTCTTTCATGGGCAGAGTTGAATTTGCTTTATCTTACAGGGCTGTAAGTACCATTAAAAATCTTTTACATATTGAAATTCAAGATTTATTTCCATGTATTTTATCACTTAGTGATAAGATAACTTCTGTCAACACCTTTGTGGGTTTTGTGAAAGCTAGTTCAAAAGCTTCAAAGGCTAAGTGCAAAAGAGAAGAGAGATAAAAATCTTTAAAAATCAGGAAATATAAAAGAAAAGTTTCTAACAGTCTTTTGACGTAGTCACATTACACATTCTGGATGCTTTATGATACTGATTTATTATATTTATGACAAGCAGTTTTATATTAAGCTAAACATTTAATGAGCGACAACAGAGTATGAGATACTGCAACACAGCCAAGGTATCCCAGTGCTGTTGGAAGTTTAATTCGTATTTTAACTGTGCACTTCAAAACATTGTACCCTGGTTTCTTTGTTTTAAGCAAACATTTCTATCAATCATTGGCATTTAGAAAGATATGAAAGATTTAATAAAATAGATGTAGTCAGCTTTATGGAAGTCCATTACCAGTTTTCTGGTGAGATAACTCCTTGCTCCACATTTGTTCAGCTTGTAAATCTAGGAGATACTACAGCTGTTAAAAATGTGGAGCTTTCTCTGCTTCCGCACTCCATTTACTGTCAGACTTGACACCAGTTGGGCAAGTGATACCTTCCCCACAGCGTATTAAATGCAAGACCTTTGCGTTTCCCAAAGATTGCTGGATAGGAATGAGCCACCTTTATAGTGCTGTTTTATTTACAGAGCTGAACTCTGTAAATGAATTAAAACATTGGTGCTTTTGAATTCCTTTTCTGTGAGCATCCCTGCACACAAGGTTTCTCAGCATTCTCTGTGATGCTCTGGGCTTCTCACAGAGAATCACGCAAACGTTTGTGAAACTCTGGCTAATTTTGCTTTTCAGGCACATGTGCATTTGACTTTGACTCCAGTGGGAGAATATGTCTTTACATAAACCGGTTGCATCTAAACAAAGCAGACCTGGACTTTGAATGGCACACAATGTCATACCATTATATGACAACCCAAGCAGTCAGAAATTGTGTCAGATCCTCAAGTCTTAAAAAGCACAAGTGGGTTTTGCTGTTTTGGGGGTTTTTTTCCCCTTTAAGAAAAAGGTTAAATGCAGGATTTCTCTTGCTTGTCTTCTGGTTTCTCTACCTTCAGGTTATCTTTTTTTCTGAAATCACAGGGGCTAGAAACTTATTTTAATTATTGTGATTGAAACTAAGATTTAATGCTATAATAAGAAGCTGAAACTTAAAGAAAAATGCACAAGACTCAGGTTAAGAGAACTGGTAACACACAAATTCATTAAAACATTGCATTTCTAAATTCAGAAAACCTTCAAAAGACCAGATTTGATCAGGGTGGTTTTAGAACATTGTGACACGTTTGTGGGTAAGCTAGGAACCAAATAGAGTGTGTTGTTTTTCTTGCTCTGCGCAGAATAAAAACCTATATACATTTAAGTTCAAAGCTTGCCTCGGAGCGGCTTTGACTGAATCACGTGATTCTTTTCTGTAGTTTGCAGCACTTGTACTGGGGTTCCAGTGTAAGCGTTTGTGGATATTTCTCGGTACAAGGGTTTCAAATTTACACTATGCAGTGACACAGCGATCGTTGTGAACCATAATTTTGTGGTTAAGGTTTCCTATTCCATTTATCTTCATGTAAAGGGAAGCAGCGTTCCTCCCACCTGAAGTGCCGGCTGCATTTACACTTGCACCTCTGTCGCTTGTTTCTTTTTTTCAGCTTCTCTTGCTTTATTCTTTTCCTGCCATCCTTGGAGAGAGAAGTTCCTTCCTCTGCAGTCCGGGCTCCCAGTCAGAGGGACACAGAGCGCTTCCTCTTCCTAGCGGCATACTCCCCCGCAACAAAATTGGATAAAGAGTGGCTCAGGCGAGTGTCCAGAGTATCAGAGTTGTTGCCACTGCTGCTCATTTTTATCCGTGGGCACAGGCACCGGAGCATGGCTCTGCGGATGTAGTTGTCAAAGCAGTAGTAAATGAAAGGGTTGGCACAGCTATTGGCAAAAGCAAAAGGGCTGCTCACCTTCATGCCCAGCTGGGCAACTGTGTCGGGAAAACAGTCAGGCTGCTTCAGAAGTCCCAAAAGGATGGCCATAAGCTTGAAAAGGTTGAAGGGAACCCAGGAGATAACAAAAGCCGCCACTACAATGAAGACGATCTTGATGGATTTTCTCAGTTTCTTATCATGTTTCCCAGCTGTCTGATAGTGCACACAGAGTCTCTTGGTGATGGAGCAGTAAAAGGTTAAGATACTCAACAGTGGGAAGAAGAAGGCCAGGATTAAAAGCATCAGTGACATGATCTGTTTGGCTTCTGTCACGGCTTTGTCTGTACAGTAAGTCTTTCCATATTGCTTTTTCAGTTCTCTGGACAAAAGGGTTGGCATCCCTAAGCAGCAGGATAATAACCAGACACAGATGCAGAGTCCGCTGGAATACGATCTTGTTCTGACCCGTCTAGCAATAGAGGGATGCATGATAGCAAGGTACCGGTCCGCACTCATACAAGTGAGGAGGAGGATGCTGCAGTACATGTTGACTGAGATGACATAGGAACTAGCTTTACAGAGGAAAGATCCTACCCTCCAGCTCCCGTCTGACACCTCCTTGTCCACCCAGAATGGCAGTGTGATGAGGAAGATGAAGTCAGACGCAGCGAGGTTGATGATGAAGACGTCAATCAGCCTCTGGACCCGTCGCTTGAAGACCAAAGCTACTATCAGGATGGAGTTGCCGATGATGCCCACCAGGAACACAGCAGTGTACACGATAGGGAGGAAAGTAGACATATGTTGCAGATGCTGATACTGGCAGTTGTCATCGTAGTAGTAGTCGTAGTTGAAAGTAACTGTAGTCACGGGCGAAAGCTGGGTGGGTTCCATTTCTGGCCAGGCTGTCCTCATCCACGCTCTGAGGAACGCTCTGAGCTCCCCCTGCCCTTCCCCTCAAGGTCTTCTTTAAAAACATGTTAGCAAGTGAGGGGGGAGGAGTAGGGGGAGGGAGGAGGAAAAAAGTGGTTTGGGGGGGGTAATCTATATACGTTTAGCCAATCACATAGGCAACGGACAAGCGACGAGTCTCTTGATTAGTCAGAACCCTGTCTTCAGAATAAACGCTTGCTTCTTTTTTTTAAAATCAGGTTTAGTTTTACTGATTTTATCTTCATTTTGCATTTGCCTGTATAAGCAAACCAGGTTTGGCTTTTGCTTTTATTTTGCGGGGAGGGAAGGTAGTTTTCAAGATTATGAACTTCTTACTTTTTAAGACAGGATATTGCTAGTTTGCAGAGGTTCGAGACTGTACCAGCTCAGAAGTAGTCAGAGAATGGTGAATTCAGGTGCCACGTTCTTCATCTTTAGTCAAAACATTTTCAATAAATTGCTTTTCAGGGCAAGTTCAACTTTTCTGAGGCTTCGAGGTTTTTACTTTCTTTGTCCATTTATTATTGTTGTTTTCTGTTGAGAGTAATTATCTCATACGAGCATTTTTAGGGAAAAACCTTTCAAACAACCATCTCCATTCTGCTCGGCACTGCTCTGCCAGTGTCCCCCTCCTGCCCTGCAGCTCTTCAGTTCCTGGGCTCCCCACAACCAGCTTCATGAATGTATTAGGAACTTGGAGGACAGTTTTCCAGTGTCTCGTTTATTCTTCTGCAGTTTGAAACTTGATGTTCCCATCCCCACACAGGCGTCCTTATTGGCCACAGTCCTGGTCTCCGGGGCAGTGGTTTGTTCCTTCTCTTTCTGGCTCCTAAGTCATTGTTATGTACTGTGCTTGCTTCTCTTAAAGAACTTCTCTTAAAGAGATTATTTTCTTCATCTTACATTCGCAATATCAATATCGCTCCAGCTGTGACTTCCCTTACAGCCAGCCTTTTCACCGTTACGTAAATCAAATGAAAATTCTCACTTTTTAAACTACTGAATTTATTACAGCTTTGTGCAGTGCTTACTAATTTGAAACTTCTACTACTTCGTCTTCCTTCCTCTCTTCTGCAGATATTTTCATTTTCTCCTTCCTCTCCCTCCCACCTGCATGTTCCCAGACCAAGCGCCTCTTCAGGATTCTCAAAGCTTTGAGCAAATTGCTTACCAGAGCGTGCTTGAGCCCCGGCCAGATAGATTGCATCCATGTACATCTCCACAGGCAAAGAGCAACGCCAAGGCACACGGACAGCAAATTTGTCCCATCCACTGCAGTCTGTATGCCCTCAGATTCACTCTGCCAGTGCTCAGGTTATGTGCTTCTGTGGAGCAGGTACCTGGTAGACTTCCAGGCACCTGGAATAGCTGCCAGCTGCAATTAAACAACTGGCTGCTGGATCGAGGGATATTTAGGTGGGCGCTCTCTCTTGTGTAGGTACACTGATATCTAATAAGGATCTAGTTATATACGGGTGCCTCCTTGTCAGTGGGGCACTAGTGGACTCTAGGCTGACTATTTTTCATGGAATGTGTAAGGATTTAATTATCTCAGTGAGTGTAATTCAGCCATCACAAACTCTGAAAAAAGGTCAAGGTGTGTAAAAACACTCTGGCTGAGATTACCGATTTGTATGACACAGACATGTGTGAACCTGTAAGGAAGGCTAAAATCATCTTCTCGCCTTCTGAAGATTACAAAAGATATTCCTACTTTTCAGCTGAGAGTTGTGTAAAAATGCCCAAGTATCTTACAGTTTACAGAAATGATTTTTGATTAATTCAGTGCAGAGGTGAGTTTGGTGTCATCTTTGCTTATTTCTGCTTCAAGGAATGTTTCAGGTTTTTTTGTTCCAAGAAGCACTGGTAAATAGAGGCATTCTCTTTCTATCAGTACCAGAGTAGAAGATCAGCTGAACTCTATGCAGTTCTGCCTCTCTTGCAAAGATGGACCTACATGTTATTATACTCTGCACTTAGATCCTAACAGCTTACATGTAGTTGCAAGCTTTAGATATTGGGCACAAACTTCTTTCCCTCCATCTCACACCACTACGTACTCCTCGAAATTCACTCTGTTCCTCTCCCCATCTCAGAGCAGACAAAAAAGTGAGTAACTTTTAAAAAAGCATAATGGAACCATAAAAATAAGCATGTCCATGTATTCTTGTGTTTGCAGTTCCTCACTTTGTTGTCTCCCTGCAGTTTAATAGCCTTACTTACTAAAATAAAAAAATAGATAGTAAACCTTTTCCAACTGGGATCAACTCTGTTCTCTTGAATATGCTCTGTATTTCTTGAATGCTCTAAATAGATTTGTGGATGTTGCTGTGTGTTGCCATATTGCAGATGTGACATTTTCTTATCTGGACAGAAGATTTGCAAAGGTAGTGTGAAGCATTGTCATGAATAATGAAGTGATCTGTAATCATCCAAGTGAAGCAGCAGCAGGCGTATTTGATGGTAGCCTGT
>NW_009647236.1:4815671-4820265 GCF_000708025.1 Charadrius vociferus | reverse complement strand
GCCAGAGCTCATTTCCCAAGGTAGAGCCAAGCTCTCAAAAATCCTTAGCACGCGGAAATTCCCTTTACAACACATCTGCATAGATATTCCAGAAAGCTCAGCACTTGATGTGCTAAGATCCAAGAGATGGAGTGAGATGTTTTGTCAGCAGGAGGACCACCTCTACCCTCTCCTCACCTTCCTTCTAGGCTTCCCCAGCACTTTCCTCTTCCCAGACATCACCGGACACATGTAAACCTTTTTCCCTGAACGAAATTTTCTGCTGAAGCAACAGCTACTGACTTGGCTTGGGTGTACATTCTTCCATTTGGGGTACCCATCTTGTCCAGGCCTTGACGGAGCTGAAGTGGGCTGAAAAAATGCAGCCCCGGGGTGCTGAGTAATTGTGAACCTGAGAGTGAACCTAAAGCTTTTGTAACCACACACTTCCGACTGTCATCATGGCCATGAATTTGGCCAGTTCTGCTTTAAAATGTACGTTTCTCTGATGGTCCTGCCATTTCTAAAATGCACTTGTGAAGTTTGTTGTGTTAGTGTTTGTACCATTCCTTAAATCTTCCTCATAGGAAATACCAAGGTCTTTCCAACAGTAGCAAGGGAAAAGATTTCATGTCTTTTGTTCACAGTTCTGTAATGCTTGTGATAGACGTATTATGGTAGCCGCCTAATGTTATGGCAAAATCAGTAAAAGAGATGTGCAGCAGAACAATCTGCACAGGAAGTGTGCCGGCTTATTGTTGTATTTTGTTACATACACACACTCCTCTTACACATTTCTGCAGTTGAAGCATTTCTGGTAGCAAGGTGTGGGGTGGTTTTTTTTCCCGATTTTTTTTTACATTCTCTGTTTTACTGATAGTTTAAATGTGAGTTTATTCCAACTTGTACGTGTGCTTTTATATAAGCCTAGGCATCTAGGTAAAAAAGCGGCATGTCTGTAAATTATTAATGATGATAAATGCTGAGAAGGAACAGAGGTTCATTTGGCTGTAAAAGAAAGTGTAGTAGTTTCTAAATGATTGTGCTTCAAAAACCTTCTGTAGGGAATAGAGATTTGCAGGCCTAATTAAAAAAACACCACCACCACCACCCCCCAAATTGGCTGAAACGGCCCTACTATACTATAACCTAGGTGAAGACAGGCTGAGAGGTAACCGGATGAATACTAACCAAAAGAAGTTTCACCCCTGAACAAAGAGGAGAGGATAGAACTGATTGAGGTAAAATTGCGGGCACTGAAACAACGGATCGGGATAGGGTGATATAGTTTCATACTGGGAGCAGTGGTCTCCGAAGTGGGGTGCGGGAAGCAAATATTTTGTGTACGCTTAATAAAATAACTATTTTTAAAATAGTGTTTATAGCCTCTTTATCTCGTCCTTTTTTAATTTATATTTTTGTGTATGTTAATATATTAACTAGTATTCTATATACTACTAATAATTAGTACAGTAGTACATGTATATAATTGTTTTAAAAAATGTACATATAATAAGGGTGCATGCTTAAAAAGTTTTTACTGATGGGGTAGATGATAAAACAGTTTGGAGACTTGGAGGACAAGTGGATATCCTTAAAGGAAACCTGTGCTATTCATCATATTTGGAAGAAGCACATCTAGAAGGTCTTCTCTCTGTGAAAATTGTGGTAGGTTTTTCTTAACCTACTGTGTTCTGTGCCACAGATAGAAAAATACAGAAGGCACAAAGAAAACCAGGGAGACCATATAAAGAAGTCTGAGGGGAATCCATGGGATTTTCTGCTCGTTCTGGCTGTGTGACATCCTCGTAGATGGTATATAAAGCACAAAAACTCAAATCGCCCTTTTTATTATTACAAAGAGAATATTTGTTGGGAGAGGCAATATCTTGTAGTAAATTAGCTAGTAGCGCTAGAAGAACCAGGCAGACTTTTGAACACCTTTTTCAGGCCTGAATCAATACCTTCTGAAGCGAATGTGATAGATGAAGAAGGTTTTTTTCATTTCTCATCTCATTTCTCATCTCATTTCTCATCCTGTATCAACTTCATTTAGTACCTGTAGTGCCACCTCCTACAAATGTTTACTTACTTCCTTAGACTCTGAGAGCTAAAATGACACAAATTTTGTCTGACACAATTTTTTTGCAACATACTAGGGTTTTGTTTATTTTGCTTGTTTTGTTCGCAGCAATCTTATTTTAAACTCTCTGTGGGTGCCTGAGAACTTCTGTTAGAGGTACTAACAAGCGCACGTGATCCAGGTCTGCTAGCCAAAAAACTTCAGTTTTGCAAAAAGCAGGGACAGCATTTAAGCTATAGCCATCAGCGTTACTCCCTTCGTGCTTTCATGTGCAAACTGCCACACTTTCTGCACAGTAAAGCAAACTTTTACTTTGAAAACCTTCCCAAATGAACCTGGTCTGTAGCTAAACTGATCAACCAGGGGATCTGCTGAGGCGCGCTGAGGAGGTGTGAAAAGAAGAGAAAACGAAAAAAGATAGGTGTTAGCAATGAATGACTGTGCATTCATTTTGTAACGTTTTTATTGGCTTACTCTTATTATATGGAGCGATATTTTTCCAGAAAAAAAAAAAAATCCACGTGAAATCTGTGTAGAAATCTGTGTTTGAAATTAAATAAACAAAATGAAAACACATCTCTTCCCTCTGGCTGTTTTTGAGCAGCTGCACACATTATATTGATCAGGGCAGATGATGAAGAAGATGCCACTGTAGTCTAATTCTATAATGGAAGTAGCAATGGCTGCAAAATTTTCCAGAATTGATTCTCATTTTTACGAGATTAGATCTTTTCGGAGAAAAACCTGTAGACTTGCCAGTAATTCACTACGATTTACAGTAAACAGTTCCAATTCTGCTTATCCCATGATTTAGAATACAGAGGGGTTTTGTTGTTTTTTTTTTTTTCTTTTTTTTTTCTAGCTTCAACTTCTGATAGTTTTGCCAGGTATACTGAAAAAAACGATTATTGATTTTTTGTTTCCTATTGCCATTATATGTATTTTATGGTCTTGCAACTCCTTAGCTCTCTCTTCAGTAAATTAAATTGACTGACCTTCTGTGATATATTTCACTGAGAGAGGTTTTCTAATTGCTCAGTGATTTTTCATGTCCCTTTTCAGGTTTCTCTCTAGTTTATCAGCACGTCAAAACTAGACATGCTATTTCAGCAGCCAGCAGCAATTCCAGATGCGGTACAGCTTCTTTCCTGCTGGTGATTTCTCTGTTTATACATCTGAGGTTGCAGGAAAATTGTAGGTTTTGGCCACAGCACCATCTTGGCAGCTGGTAATCCACCGTGACCTGTTTGTCATTTTCATTTTGTGCTTCCCAGTGTAAAAAGTTTTCTGTCGGGTAAGTATATACAGCCTCCACTCTTTGCACTTAAATGAATGAGCTCATCAATGACCTTATTGAAATGCGTGTTTGCTTGCCCCTGGCTGCCCAATGATCAGGTCACACTGTACCAGTGCCCTCTCCATGTCATTATTTACCCTTCCCCTAGGCCTTGTGTCATCTCTGAAGTTTATCAGAGATACGCTGCTTTCTTCCAGGACATCATTGGTAAAGATCTTAAATATTTTAGTGTCTAGCATAAATCCCAGCCAGACTCCAAATTATGTCCTTGCAGATAGTTACATTACAAGGTGTTGGTGAGAAGGTTCCATCAGCTGGGAAAGATGGGGTGTATAGGCAGAGGTTTCTTAATTAAACATAATTTCTAATTATTTTTTTAAATTAAAAAAAAAATGTCACACCAAGTCAGAGAAGTTTCTTATATCACTGCTTTCACCTTTGCCATCCTAGCTTCTTGCCTCGCTGCAAAAATGCTCCCTGGCTGCGCTGGGAGAGGAAATGGTCAGGATCGTTCCCTTAGATAGGTACTCAAAGGACGTGAAAACCTCAGACATGATTCTGTTGTTTCTGAGTATTTGTTCGCTACTTTGGAGGTTGGTAAAATCAAAACTGGGCGTGGTGGTCTCTCAAGCAGGGGAGTTGTTAAGCACTTCTAAGAGTCCTCGTGTAATTTGCGTGGGTATGGGGTATGTGTACCAGGGATGGGGGGAAACATCCCGACTTGGGGCATGGAGCCAGTGGTGCCAGTTCTTGCAATTTTTACTAAATCTTTTTTTTTTTTTTTCCTTACTTGGTGTTTTCCCTAGTCACCATTTTTACAAGCAATCAAGCAAAAAGGAAAGAAATGTGAGCATTATGGCTACAGGGGGAGACCAAACAATAGAAATGGCGGAAACTAAGAGTTTGTAAAGGTGGGGTTTTTTGTGTTTCTGTAAAAACTTATGGCTGTTACAGCAGGTACAGAACATTGGGACAATGACTCCAGATTGCCCAAGATGCTCCAGATCCAAGTGCCCAATTACAGGTGTGCAATTTTGGCATTTATCAGTTAATCCTTTACTGTGAGGGTGGTGAGGCACTGGAACAGGTTGCCCAGGGAAGTTGTGGATGCCCCATCCCTGGAGGTGTTCAAGGCCAGGCTGGATGGGGCTTTGAGCAACCTGGTCTAGTAGGAGGTGTCCCTGCCCATGGCAGGGGGGTTGGAACTAGATGATCTTTAAGTCCCTTCCAACCTA
>NW_009647236.1:4814515-4814831 GCF_000708025.1 Charadrius vociferus | reverse complement strand
CTTGGTTAGGAGGGGGGTGCCCCTGCCTATGGCAGGGGAGTCAGAACTAGATGATCTGTAAGGTCCCTTCCAACCTAATCCATTCTATGAATCAGCACCACGCCTCAGGCGGGCAAGGGTGGTGTGAGGCCAGGCCGCTGCCATTCCAGCTGAGCTGGGCCTGCACCGTGTCAGAGGCAGGGCCCTGCTTTGGGGCCTGCAGGTGTCGGCGGGGCGCTGAGGGGAGGAAGCGAGGCGGGTTGCCCGTGGGCGTCGAAAGGCGAAGGTGGGCCGCCCCAGAGGAGACTACAACTCCCAGCCGGCACCGCGGCGGGGG
>NW_009647236.1:4801245-4814168 GCF_000708025.1 Charadrius vociferus | reverse complement strand
GCTGTGGGGCTCGGCGTTTGGAGGGGGCGAGAGCCCTTCGTACGGTCATTTAGCCCGGCGCTGCCTGTCTGCCCGTGTGCGGGATTGATCCCGGTGGGGCACGGTGCTGCTGGCCTCGGGGCGCTTGTAGTCATTTCCCACCCACCCCTTCATTTTTTTCTCATTTTCCCTTAATGAGTAACGCTGGGAGATGCCTTTCTTTCAAATTCTTTCAGATTCTTCACTTTCAAAGTGAAATGGTGATCTTAAACTATATGGTTTGCTTTCTGCTTCTAGATCACTTTTTGTGAAGTGGTGGTAGTGAAGAAACGCAATGAATGGAACAGTTAGGGCAGATAGGAAGTTTGCATTTCATGCTCTCCGCTTGCCACAAGACACAAACAACACTCTATCTCTGAAGTGACCTGGAAGCATTGGAGCTGTGTGTCCGGAGGGACTCTGAGGACCTCTGAAGGTAAAAAAGTGTTTGGTAGCATTCTTTCCTAATCCTCCATTGCTCTAAGTATTAAAAGGGCGATCCTGTTTGGTAGTGTTGCAAGCCCTCTTCCCATATTCATGCCTTCTTTTAGGCCTTCTGCCTATTCTGCTTTCCCAAAGAGCAGTCAGATTGCAAGCATGTTTTCTGAGAAAATGCCAGCAAACGCAGCCTTATTCTTTTGTGATGTCAGGTAGAAGGAGTTTCTTAAATGTGATGGCCTGCTATTGGCTGAAGGGAGTGATTGCTGTAACAGGATAAAAAAGTGCATATTTTCGTATCCCCCTCTGCCATTGTACAGTAAGTTCTTAAAATGCTTCTGTGTTCTCCAGTCTTATAGTTGAATTTTGCCAGAATACTTGCTTTTGTGCTGCTCCGTGTTTTTTCTTTTTCAACTCTACTGACTTGCCCTGTTTTTTCCCCTTCTGTGAAGTGCACATATCTAGCCATTCCTTTGAATGTTGCTGCTAATTTGGCCTTTGCCTTCTCTTTTATGAGCTGGTGCTTTGAAATTTTTACCTGTCTCACTTCTTTCAAAAATGAGTATAATACCCTGTGAAGCACTTCTGCTTGAGTGCTTGTTTACTGCTGCCTTGTGTTGTCATATATTCATTGCACAGCTTAGTTTCAGCCATAACTTGTTAGCAATAGCTTCTACTGTTAGAATAGAATGTGCTGGCAGTGCCCTATGAACAAATCTTTTGTAAAAACAACAAAGTTTCTTGCTGACAGCCTGTAAAAACAAAGTATTTCCATTTACTATCGACCTTTATGTCTTTATAATTAATATTATTTTTTGGTATGTGAGCTTATTCTAAGGCCCCTCCTACATATTGTTCTGCACAGAACCTTTTGCAAAGTGTGGCATAATCTCATAAACATGCAGTGTCTGTCTTCACAGTCTTCTCTGGTAACTATTTCTTACTGACTATGCTTATTACTCCTATTGAGCTCTGCCTGGGGCTGGGAAGGATGACTCTCTCTTTAACAGAGCAAAGGAGACCTCATTTAAGGGGCGGGGGGCAATGTAAATGAATATGCATTGGCTATATACAGTGAATGGGCAGAGTAGTCAACTACACAGCGGCAGGAAGAAGTTCTATTACAAAATTTGCATAAAATGTTGTAGAGTTCTTCATCTCTTCTGTAAGTAGTTGAAGCGTTAGGTAGAAGCATTGAGGGGACCTTTACTATAAGGAACTGGGGGTGTGCTCTTACCCTGGCACTGTCTTGTCCATACTGAAAATCCATGTGTGTTCTTTCTGAGACAAATGCCACACAAAGCCAGTGGGGACTGTAGCCACCCCAGTTGCTTTCTATCTATCCCTGCAGCTGTGCATTGCCAGGATTGAATGTAAATAGCCATGGCCCTTTTACCAAGTGGGTAATTCGGTCCTTTAATTTACTGTTTGATTTTTTTCATCCTTCGTTTTGCTTGTGAACTGCCCTTGGTTGCCAGCTGGCATCAGCTCTGCCAAGTCCACTGTAAGCCAATGCACAAAAAGCTGGTTAGAAGTGTGTGGTTGTGTTTTAATATTTCCAGCACCCGCATTCTGCACTTGGCAGCAGGGATGTTGTATCTGAAAGTAAGATTTTTAATTTTTTTTGAGCCAGTTGTTTTCTTTCTGTATGTTAGGTACAAAGTTGAGAGAACTTTGATATTGGAAGCATTTATATTAAAAGGCAATGGCAGCAAACCAAAAATAATGTCCTGCTTACTTTCTTTTTTTGCCAGACACTACTCTGAGATTGCTTGCAGGTTCTTGTGATTCCTCCTTCCAGCGGGAGCCCTTTTTAAAGAGGGGAGTTTGTTGCAGAGGGTTCCTCTTGCAGTGAATGTGACTGCAATATAGTGGAAAATCCAGACCAGCCTGCTCAGCAGCCTGTTCTGCTGCTTGCCCTGAGAGTGAGTTCCCAGATGATCTGCTCAGCTCCCAGCTCAGCTGAGCAGGAGCCAGGCAACACAGCTTTGGCCCTGGAGATGCCACTTGCCCTGTTTGCTTTGTGAGAAGTTTGTGAAGGGGAGGGGATCCCTCAGTGAACTCAGTGGGGATGAATAGTGAGGTCGGCCCTATACAGCAACTTGCTCTGTCCCTATTCTGCTCGTTCAATGTCCTGTGTACCTTGAGCTAGATACTAGGGTATCTAAGGAGAGTATAAGTACAGAACCAAGAATTAAACGCTGCACAGAATATTTGCTTTCAAGTCTGGACTTGATTCTAGGTCTTCTAGATAAATAAGCCCAGGTACAGTGTTTTCCCCCTTAAATATTTGTCCTAGCTTAAAGAGTTCACAGCTTGTGGATTCTTATTTAAGTACAGTTGTGGTAAGCAAACTTTGCAGTATTTTAAATGGGTGCTGCTTGTCAGTTCACCAAAAATCAGTTCTATTCCTACTCATTGCTAAGGATGCAGTTAAATGAGGCACACTCTCTGTAATATCCCTCCTTGAATATGGAAATTAAGCATAGGGGATGATATGGGTACACATGATCTTTCCTCCCCAACCCTGTTAGCCAGTTTCAAGTAGAAGAGAAGATGGGAGGGAAGAGAAATAAGAATGGCATTGTTAGCAGCAAATATCAGTGCCTTTGAAACTCCCTAGCTTAATTTGCACCTTGTTTCACAGTTCAGAATTTTTTATTGGCAGGTTTGACTTGAATGCTCATGTTTTTCCGTGTGAATGTTGTGTTTTAAGGCATTTGGTGTTTCCAGTTGCGGTTCAGTTGCAAAGAAGCTAGACCAAAATATTTTGATCAAAGTATGTGGGAGAAGGGAGGTAGAACAAGCAATAGACAAGAGCTGATTAGATAGTAACTCGCGTAACCAAACTAGCTCTAGCTGCTGAGTTAGCTTCAATTGGTTATTTTTTTAATATTTTTTATGGCAAGTGCAATCAAGCCTGATTCATCATAATCCATAAATTTAATCAGGCGTAGAAAACGCATGAGCACAACAGGCATCTGAGAGTCCTCTGACGTATTGCACTATCTGCAAAACATTCTGTGTATTAGCAATCAATTACTCCTTAAAGTCACAGCATTGTCATAAGTGTAAGCATGTGGGGTAGCTCTATTTTCCCATGCCTCCTCTGCCCCTGAATTTACATGGTTTGTGAGCATGACCATGCAAAGGAGGACATAAGTGACCACTAATAGAACGAGCCAGAGCAAGGTCCTCATGCCAGCGCAGGAAGGCCTTTCAGTTTTGGAAGCTCTTGTCATCCTGTTCCCATGGAACAGGGCACTCCCCCTGCATTGTTTTAGTTCTTCAGAAACACCACTGTATGTATTGTGGTGTTATTGCAACATTTAACATAATTACCAAATTTGTCTTTCAGTACTTCCTTTGTGTTCTGTCTCTTAACGCATAGATACGTTCCTTTGCTTCCCTAAAGGCATTTCAGCGTCTTGGCATGGCTGCCCTTTGTGAACAGTCTGGAAGAGCTTTTTTGGCACGCTTTTGGTTCTTATCTTTGCTGTAAACACAAGCTGTGAAAGCCTTATGGGATGGCAGGCTAAAAATAACTTCTACCCTTGGTAATCTCTTAAGGAAAGATAAGTCTTCTGCCTGGGTGCTGTGAATGGATTCTCTGTGGTTCCCTACAATCAGGATCACAAATGGCAGTGAGCTGTGCCATCTGCTTTGGGGACAGAGTTGCTGTTGCTCCGTCAGTTGCTGTCTCAGAGAGAGCAGCTAGCGCAGTGTGGCTGGGAGAAGGGCGATATCCATGCCTTGAATTTGTGAATACTGTAGACTTGCTTAGTTGTTCCTTTGATTCCAGCATGTTGGAAAAGGGAGACATGCATATCCTGAGAGGACGTTGCGTAAAAAGAATGATGTCATGAGTTTGACACTGCTGGGATAACTTTGCATTTACTGTCAGAGGAGTTACTCACTTGGCCTTCTCTTCCCTTACAGCAGCAAGGGCACAATGATGGATAACCGTTTTGCTACAGCGCTAGTAATCGCTTGTGTTCTCAGCCTCATCTCCACCATCTATATGGCAGCTTCCATTGGCACTGACTTTTGGTACGAATACCACACCCTGTCCCCAGCTGAGAACGTTAGTGAAGCTGGTAGGAGCATCCTGGACGAATTCGTCAGTGAAGAGGCAGATGAGAAGACCTACACAGATGCGCTTTTCCGGTGCAATGGCACAGTTGGACTGTGGCGGAGGTGTATCACTGTACCCAAAAACTTTCACTGGTACAACTCACCAGGTATCTTCAGAGCAATTAACACTTCCCTCGCTTGCCTGGGGTGGTATGTGCGAACTTCCTCACAATGTATTCATGCCACTTTGTTCCTCCAGAAGGCTTATTTCTAGCTTATGTGTTGTTGGTTTTTTAGTAAAGACAATCTAAATTTTTAAAGAAGTGAAAAGCCAATATGATCTTTGGCTGTCAGTGCTACAGACTCTGGATTTGACACATGATCCTTGATCTAAATTTAGTCGGGTATAACTTGGTTTTCTTTTGTATCTGCTGTCCAACTGGGGATACAGTTATAGTTGCTCTGCCAGTCACTGTCTTTTTAGGAGAGGTCCTGGGATCCAGCAATGGAATAAAGATACTATTTTTTCAAGGGGGCACTTGCTCCTTTTAGCTAGTCGTTCATCTTGCTTGCATATCACAAATGTCCCACTGTCACGTCAGCACATTTTGGACTCCTTGTACCGTAATGTTGAATGTAGAATGAAATATTTGTATTCTTTTTCACAATGGTTGGGGGATAAAGTGTGGTGAGCAATTATTTCAATTGCTTCAAAGTAGATTTCAGACACATACTGTGTGTGTGAAGCCCTTCATTTTGAACCTTCTTAAAAAAGTGTACTTTCAAACACTTTTTCTGGGGAGAAAGCATTACATAAATGTTTTTTCCTCTAATTAAAATACTTATTTTGGAAGACACTTAAACCAGCTCTGCTCAATAGTATTCTCAAAGCAAAATCTAACTGAGGCATAAAAGGGGAGAAATTTAATGTAGAGAAGCAAATATTTTTAGTCCTTTCTATCCCATTTTTAGTCCCGTTTATCCCATTTTTGAATGAAGTGTTTGGTATGATACTATATTTTGCACATGGAGATAAGCACGGGTCAGTTTAGCAACTCTGGTACAAGAATACCTAACAATATAGCTGAACATCATATGCCACTTTTCTTTCCCAGTCTGTCATGCACGGGCCAGTTCTCTGTGGATAACCCTGGTAAGGTTGAAGATTCTACATGTTTGAATGCTATCACTCATTGTAGTAACTACATTATACTAACTACATTATGATAAAGCATCCTACAGATCTGTCTTGAGAGGTAGTTTTTTTTTCTCTGAAATGTGTTTTCTCTAAATTTTTTTTCTCTGAGGAGCTTCCCAGTTTAAATGGTTGGGAAAGGAGGAATTGAAGGGAGGAGATGGGAGGGAGATGCCTAATGGTAGTTTTTTCTCTTTTTCCTCCAGAAACTGGTATGACTACAAACTGCATCAGTTTTTCCCTCTCTGATCAGTTTATGGAAAAGTACATAGAGCCTGGAAATCACAATAGCGGCACGGATTTGAATCGAACTTGTAAGTGTCTTTCTCTTCTGGCAGGTAAACAAGTAGGATGAAAAAAAAAGATGTTTCTCAAGTACAGTCACTGGTGAGGGAAGCATCTGTGTCTTGCTCTGGTTTATTTTTTTTTTTTTTTCGGTCTTCACAGTAGCATAGGCAGTAGGTCAAAGTTTAAAAGGAAAACTTAAGTGCCTTAGCAAAGGTTTTACCCATGAATGCAGTACAGGCATTTGGGAGTTAATAAAGTTCTTCCTACTTTAGTGGGGCCTTTGTTCCTTTTTTAGTTGTTAATGTACGGTATCCGATGAAGCAGAAGTAGTGTGGGTAGAAGGGAATATAAGATAGTAGCAGAAGATCAGTTTCTAGTACATTTTCAATAAACTTGTATGTTTTTTGCGTGCAGATCTCTGGCGATTGCAGTTTCTCCTGCCCTTTGTCAGCCTTGGCCTCATGTGCTTTGGGGCTTTGATTGGGCTCTGTGCTTGTGCCTGTCGCAGCCTTTATCCTGCCATTGCCACCGGAGTCCTCCATTTCCTAGCAGGTAGGTCTCCTGCCATCCACCAACTTACCCTCCCTCCTCCTGAAGCTCGTGGTGACAGCCAGAACACTTCCAACAGCAAGCTCATTGCACTTTACTGCTTCCTTCCTCAGGGCTTTGTACGCTGGGCCTGGTTGGCTGCTACGTAGCTGGGATTGAGCTGCTCCATAAGAAGCTGCCCCTGCCTGAAGATGTGAGGGGTGAATTCGGCTGGTCCTTCTGCCTGGCCTGTGTCTCGGCACCTTTGCAGTTTATGGCAGCTGCTCTTTTCATCTGGGCGGCTCGCACCAACAGAAAGGAATTCACTCTCTTGAAAGCGTACCGTGTAGCATAAGTGCTGCTACCGAACTATTGGGTTTCCACGTTATAGCCTCTTCTCCCCCAACCCTTACTACATTTTAATTTTAGTCAGAATTTTACCTTGTACTGCATGCTTCTTGCCAGTTGAGACAATTTAGCCTGTGGGCCCTGAAGACAAAGACCTCTGGGCTAAATGACCAAATGTTGCCAGAAGTCTGCAGAACTTGAACACCTTTTTAAATTCATTTATTTTTAAGAATTATTATTATTTTTAAGCTTCATTTGGTTGTCAAATATCCCTTTGGTTAGGTGTACATGCCCCTTCCTAATTTTATTACCCTGTCAGCCTGGCAGAAATAGGAATGGTGTTGTGGGATAGAAGAGAGATAGGAAAAGAAAAGATGCAGGTAGGCAAGAGTGGGAACCGCAGCGCACAAATAATAAATAATCAGGAGCTGCCTGCTGTGTGGCCCAAGCAGGCAGTACCTACAGAGAGCACCCGAGAGACATGGGGGAACTCCAAAACCTCTGTTACGGAAATACTGTAGCTAAATCAGTCCTGTAGCTTTGCTTTGGGTCTCTTATTCTCATTGGTTTGCTACTTTTTGTGGCCTCTGCCAAAACTGATGTAGGCAGAGCAGCCGGCTGTGGGAGTGCCTGCACAGTACCCCATCCCAAAGCAGCCTCTGCTGTCATGTTTGCCGAGGAGTAGGATAAGTTGGCCCACGTGGAGCTTTGTGCTGTTGTAGCTACACTGCTTCCAGGACACAGGCTAGTTTTGTATCTGCACTACACGTGATGGGGCACTCTAATCTTAACTTGTGGTGCTTTTGCTTGCTGTGAAATAAGGCTTTCCTCTCTCTTGTGTTGAAAATGACCCTTCACAAGTCTTTTGGTTTTAATTTGGTTTTGTGTATGTGTGTATATGTACATATAAAACCTTTTTTTAAAGCTCCCTTATTTATCCTATATAGCACACAACAGGGTTTTTTTAAAAGGTGCTGCTCTTTTCCCATCTTGACCCGAACCTATTGTTTAAATTAAATAATAAAAAAAAAGCAGCTCAGAAATTTTCAGCGTTGCATTAATCTGATGGGATGGTGACAGAATGGTCTGAAATGAAGTTTACTTGGGGAAAGAAAAGCCAATGTCTAGATCATTCTGTTTTCAGGGACATGTTACCAGAAACAAAGATGTTTGCTTAGATATTTTTTTTAAATTAAATTCTTGGGCTTCTGCTAACTTTAAATTTTCTCCTGCTCATCTTTGGGGGTGTGCAACACCCCATATTTTCTAATTAGTTCACAGCTGCTGCACATATTTCTTCTAAATCACTGCAACTCTAGCCAGACTGAGTGGCATGTCTTAGCTAGAAAACAATGTTCCAAGACTAAATTGTTTAATTCTGAGGCCTTAACTTCCCTTGTTTCCATATTCCATGCATAATAGAAGAAATATGTCTTAGAAGAAATAAATCCTGAATAATCTGTGATGGCAAGGATTCTGTGAGATCCTGCTGATGAGAATGACACAGAAATAGGCATTTTTAGTCCACAGCTGTGTTTTTATTTTTTGTGCTGGGTTTTTTTTGGGGTTTTTTTTTTCAGTAGGTACTTCTACCCAGGCTGTCTTTGCTGGGTCAGCAACAGCCCTAGTCACTAGTTCCCTGGAGATCAGAGATATGTGCTAGTATCATTTCTTTATTTTTTTTATCATGTGTGTGATAGGGATCAACCTACTTCTCCTTTGATTATCATCACTGGAGTCTCTACGAAATGAAACAAGGCTGATGATGAAAACCAGGATCACTGAAAAAGCAGCAGTAGTTCAAGATAATCCTCTTTCTCTTGCTCTTGAGTAATTTTTCACCTTCCTCCTAAGACAGCTTCTTTCCCTCTCTACGACATCTGGGCCAGTTCTAATCCTGAGAGGGGAATGTGCTACTTTTGTGCAGTAGCTGAGAGTAAATGAAAATCCGTGCGGCTGATATGTACTGATATGCTGCTTTTTCAGAGTCGTTAGTTATCACTGACTTAGGTAGATAAGGCCTAACTGCTCTGCTTGTCTGGTTCCTCATTTGTCAGAAATACTAGGGCATGCAAGCCTCAGCTTGGGTCAAAAGGACTGGAAGGTGCTATTCTGCACTTTGAGAGGAAACACTGCTGGTTATTTTATCTAGTACAGTTTGGGGGTGGTGTTGTGTTGTTTTTTTTTTTTCTTTTTTCAGGAGTTGGCAGAATAATCCTATCTTGTGATTTTAATCTGAGCAGTGGGGATCCTGTGTGCTTAATCTCTCCTCTTGTATCAGCACCTATTTTTCTGAAATGTAAATCTCAGTTTTTAAACGTTAACATTCTTGCTTCCAAAAGAATGATTGTCATGGAAAGGAAATAGAATGTTAGAGGTGCTGCCAGTCCTTTCTTGATCATTTTAAGTGTCAGCAAAACCAAGATTTCCTGCTTTTGTCTGTGTCTCAGATAAATGCTGCTGGCTTTCTCTGCTCTGAAATGAAGAAAACAGGCTTTAATTGATCCTCGATTTGGAGCATTTACCTAAAATGAGGGTCACCTTTCAGGGTTTGGGGATTTTTTTTTTTTGCCTTCACTCTTGCTGTAAAGATGTCTTCATCAGAATGGATTTCAATGAGAAGCAGATTTCATGCAGAAAGAGGGCTCACCATCTCCGTTGTCTGGGGTGCACTAAATGGCGTTGGAGGAGGGCAGAGTAGACGCTGAGGATGGAGTAATTTTATAAAAGAGAGATAACTGAGCGCACTAACAGATAGCGAGACAGATCCAGAGTGTGTGGTACAGGCCCTTCACACTGGGAGGTCCTCATGCCACATTTGCATGTTGGCTGCATTCAAGAGAAGTTTGAGGCCTGTATGTATATTTGTGGTCATATACATATATGCAAATGCAGACACCCTTGCTCAAAATAGTGGAGAGTGCTCCAACTCTGTAAGAAAGTGGTGAGATTAAAGGCTGATTTGTGTTCGTCAGTATTTTGTGGTCTGACCATGGGAGATGTTTACAGATACTGGTTCAGTGTTGGAGATGGGGATGAGGCAGATACGTACCAAGATGAAAAAAAGGGATGTCCTTGTGTGTCTGTGTGCACAGGGGAAATGGCACACATCTCTAACATTGTTGTATGGAGCAGTGAAAGTGAAGAGAAGGCGTATCAAAGGAAAAGGAGAAACAAAAGAGGAGGAGGAATCTGGTCCGACTGAGCATGAGAACCGAGGACTCTTGACGCTGCATGGGAGCAGGCTCCCAGGACTGCAGTGTGAACTCCCCGTGTGGTACTGTGTCGCCAGCATGGCAAAGGCCAGCTGCTGCTCGTCCACCACCACTGCTACCTTCCTGCCCACCCATGGCGCCATCACAGCAGTGACATAAGCAAGTGGCTGAACTCTCCTCTTGTGCTTATGAGAAGCCCATAAAGGTTCTGTCCCCCAAATCCGAGGTGAGCAAGCTGCATTTGTCCTTCAACTGTGCCCCTATGACGATGTTTTTTCTTTGCAGGCTTGGGCTTGTTTTCCTGCCAATCTAGTGAAACCACTAGGAAAGCAGGACTAGCAGAAAACCAGGCAGAGCAGTGAAGTGTTTCACCTAGGTAGCAGCCTCTTCTTATTTTTTTTCCCTCACAGTGACATTTTCCCTGTCCTCTCCCCCTGCTCCAAATAGGTCTGAGAAGGGACTGGTCAATGAAGCCACAAAGAGGGGGTTTATTATTGTGGCTGTAACGATGCCTCCCACTCTTGTAAGAGGAGAGATCACTGAAAGCTGCAGAATAGTCAATCCCATTTCCTTACTTTAATAAAACAGCAGTATAGAGCAAACACCAAAAAAATTGCTTTGTTGTGTAATAGGGACAGTTCACCACTTACGAAAGGAGAAATATGCTATGGGTGCAAGCGATAGCATAGTCTTGGATGACCCAAGAGGCACTTCTAATGTTTTGTCATGCCGGAAACCATGTGTGCTGGACAGGTTTTCCCTCTGGATTGTGTTCTGGCCGGGTGGTCCTTTCCTCATGGAAAGTTTGTTGCAGTCTTTTTTGCTATGGTGATAAGGAATGCCTCCCCTCCCCTCACGTAAAATGCTCTGAAGTGTGTTATGAGAAGGGTGTTTGTTTTTTTTTTTTATTATTATTATTATTTTTCCTGGTCTGTGTCACTTATCGTTGGCACCGGGTTATGTACCAGCTTGCAGTCTGTCTTTTGCAGTGCTGTCGTAGTTCTGTGATTCAAGGCAATGAGTTCTGAAAAGCTCCTTCCTGCTCACTGGTGTGTTCTGTGTACTCAGCCAGCACCTGTGCTTCAAAGAGAAAATCTGAAATGTCAGCACCTTGTCATCATTATATCTCGAGCTGATTGTCCGCCTCTATCTGTGTGTGTTTCCTGCTTGAGTAGATTGTGTGTCTCAACAGAGAGGATAACATCTTGAAGATGCTGCTGCTTTTTTTTTTTTCCTCCTATTTCCTCAGGAATAGCAACAGGTTTGTGCTACAGAGCTCCTTTGTAACCTGGTTTCTAATAGGAAAAGATCAAAAGTTTGCGTGTTTACTGCTAACTCTTCTACTGCTGTGGAATATTATTCTTGCTCTATATTTTTAATCTACAGCTTTCAAAACTGCAGGGTGTAAAGTGAAGCCTTTGTTCAAGTTACGGTTCAGATATGGGACAGTTGAAGAATGGATACTGTGTAACTGGGAGACTGTATAGGTATCTGGATATGGCAATAACAGCCATAAGCAAAATTACACTGAAGCACCTCTCCACATGCTCGTATATGCCAGACCTTTACACAAACCAATGACCACTGAAAAAAAACTGACAGCAATAATGTATTCCACTCCTCTCTCTCCCCTTCTAAAATTACTACTTTTAAAAATCACCATAGGGACAGTGTTTTATTTGTTGATCATGTAAGAGCAATGAGTGTCAGATGTCTCTGTGCTCCCTGCATTCTGTGTACAGACAAAGGTGAAGGAGTTGATAATTGATTTTTGCAGAGGATCTGAGCATCTCTCTAGCTTTGGGGTTTCTGAGGTGGCGACTGAAACTTTTCAAGAAAACTAGAATCTTTTGTTTAATCAAAATTAGTTCTTGCTTAATCAAAACTGTCCATAAAAAAAAAAGTTAGTAGGTTTTTTAATAGACTTCTTTCTCTTTCCAGCTTTCTCAAGTGTTTCATCTGCATCTTTTAAAATGTTTCCTACAGTAAATGGTTTTCGAATATTCTCTTTTTTAGCTTGATGTTTGCAAAGATGATGATCTCCTGGTGTATTTTGTATCACTATTTGAGACGAGGAAACCCTTACATATGTAACTTTTTAATGGACCTACCCATTGCATCTGTAATTTGGGCTAGTTCTCAATGTCAGACATGGATATTTTTAAAAATTTGGAGTACCTATTAAAAATAAGATTGATCCAAGCATGCTTAATAGCCTTTCAAAACGTAATTAATGAGGGAGTGTTTCCAGAACACTGTGTTTACCAGGACTCCTCCTATCCCATGTTGTGACCTACTGTGTGTCTGGGCCCTTACAGTCAGTACTTTTTCCACAGCTGAATGCGCGTGAGTATATTTTGCCACACATTAACTTGATTGAGCCATGGTTGAGGACCATTCCCTGTTGTAACTTCACCTTTTATCATCCTCATGATAAAAGGGTTACACTACAACGCCTCTGTTGTTAGAAAGGTGGAAAAGCCCTGTGAAGAAGCAGCACGTGGTCTCTGTGGAAGAACTATCCCGTTGGCTGTCTGCCTGGAGGAGCCAAGGCAGACCCTTCCGCTGGAGGGAGTGTAGCTCTTTGCCAGTGCCCCATCATGTTTCCATACCTGTAAGCTCAGTGGTGGAGACTTGTCTTAGCCGTAAGTGTTAGTATTGGGTGTCCTTCGCACTGTGTTGAGCGAGTGTGACTAGAGCCTTTCCCAGCAGTGTCCAGCTGTGATGTGCCATGAGTACATTCTTGGGAGAAGCTACCGAATCAGTGCTGCACTGAACTGTAGGGTTTTTCCTTCTTCTGAGGCCAAGTACAGCTTGTA
>NW_009647236.1:4789055-4801202 GCF_000708025.1 Charadrius vociferus | reverse complement strand
TGACCATGAACAATACCTTTTTACATTAAATGGTTTCTATGTAAATTCACTGAGAAGCCTCCCTCGTTATCAGAGGATTTACCTGTGACAAACACATGTAAGGAACATCAAAGCTGACCATCCGATATATTTACACTGATGTTGATTTAATTGTTGATTGAATCCACCAGTTAATTACCAAACTGATGTGTTTTGGAGTGTTGGCTGGATGAGTGTGTGCTGGAGTGGCAGTGCCTTGCTGCCTATGGGCGATACTGATGGCAGATGCTGGAGAACTGGTTCCAAATCCTTCCTGGAGCTGAGCCCTGCACTGTACTGTGTTCCCTTACCACTGCTGATTCCCTACTTTAAACAAACTACTTGTCTGGGTGATTTTGTGATCCCAGTGACGTTTCTCAAATAGTTTCTCTAACCCTCACTAAATTGCTTTGGTTGAGAAAGGAGTGGGTTTGTCTTCACCAGAAATAAGCTCTGCTCTCAGTGCTTTCTGGGACTGTTGCAGGTAGTTTCTTTTGCAGACAGATCCCTTTTGTCTTGCACTCAAGTGACCCATTTAACTAGCTAGGTTCGATTTGCATTTCGATATTTACTTCCAGACAAACCAACAGCAGCAGTGGTATAAAACCACAGCGTCTGCCTGGTGCCAGAACTGCTCGGGTCTCAACTAGAACTGCTCGGGTCTCAAGCTCTGAAGGTCTTCAAGTTCTGGGAAGTGATTAACTGTCCGCAAATGATGAGGACATCATGAATGGTGTCAGCCGTGGGATGCTGCTGGCGTATTCGCCCCTGCCTCTAAGTGCTGAACTGGGAGGTGAGGCAGGAGGAGCTGGTGAGCGGGACAGGGGCTGCAGGGGAAAATGAGAAGTCCCTGAGAGTGGGTCACAGGTTTTGGAGCAGCTTCACTCTTCTGCTTGAGCTGCTGCAGACCTGCCCAGGGGCAGCACTGGGACAAATGTATGAACCATGTGAGGGACAGCGTGGACAATACTCAGCGACTTCCTCTGCACGCCTGGGGATGAAGAGGAGGCTGTAGCAGCCAGCGCTGTCCTCTATGGGGAGCACAAGGAAGCGTGTAGCATGTTATGGGGAGAGGAAGCCAAACCTGTTCTGCAGCAGACAGGTGTATTTTACCTCCAGCCACCTTTGTGAGCTGGCAGGACTGTCATCATCCAGGAGACAGACTTGTTATTCCCCTTCTGCATCTCCTTGCTTCCTTCTCCCAGCTCCTGCACTCGTTCTCCCCTCTCTGTTCTCTCATGGCTTCTTTTACCACAATAAACAAACTAGCAACATGCTTTAGAGGCACAATGGGCCATATTCAAAGGGCCTTAAGTCTATCCACATCCCTGTTACCCAGTTTGGTGCCTCTGGAAGCCTAGAGCCAGCTATTTGGGAATGCTAGGCACAGGAACATTTGTTAGGGCATGTAGCTATGGTCCACAATGCCTTTAAAGCACTGGCACCCTTTTTAACGTGGCCTGGATGCTGTGGGCTCTGCTCAGCCAGGCGCTCAGCTTGTGGTTTAAATTCTTTGCATCCAGTGTTTACGGAATGAGAATTAAGACCTTAAATTTGCAGTAAAAGATTTGCGTCGTACAGTCTGGGCTGAAGGAGCTCTTGTTCCTGCCAGCTGTCTGCTTCTGTTATGCTCCCTACCCTGGGTCATCTTCACCCCAGGAGGTGCTGGTGGGGAGCTGACAGCTTCTTGATATTTGGCCATTGTTTGTGTTCAACAAGCTGGCACGGAAGCAGGGAGCAACTGATTGATCAGTAAAGAAAACCCCTGTGGTGCCATCATGTGCAAGGCAAAGATTCTAGTTTATAGATAAAGACTGTGGGGAATTTTTTCCCCCATTTTTTCAGGAGCTGTATCAAATATTCAGCTCAGTTTTTTTCCTTTATTACCAGAATTTTTAGATTAACTGTTAAGAGTTTCTAAAAATTATGGGAGTCACCTTTGTCTTCTCACTGAAAACAAACATTTTCAACAAAGATGTCACTAATTTCAAGCTCCCCGACCCAATGAAAAATTCTGAGTTGCTTGAAGCAGTGAGAAAGAAGTGGGACAAAGAAAGTCACCAATGATGAAGATTCAGGAAGATGAATTTCATGCAAAGGTAATGTTTTCTGTAGTCTTCCTATTCTGGGATGTATCAGCTTGGGAGATGGATAAAAGATGCAGGAAATAGTTCTTCACTGGACCGTGTTTGGCCTTTGCTGATGTTGTGTGTTGAAGTTGTAGATAGTTGTGTTGAAGTTGTAGATAGTTGGGGGTATCCTGAGAGGAGTCAACAGCACCTCTAGAAAGTTTGGAAACCGTAACCTACAAGATAGGGAGCAACGGAGGCATTATGTAGAAGGAAGGACTCTTTGGGTGGGGCAAGTAATATTTTTGGAAAAAGGAATTGATACAGACAATGGGTAGTAGATCTCCACATCCACTGGTGACAGGTAACCAGCTTAGCTTGTAGTAAAGGAGAACTAAGGCGATGGACGCACAAAAAAAAATCTTGGTCCAGGCATGCTTGATTCTGAGCTAGATGATTATTTGTCCCTTCCAGCTCTATGCTGTCACATTGCTTGTTCAAACCATCTTCAGGAAAAATTCTACCTACCCAAGGGCTGATCTACTGAGTGTTATCAAGAGATACCATTTCTGAGGGGCTTCCTTGGCTTGTTCTGTCACAGAATGTATGGAATACAAATGTCAGAAAATGTAACTGAGCATGGACCCTCAAATGAGTGTCATAAAATTCAGTGACGATCCAACTACTCGTTTTACCTGAGACACTGGCTCAGGATGTGTTCCAAAAAGTCACTTACGCAGACTTTCGTAGAATTTTCATTTATTGTATTTGAGACTTATTTAATCTAGTCTCTAACTGAGACACACCTGAGGAAACTATGATGTCTATGTGTTTATGATTATTGTCCTTCCTTCCCCTTGGAATCCCTTGGCCAGTTCAAGCCAGATTGCTGAAATACTGTTTCTTAGAAGCTTCCTGTTGAGAGGCCTCACAGAGGCTGGGGACTCTCTTAGTGCCTCCACTGCTAGATAATACCTCTCATTAATTGTATATTGGGACTTGTTTAGGTGATTTTGCAAGGGATGAATGAAATGCATTGGGAGTTGCTCCCCCTGGTTTTAGAACAAACAAAAGACTAGCCTTGAAATCCTGCAGGCACTTGAGGGATGCCATGCAGATCCGGTCTGTAAAATTCTCAGACACGTGTATATATAACCACTTTGAACCTTGGTGGAGCATTTTAAGGAAATCAGTCACTTAGTGTAATGAAAAATCGCCTACTGATTCACTCTTCACAATGCATCTCACATTAGCTTCCCGTCCCATTTATGGCATTTCCTGTAGAGGTCAAATGAGTTTACATATACCTATTGTTTGTAGCCAAGAATTGCTCTTTTTTAGGCATTGATGAGTTAGTTCATATGGAGTGACATTAAAAAATTGTCATAAATAGGAGAATAAGAGTAGATGTTTGGTATGCAACAAGACTTTTTTTTGATGTTTGTTATGCTGAGGCAGGCTGAAATGAAAGTGAAATGAAAGAGAACGCATCAGAAATAAGACATGACAGAGAACTTGACAAAAGCATAGTTTGGAAAATAAGTCTGAACTGCAAATAAAAAAGCTGATATTTCTCCTGGACTTGCAGGAGAGAAGGTAGCTTCGTGTTAGTGATACATGTGTTCTGACACAGTATTATTCTTGAGCTTGTTCACAGAGAAGTATTTGTCAGCTGGTTTCCTAAAAACTTCTTTGCAAATTGCCTCTGAAAATGAGGCTAGTTAAGCAAGATCTCTTCAGTGTTACTGATTTCTAAGACAGAACTAATTATCTTTCAAGGAGGAAATAATTTGTTTCTCCTGATAGTCTTTTTCTAATAATAGATTCTGCCCTATCTGAATTCATCGTGTCTTATCAGAGGTGCTCCAATCTTGAGCTCCCCTTTGTTCTCTGTGTCTTTATTTTTTAAGTAAGGATCTGTCCAACCTACAAATAACTTCTCTCGGATGAGTCCTTTGAACTCTTTCCAGCTCGTGTTATTGAACACTGCACAAATCTTCTCCCAGTGACAAAATTTAACAAGCAAGAAGACAAAGAGTAACGCAGAGGTAAGTAAATTAAAATCATGAGCAGTGAGGCCCAGAGAAAAGAGCTGGGTCCAATTAGAAATAACCAAATTTGAAAAGAGTTGCTGGCAGGTCAATGCTATGGTGGTGGGCATGTTATGTACTTTGTGGGTATACGAAGCTGAGGTATGTGGAGCTGATGCAGTAGCTCTCATATTCAAAAGTGACAAGGAAACGGTGTGAGTTCAACTCTGGTATGACCAGATCACACGTTTAAGGGCTTTAAATATAAATTTAAGATTTTAGAGTTAGATGTTAATTTTGTTTCAAAATCTTGCCCAAAGTCTTACTGAAAAGTAAGGAGAAACTTCAGGGCTTTGTTGCTTACCTAGAGTCAGTGGTATAGGGAGTTTGTTTTGAAACTGTGTTGTGGTTTTGCAGCTTATGGGGTTTGTTTTGTTTTGAGGTTTTCTTTGGTTTTGAGGCAAAGAAAATCTTAGTGTGTGGCTCTATGTAGGAGAAACATCTCCCCAGAGATCACTGCACCAACACATTTAATCTCTAGGATTACCTTGCTTTGTACATTGTTGTAGCGCATTGAGGCTGTCAAATTACCTTGTCTGAGGCTTTATCCTATAAAGACTTATGAAAATATTGGTGAAGGGTAAGTGCCAGCAGCTGAACATTTCCAGTCCCTACTTTTTCACAATGCACCCTGCCATTAGCCTGTTAGTATCAGGCTTCCAGTTCCGGTGCTGTATGATGGTATAGGGATACTTCAGCAAATAGCACAAGGGAGCCCTGAGTAGCCAAGGAAAAATAAGTGCACAAGTACAGAACTACAGCAACGAGCAAAAAACTCAGACTTGCCGCAATCTCCCCAATCCCACATGTAGGAATTAAGAAATGCAAATTCAGAAATGTTCTTTTACTAGCCAAGTACAGTAATTGTAGCTGGAAAAGGTACGCAGAGAAGAAAAGGAATGAAAAACTTTTATTTTTAAAGAAAGTAAGCAGTTACTCAGAAAACAAGATTTTGGTAATATCGCTCCACCAGGGAAAGCCAAACTTCAATTCCAAGGAAAATTACAAAGGGTTAAAATATCAGGAGGTATAGAGATTACTGAGAAATATGTTTTGATTGATGGATGTATTTATTTACAGTTAAACTTAAGAAATGAGTGGCAAATGATACCCTCGGTAGATTTGCAAACTAAACAAGTGCTACTGGAAGAGCATGCATGCGATTTTGGCTTTTCTGTAGCAAAGCTGCAAAAAATGTTAATGTTTTGGAAAGAAAACAAGTAACATCTTGTGGATAAGTTACTCCAAGTAGTAGACTGCTTGTGCCACTCATTCCAGCAGAGCTTTACAGAGTACTTATTGAAGAAAAAAAAAAAAAATCTGTATTTCTAAAATGAAGGAAGAATTTAAGCAAACAGACAGTATCCTTGTCCTGAAGTACATAAAGCCAGGTGACCAGCTCTGAAAGCCCTAGGAGACTCAGCCAAGATGCATGTTTGCCTATGCCCAAACAATTTAACCAAAACACTCTAAAGAGTTGACTGCTGGTTGCATGCAGCGAAAGAAACTCGATCTGATTTGGGGAAAAGCTGTGATAGTCTTACAATTTGGTGACAAAAATGAATATCAGCAATTTGGACAGAGTAATCTTGCCCTTACCATGTTAAGAACACTAGTAACAGGGCAAAGGGGTTGAGAATGCCCCTGGGGACCTGATTTAGGGAATATATGAACCCTCACAGCAGCTGTTATATTAGAATGTCATCTACCATGAAAATTTGTATGACCATGAGGACAACTGGTTGAATGATTCTTGTGTCTCCTAGAAGGAGCCAACAAAACAAAACTAAAATGTTTGAAGCATAAGTGCAACGTCATACATGGCAGACCTGCTCATCACCAAGGTCTATGACACAAGTCTGGAAAAGTCACCACAAAAAGTCCACGTGTTTGTAGCTCTTGTCATATTGTAATACGCTGCCTGCCAAACAAGAGGATTTGAGAACTAAACAATTCTGTGTCCTCAGTCCAATAGATGTAGGAGTAAATACCAATCATTCTCACCTGTGAGCTAATTTCGAGGCAGAACCTACTGTGAGTAGGCAAGGAAGTGGCATGAGCTTTACCCGTGGTCACGCTGCTTCTTCTGACTGGAGAAAAGAGAAGCTTCATCTTCTTATGTGTTCCAAAATACCCATATGGATTGAGTGTCCAATATAGCATTGCTTATGAAGATACTGAAACCTTCAATAAATCTTATGACAGAGAGTTCAGGAGCTCATTGCAACACATGTTGGAGCTGTTTGGAATGAGAAGAATGCCTTCAGGTGGAGACGGATGCGGCTTACTGTGCAAATATGACTGATAGAGATCAGGGACTTGATGTCCAGTGGGACATACGCAGGGGGACAAGATGCAAAAAGAGACAATGAAAATACACAACTTCCAACCATATGACATAGCAAAGTGGGAAGGATGAGTGGCTGAACTGTGGGGAATGAAGTTGAATGGAGCCATTTTAACTAGGGTTAATAGAGTTGACCCACTCTTTGCTGCCCAGTCTACAAGGCCAAACACCCTACATGAATTTACCCACTTCTTTATCACTGCAGATCTTTTTCCTGTTAACAATACAAGCATTCTTATTGTTGGCAGTTTCTCGGTATGCTGGGAACTGGGTGAACTCCTGAACTCCCAAGCAGTGACTGGTACCAATGAAGTGATAAGGCATTTCAGCAGGTACAACCTACTGTCTCTTTCCACCATGTCGCAACCAACAACATACTAATGATAAATTAGCACTTACAAATTTAATTACACTATCTATCTGTGTTCTTTAGTGTGGTCTTAAGTATACTGTAAGGTCCAGGACTGGTATGAGCAACAGTCAGATGAGCCAGGTAAAGGCTGAAATCTTCTTATAGTAGTAAGCAAATGACTACATGAAATCACAGCCAAAATGCCTTGTCAGGATTATTTGCTCAGCGTAAAAGAAGCAGTTTTACTGGGAATTGAGGAGATCTCTCTGGAACTGGGAGCTTCCCATGTTGGCAGTTCCTCACTATGGCTTGAAGGCTGTTGGTCACATGGAGGCACTAAACTGTTCAGATTTCAGAGCACAGCAGCACCCAGTCCTCACCTAACCTGTCCTTGGGCACAAAGGTACAGGCTTTGGTAAGATAAATCCTTGTCATGTAAGGGAGAAAAGGACTGGCACCAGGACCACAGATGTGATTGGTTACCCACAAAAAGCACAAAGCCTGAAGATGAGATGCGATGCGTGCAGCGTGCCCTCAGCTGGGGGTTGGTCAGAAAGGAAAGAAACACAAACCAACAAGGTGACCACGGTGACCAGCTCAGAGTATTGCCTACCCAGCAGAACAAATTGCAGAGCCACCGCCTCTTTTCGTCCTGAAAGGAGGAGCTCTTTTGACTATCCTCATGTTTGTTCCTTTTCTTTTTTTCCAAACCTTTTTATATACCAAGTATGAAACCCAGAAGACAACAATTTCCACAGCAGCGAGGAGGTGATGAGTCATGAAACAAAAACAAGGTGGTGGCGGCAAATATGAGTGTTGGTGCAGGGTTGTATGCTCTTATAGAAAAAGTGAGGGTTTGAAAGGCCTGTGAAATTATATTAACTGTGTAAGCAGAGTACAGTATTCGAATTTGGGGTTCATAATTCGGATTGGGATTTGGGAAGTAGTGAAGAAGGGTTTCCCAATAGAGTACTTTAATAAATATAAGCTTGATCATATGTCTCTGTAGGAGTTAACAAAAGCCTGGCCCGACTAACAGCAGAGGGATTCCGGGAACGCTTGAACACTTGCCACATGCAGCGCTGGTTGACGTGAAGAGAAGAAAGTATCTAAGCCCTTGTTCTGTAGTGTCTCTCCTAATAGATCTACAGCAGAAGCTGAACCTTGAGCTCATGGCCAGCCTTCAACAGGCCTACAGGAAAGCAGATCCTGAATCATCGTTGTAGCACCTTTGGGGAATGCTTGATTTCATATGTCCTGTAGGAGTAGGAACACCACCTAAAATTTAGCCCATAATTAGCTTTCTCTTTATATACCCAGGTATCAAACATAAAAGACACTAGTTTGTACGCTGTATGCATCCTAATAAAGCAATCTGGGTAACGGAGTGGAGGTAGTGTAATGTATATCTCCTTTTCTTCAGGAAGTCTCCAATTGCCCATCCTCTTAAATGTGGAAGATTTAGAGCTCACCAGTGCTCCATGATCTAGACAGGTCTGACTGTTGTTGTGAATAGAAGCCTTCAATAAAAAAGCATTTTTCTGTCTCTATTGGTACCTGAGGCTTGAAACAGTACCAGCATGAGTTTTCAAGCTATTTATGATGTTGTAGGTGCAAGTGCTAAGTTGGGACAAAAAGTGGAAGGAAAGAAGTGTGAGATGGCAAGTGCAGAAGCAGGAAAACTTTCTCCTTTTTGAGAAAAAGGAAAATGAAGTCTGAACAGTGGGGAAAAGAGAAGCTAAAGCAGACAGCATTTGGAGGAGATGACTCAGTGCACAGCAGACTACATAGATAGGCAGCACTGGAATATACTGGCAGAACTGAGTGATGGTGGTGGTCTAGAATAGTCAGGGTTGAAATGTATTTGCAAAGGTGGAAAAAGAATTTTACGTGCTCCTGATCTGTATTACGTCTTCCCCACCCAGGCCGTCCCTTCCTCTCTTTCCCAGGAGGAGCTATGAGCACACCTCTGTTTACATTATCTTTACAACCAGAAAAGAACAATGTCATTTTACTCTGTTGAGGACTGCCCATGAATTTAAATAGCAGACTTCAAAACACTGACACATCAAAACAAGCGTTTTAATGGGCTTCAGAGTCTGGATGAGTATCAAGAATCTTGGTCTCATTGGTATGAACTGGTATCACGGGTCTTCTACCTTTGTCTCTGACAGGGGTTCCTGTTAAATGGACACAGACATTTATGGTAGTCATTCCTTTTCAGGGAACTCAGAGGCATTTCAGGAACTTGTCTTGGTTATCAGACTGTATGTTCATCTCCATGTGTGTGTTCCCCCTGGGCATCCTATCAGATGCTCAGCCTCTTGGTGGATCTCATAAACTAAGCAGCATGAGGTGGTGTCAGTATTTAAATAAGATGCCTTTATTCAGCCTGTTCCTGGTTTAGGTGTACTTTAATTCTGGTAATATATCCTCTCTTCTAAGAGGGTAATGTAACTGGAGCTCTAAAATGAGAGCCAACCATGTAAGGTTGCTCAGCTCATAAATGGTTATGTCACCACAAATCATGTGTCAGTCTTAGATATGGGGTTTTTTTTTTCCTTTGAACAGGTAAAGTGGAGTTTGTTTACCTTTAGAACTGACTTTACCTTCCAACTCCCACTACCCAAACTGTCATTCAGTATCCTTGAGTCTCTCGTCATCCTCCTATAAACCAGTCTTTCGGGGGACGGTTCCTTTAGGGAACCTCTAATGCCCATAATATTGCAGGAAAGCTTCCTCTGCCCCTTGTGGGAAAAGCCCTTGGCCTGGGCAGCAAACGCATTGTTGAATCTGCTGGTGCTGACCAGACACCTCTTTCTCATGGTTGGTGGTGACATCCACAGAGATGGCTGGGTATTTCATTTGAGGAAGAACAGCCTCTATGGGATGAAGGACAGCCCAGCTACTACAAGAACTGCTGATATCTTGAACCTCATTGGGTAAACTTCATTAAAAACTGTGGAGGCCTTATGAATTCTTCTCCCCTTCAGCTGAAAACTTTTCCCTAACAATGTCTTTCAACAATAAGGAGCCCCAAGAGCATGAGGTAGAATCATCCCTGAGGACCAGCTGCTTTGGTGCTGCAAACCAGGGGAACTCCATTTGCAACAGAGCTCAGAGTTCATCTGAAGAAACAGCCCTCCAACAGTACAGCTTGATTGCCCCATGCAAGTGACCTGAGGCTCAAAGTAAGTTTATTCCCTATGCAGTTTTGGAGAGACGGTAGTCTGTATTGCTCAGTTTGCTGAGACAATATTCAACACCATGTGCTGCCTCTCACTGCTAGTGAGAAGTGGAGCTCAAGCAGGTAACATGAAAAACACATGGGAATTCACTTTGTTTCCCTAAATGGTAATAAAAATGCCTTCATGGTCCCAGTGCACTTGCCATAACATAGTAAGACCACAATTAGCACTTAATAAATTAGCACTATTTAATAAACATGCTGATTAACTTAGGCAACAGTAACCAGTAATTGCACAGAGAAATAACAAACTTGACCAGCCAGCAGTGTGAAACCATCACAAGGAAACAATACATTAATTCCGCTTCCCATTTTAAGTTTGAATTCGGGCATCTCCCCTAATGCCATGCAAAAGTCTGCTTCCAACATTGCAGATACATTTGGCTATGAAAGGAGCCTGTATTTCTTTACTTTGTATTTTTTTCTGAATTGGGGACAGAAACCTCATCTATTATTTGAGGGCAGGGGGCTGTGAGAAAGGGAAGACTAGAATTAAACTGTAGTCTGAACATTTCTAATGCGTTTTTTTGACCAGGTTTGTAATTTGGGAAGGCCTTGAAAGAAAAAGATTAAAGGCAAGTCTGCAAACCCAAAATGACTCTGATAAATCCAAGTCATAGAGTAGAGACACTGAGCACTTGAAGGCACTTTCCTGGGCTTGGAGACCCCAGGAATCCTGCGAAGCATCTACAGAGGTTCCTCACAATTCCCCCTTGGTCCCCAATTAAGAACGGGGCCCACCAGGCATCTGTCAGGGATGGAGCTTGCTCTAACAAGGTGTCTTGTTCACCCAGGCCCCACACGGTGTTTCAATGCCTACCGCCTTCTTTGCACTTCTCATTTTGAGGACTTACATCCACAGAGCCCTCGAATATGGCACACCCGCCCTCCAGCATCCTCCTTCTGCAAACTTATATTCTTAAGGTTAAATATTAGCCAGCAACAGCTCACATACATAGGATTTGGCATTATTACTTGAGTAAATGTATAATTACTGAAGGGAGTTTCCAAGGGAGGAGCTGCATGCTGCACGGCTCCTCCTGGGCCCCTCCGACGTGGACAAGCTGGGGCTCGGAGCAGCTCGCTTCATCCTCCTCCCTCCCCTGCTGCCAGCACACTGCCCATTGCGGGGGCAGCCAGGGGATTTCGGGCTCACAGTTGTCATAAGATTTACCCAATTCTGCCCCATCTCGTTTGCCCTGTGTCAAAGGCATATGATATATACTTGGTCTTGAAAACTTGCTCCGCAAAGAGAGACAGCTGCTGTGGCGGGGCTGGTCACAGCAGGAGGCCTCCCCATAAACGACTTGCTGCCGACCTTTGATTGGAGTACCAATATTTAGCAAGAAAATATTTAAAACCATGCCGTTAAGGAGGAAAGCACAGCTTTACCGTGGGGCACGTGGGCAAGGGGTGCTGCTGAGAAGGGCCCAGGCTGTGCAGGGGAAGGGGCAAGTGGCCTTCATCCCCTCCTCTCCCTCTCCCAGCAGAGTGGCCATCCCTGCCCGTTGTGCCCACGCTGGGGAAGGGGCAGATGCTTAGACCCCAACAAGGGGAGGGTGGATGGCTGCTCTACCAAACAAGGTGGGAGCTTTTAACGCCCTGCAGGGCTGGGAGAAACCATTTCAACCCCAAAGGCAGAATAACCGCGGCCATCCTTCCCGCTCAGGTTGCCTGCTGCCCCTGCACGAGGGGAGGCTGTGTGATGGGGAGGCCACCCTGCAGATCCGGCTGGCCCCAGGGGACTGTCCCCACCCTCTGGTCTGTTGCCCTGGCTGGGACCCACATACTGGCGAGTCTTCAAGAAATTAATTAGCCTCGGTCAAGTACAGTAGCAGGCCAAGAGGGTATTTTTCCCTCGGGAGCGGCGCAGAATTAGCTCCGCTTGGTCGGTTTATAATTAGATACTTGCACCTAACAGTATTCTTTCTGTTGGATTTTTATAGCTTTGTCTCTTCTTTTTTAAACGTGAAAAATAATCAGTCTTAAAATAAAATAATTTTAAAAAAGGAAATAAAAAATTA
>NW_009647236.1:4762483-4788853 GCF_000708025.1 Charadrius vociferus | reverse complement strand
GTGCAGGCTTCCCTTTTCCGCAAGCTACTCAGAGGTTAACCAGGGTCTGTAAGCAAACAGCTTAAAGAAGGAGCCCGGCTTAGTGCCTGGGTGTCTGGGGCTGTCCCGGGGACCGCCAGCCCTACAGCCCTTCCAGCAGCCCCTCCCTCCCTCCCAAAGGCGATGGGAGGCAAACAGAGCCAGCTCTTCGCCCTCTGCCCACATAGCGCGGAGTCCCACTGCAGGGACGGAGTGGGGACCTGGGCTGGGGCTCAGCGGCATCGCTGAGAAGAGGGTGTTTCACTTCAGACGGGCGCAGAGCCATGTGTATATAAACCCTGGAGCAGCGGCCCGGGGAGGATTGCTAAGCACACCCACACCTCGGCTCACTTGGCAGCCTGGCCAAGTGCCACCGGCTGGCCCGGCGGCCGAAACCCCGGCGTACAGGAGGACGTGAGCGATCTGCCCATGGGATCCCGCCTGCTGCTGATGCTGATGCTGCTTCAGGCAGGTGAGTACCACCTCTCGGTCCCTCTCCTTCCCCATGCCTCCCAGCCCCAGGTCCCGGGACAGCCTCTCCCTAGGCTGTCAGCTTTCTGTGCTGCGCAGCAGGGACCTTCTTGTGGTTTGGCCAAGTGAGAAGAAAAGAAAAAAAAAGTGCTGCTCGACTCTTTTCAGCTGTGTAGCGAGGGCTGTGTGAGGCAGCCGCCTGCCCACTTCACTTCCCTGGCAGGTGACAGAGCTGGGGCAGTGTAAACACGGGTCATTTTCTTTTTTGGGTAGTTTTCTGCTACAAAGTTGTTGCCTTCTGTGTTTCTTCATAGAAGTACCCTCTTTTTATACTAGTGACCGCCAAGTAAGCAGTTTTCAATTCATCTCAATTTAAAGTAATTTTTTAAAAACCTGTTTAAAAAATGGCCATAAATGCCTGCTAACATAAAGCCCCTACACACAGAGGCAACACAACACTAAACTGGCAGGTCTGAGGTTATACCTGCACCACAGCTTGAAAATAAACCTGAAAATGTTGCTTTTATCTACAGCAGAGGCTGCCCATTTAAGCAGGAAATAAACGTGTATGTTCACCTCCCCACAGGAACGTCCGCTGATAAGGTGCCCCATTAGTAGTATAGCTAACGATTGGACTAGCTCCTAATGGGAGATAAGGCTCAACGCAGGCTGCTGTGGAGCCTCGGACTTTTTCAAGGCTTTCCCAGCTGCATTGGCTTGGCTGCCCAGCATAGAAAAAGCAATTTAGGTTCTTGGTCAAGTTATTAGCCATGCACATGAATATTGAAGTGTACTTGCTGGGGCTGACCTCTCAGCTGCAGCGACCCGCCGTCAGCTCAAAACCCAGCCATCTTTCAAAGAATGAAACAGGAACATCAGAGGCCACCTGGATGCCTGTGTTATGTCAAGCTCTCGCAGAGTGCACAGCCCGAAGCACCATCTTTTGGACACAGTTCCCTTTTGGGCTTTCTCTCCGCTTTCATAACCAGCCCTGCACTGTAATTACAGCTCCTTGATCCTCAGAGATAGCCCCAAAAGAAGAATGGCCTTTCTTCTTCTGAGTGAGGTGCAGTTACCTTACACAAGCCTTGGCTGTTTTCAGCCAGCAGCCTACAGACAAAGCCTAGTGGTCCTGGCTTAAGAGGTCAGCAAAAGCAAAAAAAAAAAAAAAAAGCAAGCTGCTCGTCAGGAGGCCTGAATGTCTACAAAGAAGTTTTTGTCTCCATTGGAACTTTTTCAGGGTCTGCAAACTGCAACAGGTTGAAAAAGCATGGTTTTTAACCCCAAGTCCAGAGCAGCTCACTGCTTGTGATTTCCCCTGGGGTGCCTGAGAGCTGAGACGGCTTCTAACCCCGGAGCCCGAGCTGTTTAGGCAAGGGAAATAGGTTGTCTCTTTAGTCTCGAATAACACAGCCTAATGCGTTTTTAGCACGAAACCTGAACACTCAAGCAGTGTTTAGGTGAGCAGCGCAGTTACTTTTTCAGGAATGTCCATTTAATCCCCAAGGAATGCCCTGGGAAGCATAAGGAGGCTGTGTGAAACCCCCACTCCATGCCAGGACGGCCCAAGGTGCCGATTGCTGGTGTAAAAACTGTGGAGGGAAGAGAGAGGGAGCAAAGCCCTGCCTTGTCCTTCACAGGGAAAGACCCTTGTTGTCCTTGCAGGGGCTTTGGATCAGGCGGGGAGGGTGAGCCAGCCCAGGAGATGCGGGGAGAGGCCCTAGGATGGGGATTAGAGGCGAGGTTTTAAAAGGAAAGCAACGGTTTTAATAATAGTATTGAGTCCTCGCGTGGTTTAGGGGATTAATTAGTCCGTGTTTGCACAGCACTTTGAAGAGGTCAAGTGTGCTGCCACAGCCGGGGGCAGGTGGCAAAGCAACTTTGGTGGCGGGTTCCCCGCTCCCAGGCGTCACCGCCCTCTCCATCCGAGCCTGTCGCAAAGCCCCCCTGTGCAGGCAGGCTTTTCTTTTTGGAGCTGTTGTGTACAGGTGGGATGAATGGATGGGTTGGGCAGTCGGTCCGAGGGGTTTGATGCTACTGGTGAGTAGCTTTCCCACCCTCCATAGAGCAGCGCAAAGCGCACTTGGTCCTTCACGGTAAACCCAGGCAGTAAGTACTCCCATCTGTTGCTATCGTTAACATGATAAGCATCAATGTTTTCAGCTGAGCAGAACAGTGGTTTGAGTATTAGGGGCAGGGTACTGTTGGTTTCTGTAGCGGTTATTGCAAGGCAGAGCCTGTGGTTTCTAAAGAAGTTGCAAATTGACATGTGAAATCATGGCACTCTTTGAAAGGCTTGTGACTCAAAAAACTCCAGACAGGTTTGGGTGGCCATCCACACACTTCAGCTGACACAGAGCTTCCTTTTTTATTTTTCCGAATTAATGCAGCCAATCTGATGTTGTGACTTAAATGGAACGTAATAACGGAGGTGGATGTAAATGTTGCCAGCGCTTCCAAATGCTCAAAAGAAAGCCGATATACATACATGTCGGCTAGGCTGACGTAGGCACTCTATCCTTGACAAAGTATGCCTTAAGGGCTCAGTGACTTGTAGCTATCCCTGTACGCAAATTAATAGTACTGTCAGCTCTTTGCCATCTGGAGAATGGGTTAAAATATGCTGAATAGTAGGGGAAACTTGGGTAATATAGAAACCTCACTTTTTTCCATAGAGCCCAGGTTAGGTCAGGTTGTGTGCTTGTCCTCTGCTGCTTCCCATCACATTTGCGACTGTAGCATAGCTCATAAGCTTTCCCAGGTTTGGGAGCTCTGGGGCGCAGTGGAGCCCAGTTGGCTCTGCGTGGTGCTGGCACAGGTCCTGCAAAGCTTAACCGGTTGGGCTCCACCATCTGCAAAACCGGGCCACTGCTCCCGGGTGCAATATAGCTGCAATCACACACAAATAGACCAGAGCTAGGAAGTCCTGCTTGAGCTGAGCTCCCTCTGCAGGGATACCCTGCTTGGGTAGGGTGCTGTATCTGCCTCCTGCGTATCCCAGCCCTCTGGGAAGGCCCCTGCAGAGTCCCCTTTGCAGGGTGAATGTCATGGTTAACCAGATTGTCAAGGCTGCGCCCAACCAATAATAATAAAATAATCCACCTTTAAGGACTTTAAGAAAACCAGCATCAGATGTGTTTAATTCTTGTGTGTGAAGTCATGTTCTGTCTTTGCAGTTTGGAAAGGTGCTTTGGGAAAATCCCATTCGCTGCACACCCGAGGAATCATAGAACTGGCAGGAGCTATATCGTGCGGCACGGGACGGTCTCCCTTGGCATATATTGGCTATGGATGCTACTGTGGACTGGGAGGACAAGGCTGGCCTAAAGATAAAACTGACTGGTAAGAAGAACCTCAACTATGAGTCCAGAAGCAGTGCAGATATCCCCAGCCTTCCCTGTTCATACTCCTGTGACTCCGTGGACTGGTTACTGCCTTATGGAGGGGGAACTTAGTATATATGAACAGCACTGGGGAATTGTGAGTGAGGACCCACGTATTCCTTGGGGTTTGAATGAGGGTTTAACCACCTTCTGGGTGAGAGCAGAGCTCTTGGGACCTTGTACTATGTGGGGTGGAGGGCAAAGGAGGAACCACGATATGATTTCCTGAAATAGCTGCATGTCTGTTCATAGAGAGCAAGCTCTGCCTGAAAAAAAAACCAAACAGGAGGGACCAAAGTATTAGGAGGGTTATTTCACCCACGTCCTGAAAACGGTAGCGATGGGAATATTACTGTTTGACGTCTGAAAGAAATCCAAATCATTGCAAGGAGTAATCAAACATGTTGCCTTCATTGCCTGTTAGTTCACCCTGAATCAAGGAAGAACAACAGGGTAGAGCATGGTGTTATTTCCCCTCTTCCTTGTTAGCAGGGAAGATGCAGCGCTTGTTATTCCCGAGGCTAAAAGCAATGAGTCTAGGAGGTGTTGCAATCAAAGGTTTCTTTCCTGTACTTTGCAATTAGCATACATGTAAATCTTGATCAGGGTAGACTCTTGTGTGCTCTGAGCCCGTTACTTGCAACCTTGTCTGGTTTTAAACCTCAAAGGCAGAGCACCCAGGTCTGTCTATTTATCTACAGCCAACAGTGCAGGTGTTACTGATAAGCAAGCGCTGCTTTTAGCAGGGGTGAAGGCAGCGTGCAGCTCACAGGGAAGGAACCCAACCTTCCCAGAATATCCAGCCATTGGAGACATTTCGCATTGCTACAAAACCAAACTTTTGCTGAATTGGCAGGACAGAAAAAGGAAAAAAAAGGAAGAAAAGGTGCCAAGATTAAAGACCAACTCCTCCGGGGGCATAAAAGAGCAAGTGTCCCTTAAAACTAGTGGAGATGTCTCCAGTGAGAAGTTTCACTCCCAAAGCTCTCCCTTCACATCCCTGGTTTGTACCTATGAAACATTTAATCTATGAAACAGTCAATATGGGACTTAAAAATAATGAGTAACTCCCTACAAAGTGTCATGGCTTTCAGGTGTAGAGACTACTTTTAGTTTTCAGTAATATCTCTTGACCTGCTTATTACCACCTACAGCAGTGTCTATAAACGTGTTTATTATTTTTGATAGCCCCTTACCAACTTTCATAATCAAGCCTTTAACATAAAACACAGCTTCATTAATTTGGAGTGCTTTTACCAAAGGGTTGAGTGGAGTCACCTAAAAGCTGTTTTCCATAGACATTGGGTGACCCCCAAGTTTAGGTGACTGGGAGCTGTGAGTGGTCAGCACTCCTGAAAAACAAGACAGAGAGAGTAAAATATGGCTATGTGTCTATCAGCCAGTGTTTCTGCTGCCGTGTGATTTCCATGGGATGTGGATTCTATCCTAGCGGCAGCAAAGGAGGACTCCACAACTGAAAATGCCTCAAAATACCAGATATTTTGTAAAAAAGAAGGTTGATCCTTTAAGTGCATTCAGTATTATTCCTTAGCTGCAATGCTTGGCTGAAAAAACAAACAAACAAACAAACAAAAAACCCAGCAAGGTTTGCATTTAGGTTCTTAGCAAGGAAAAATTGGCAATGCCCCAGTAGATTTAGCCCTAAAAATTTATATTTTATTTTTGCTAGAGTAATCTTCCTATATGCATTACTGAGAATTACTGCAAAAAATCAGTGTGGTTGAGTACCCTATGCCTGTCAAAGTGACCACATTATTTTCCATAGTTGCCATTCTAAAAAAAGAAAGAAGCGGAGTGGCAAAACTACTGTCCGTGAGTGACAAACACTGTTTGAAATTACTCACCCCCTTGACACTTCTAGCTTTATTACTGAGACCCTTACAAAAGGAGTAATTTTCTTGTGAGTAATTCAGTCAATCTGTCTAGACAAGGGTAGAGTGCTTCTAAGCACCTCTCTTTATGGGAAAAGAGAAAAAGCCATCGAGTGGGTAATCCTTTTATAAGTTTTATTCCACACACTGACTTTGATGTGGCATTGTCAGTAATTACCTTTTCCCTTTTGTTCCCTTCTCACAGTCCCATGACTTCAAGACATAATGGCATCTCTTCTGCATAAAGTCAATAGATTTGTTTCTCTGTCCCCTTTCTGGTCCCTGGGATTGCTGCAGCACCCAGTTTGTCAAACAGGACCTGAAGGTGCTCAGCATCTCCCTGAAAACACCGCATGCTGTGAAAGGCAGGGTGGCATATATGGCTCACCTGAGTCCTGGCAAACTCATAGGGAAGAGTAAGATTTCCCCTCAGTTGCTGAGTTAAAGCAAAACAAAAGGACACACAGCGGTGGTTGTGGCGTTAACGTGACACACACAACATGACAAATTCTTACCTTAATGGCATTTACTCAACGGCAGGGGTCTGGCCAGCTGATCCCTGTGGGCCAGCCGGAGCTGTGTGTAGCCATTAGGGCTGTCTAGCAGCCCAGACGTGATGAATGGGTTGCTTACTAACTAGATGACACGGTTGTATTTGTTTTCCATACCTGTTGACCAGTTCTCTGCCATCGTGTTGGCTGACTGTTTGCTTTGGTCTAACCAAGCGTTAGCAGGTTATTAAAAGCTTAATGCCACGCTCTGACCCAGGTGTAGGAAAGGGCATTTCCAGGCAGGAGGGGACCATCTGAAGGCGGCGAAGGACAACAATAGGTTTCCTCCGTCTTCATTCCCTGGCAGTTCTTTCAGCCCATCTGAAAGAGATGTTTGTAAAACATGAGTCAAAGTCTTCTCGCTTTGTGTTGGTGTAAACTACCTGTCACCCTGCTGCAGTTATGGGTATCATCAGGAGCAACTGGAAGCAGAATTGTGCTGCAAATCCTGTCGTCCTGCAGAATTTATACAATCCCGCTGATTTTGCCCAGCCAGCTAAGGAGCAACAAGTTCTCACAGCTAGCCAGCACACCTCTCTAGTGCTCATTTGCTTGTCCTCACCTGATTCACAGACCACCTTTTGCCCCCTCCCCAAGATCTGTTCTCACTTATCCTACCTCTTTTTCTGTTCCTTCCCTCTGGCTCTCCATGAAGAGCAATTTCATTCCCTTGGCATGCAGGCTCCTAACTCCCCCCTTTGCAAATCTGCCTTCGTGTTGTTCCTCTTCCCCATGCTCCTCCGCCATGGACACTGACTTTACCAATTTGACTACTGATTCACTTCCCAGACCTCACAAAGCCTATGATTTCTACAGCTGGCACTCCACCTCAGCTCAGCCTGATTCGTGGCTCTCCACTGTGGCCTCTTGTGCTCTGTGTCCCATATATGGGACTGTGGGCCTGTTCTGCTATCTATGGTGGGCCTATTCTGCTATCTATCATCCACCTGAGGATGGATGAGGCTGTGCTACATCTTCAGGTACATTAGCCAGGGTGCCCTGGGCTACAGCAACTCCTACAGATGACACATGCCCCGGTTGTAGCTCAGTGCCGTAGTTCATCCCTGTCATGTCATATGACACATTGCACAGGGACTCAAACGTTGGAGAAAGCTGAGACTTTCACACTTTCCACAAGGATGAAAATTCTTCTCTCCGTTGGCCTTTCACATCTAACCTCTTCAGGACAAGCCCAGGAGTGAGGTGCTACCGAACCAATAAAGATCTGACCCACAGCCTGTTACTGCTGTGATGTCCAAAAGAACTGGTTCCATGGGATGAATAAGGTCTTCTCAATTACAGCAATTGCTGCAACTCCACACGGGAAAACTTCTAGATGTGTATATCCCATAGGGTTTAGTCCCATTCTGAAATACTTTGAGGAGCTGGCATGGAAGGAGAGACTAGTCTGTTACCACTAACTTACATTTCTAGGTTTCACAATGCAGTGAGTAGTTTGGTTGTAATCATTGCACAGGTTTCATCTTTGCAAGCTGAGAAAGAAAAGGCATTTAGTTTGCAGACTTATCTGTGGGATGAAATTGCTACTTTTAACTACTAAATTGGGATCTCAGTCAGTAGGGAAAGCACACTGGACTAAATTCAGCCTGTGTGTAATCACAGGGGTTATATGAAGGCTGAATTTGATCTGACTGGTCTGACTCTGTTGTCTCTTCAACATGATTCACCTGATCTACTTCCAGTGATTTTATTAGAATTTGCATCAGTGGTGGATCTTCTTCTTTGTACTTAAAAAATTGCCTTTTTCTTTTCCTGGGCTTTGTCACCTCACAGAGTCCACCAGCCCTCTTATCCATAAACCAATTTCCAAAAGGGCAAAATTCTCCTGCAGCAGAGGGTGTTGAAGTTTGTGATGTTTCTGACCTCTTGGGTAAGGTACTGGCAGCTCTTGATGGGTCCCTGGAGAAGCCCCACTTCCTGCACAAGGGACTTTATCCTTCTTGCAGGGTTGTTCCACTTTTCTAGAGGGACATAATGATGGATCCCAGACTTTTGTTGGCTTTTCAGGTACACTGGCCTCAGGTCTTGAAGATAACAATCAAGGTCATTAACTGGATTTGGTAATCTATGGGCAGCCAGCACAGTCATTCTCCCTTTTGGCCAGTTCATCAACCTCTTGAACAGATTCACATCTAGGACTCAAGAGCCTCTCTAAAAGCTGTCAGCTCTTTGTTTACCCCTAATATCAGCCTGCCTCAATGTTTCCCAGTTAGTAAAGAGGTTTCTCTGTAAAGTCCCAGTGATCTTGTAGGGACAGCTTCTGGAAATGCAGGAGATCACTACTCTCTGGCTCCAGCCTCTGACCTTGCATCCTTGTTGAAACAACCTTTGTTATTGGCAGAGGACCTCTCTAAGTGCTGCATCTTTTCTTGGTGTATTTTGAGTCCCTAAACTACCCGAATAAAATTCAAGTGGGGTCAAGTTTTCCATAAATTCTGAAGTAATTAACAGTGGGAATTATCTCACTGACTAGTCTGTAGGACAAATGTCATCAGCTGAGCTAGTCACCCACAGCCCCCTCTATGGTCAATGAAAAGCAATTGCACTTTCAAATGCAATGTTTCTCACCCATGTTAGATCTCTGTAGTATTCTAATACGAACTGTGCCCCAGACGTGCATAAAGGGAGTATAGATCAATGCCTTAGCTCTGGATGTTTACATTTAGGGATCTGAAGGTAACTGATATGAATTCCACCATTGAGACCGATGAGTTTGTAGCCAGCCCTCAGAAACTGGATGGGCCAAGGAGCGCATGGCAGGTCTAGGTGAACTGAAGAGGTGAAGCTGCTTGGTCATGCTAAGGAAAGCAAAAAACATCCTGACTCCAAAATCTGGGATGGGTCTAAGCCTAAGCCAGCGAGCCACAATCATGCACCTCATAGGAACGCTTCATCTCCCTTTCAGTGAGATTACCATGTATTAACCATACCTGCCCCTCTCAGGGCAAAAGCTTGGAGGGAAAAGCGCAGTGGTCATGGGAGCAAATATGGCATTAATGAGCTCCTGAGCCGTGTGAACTTTCACAGAGATGCCAAGACGCTTAGTTCATCAACAGATGATTTACTGACCGTCTGGAGCAAGCATTGGTGTCGTGAGCAGTGTGTGAGTGGAGTATGTGCAAACACCCCTGAGCAAAGCGTGCAGGATGCAGGAGGGCACCCAAACTCTACCTTTTATTCTCTCACAGGTGCTGCCACAGGCACGACTGCTGCTACGACAAGGCAGAGAAGGAAGGCTGCAGCCCCAAAGCACAGCGCTACCAGTGGGAGTGTGAGCAGAATGCCGTGCGGTGCGGTAAGGAAATGCTCCCTCACGTTGGGTTCGTTTCGTGCCCTCCTCTGCAGGCACTAGGCTGACTTAAAGAGCTTTGTGGGCCTCAGAGGTAGGTCTGTGTATGCTGAGCTGGTTTCAAAGCCACTTGAGGCAATGTCCGTTCTCCTCCAAGCTCTCTGCCCATCTCTTGCTCGGATCACTAGGCTTGCCAAGAGTCCCCAGCTGGAGATGGAAGGAAGGCTGGAGCCCCAGCACCACCTGTTCCAGGTAACCTGAGTCATCCCCAAGCTGAAGAGCAGGAGTGGGGGCCATGGAGTCCACAACCCATCTCATTTTAGCAGGGAGGCAGAAGCCCCTCTGGAGGCTCTCCACTCGCTCACGTTAAGCATGCCTGCTCCTCACCAACTGTTTCCCACAGCTGTGCAGTGATCTGCAGGGGTGGTCTTCCCATGGTAGTTTTGGCCCTCCCTTCAGCAAGACTGTTCACTTTTTTACTTACCATTATGTACTGCTAGAGAAGAGCTGTGCTATCATGCATGGCCGAGAGACAGGTTAAATAGGATGCCAGCCTGCATCTCTACATCCTGTGAGGCTCCAGCCTGAAGCCCTAGGGCTCCAGCGGGGATTTTGAAGCTTGCAGAATCAAATGCTCTCAAGTGCCGCAGGCGTACAGTGAGTGTAGGCTGTGCTCAGCTCTACAGCTGGTACCCAGTCAAGAAGGTCTTGAATTGCACAGTCACAGCCCATCAGTGGCTTGCACCAGTTTGTTTTGACATACACCAGATGACGTGAGTCTTAGAATTTGTCACTTCTATTTCTAAGTCTCCAAAAAGTCCCTGATGGTAAAATCCATTGTAGAACACTTTGAAAGTTTGAAAAGAAACATGTGAGACTAAAACTTGTCCCCATACAATCAAAGCTACTTGCTTGAACATTAGAAGACTATTTCTACCTTATCAGAAGACCGTATTCTACTGGTGCAATCCTCAGCCTCTCCAGCAGCTGAAAATCTGCCAGCAGATACGGGATGGGGTGCAGCACATCAACACACAGTTGCTCTTTTCCAAGTGCCAGAACAAACTATTAAATACAAAATACTGGTGAAGGAATGTATTGTTTTAATGTATAACTGCTATCCTGCCCACTTACCCATATTTCCATAGCTGACTGGCATTTTCTGCTAGCTATTTTATATGAAGAAAAATCCTGTTCCTTTTGGCAGTGAAGGAACAATCCTAGTTGTGGATGTGAGACATATCATTGAGCCCACCAGACATGTGCAAAGTATGTCTCATAAGAGTGCACTGGGCTGCATTTGCTCCAGTCTGGCTAACAAGCATTAGCTAAACAAATGCCGTTAATTCCTTAACTGTTGGCCAGGCAAGGCCTGAGAAGCATCCATCAACTGTTCTCCGCAAACCCTCATCAGGCTTTACTTCCCTTGACATCCCCCATGGGAGGAACAATAGAAACATGCTCTGAAGGCAAATTTCCTACCCCAGGCTACAGCACAGCAGGATTTACTGAGGTGTGAAGGTATAATAGAATCATAGTATGATACAATAGTTGGGTTGGAAGGGACCTTTAAAGGTCATCTAGTCCAAGCCCCCTGCAATGAGCAGAGACATCTTCAACTAGGTCAGGTTGCTCAGAGCCCCGTCCAACCTGACCTTGAATGTTTCCAGGGATGGGGCATCTGCCACCTCTCTGGGCAACCTGTGCCAGTGTTTCACCAGCCTCAGCGTAAAAAATTTCTTCCCTGTATCTAGTCTAAATCTACCCTCTTTTAGTTTAAAACCATTACCCCTTGTCCAGTTGCAACAGGCCCTGCTAAAAAGTCTGTCTCCATCTTTCTTATAAGCCCCCTGTAAGTACTGGAAGGCTGCAATAAGGTCTCCCCGGAGCCTTCTCTTCTCCAGGCTGAATAACCCCAACTCTCTCAGCAACTCTCTCAGCATGTCCTCATAGAAGAGGTGCTCCAGCCCTCTGATCACCGTCATGGGCCTCTTCTGGACCCACTCCAACCGGTCCACGTCCTTCTTATTTTGGTGGCCCCAGAGCTGGATGCAGTACTCCAGGTGGGGTCCCATGGGAGTGGAGTAGAGGGGCAGAATCACCTCCCTCAACCTGCTGGCCACACTCCTTTGGATGCAGCCCACGATATGGTTGGCCTGGACTGTGAGCGCACATTGCTGGCTCCTGTTGAGCTTCTCATCCACCAACACCCCCAAGTTGTTCTCCTCAGGGCTGCTCTCAATCCCTTCATCCCCCAGCCTGTATTGATACTGGGAGTTGCCCTGACCCAGGTGCAGGACCCTGCACTTGGCCTTGTTGAACCTCGTGAGGTTCACATGGGCCCACTTCCTGAGCTTGTCCAGGTCCCTCTGGATGGCATCCCATCCCTCAGGCATGCTGACTGCACTACTCAGCTTGGTGTTTGCAAACTTGCTGAGGGTGCACTCAATCCCACTGTCTATGTCATTAATGAAGATATTAAACAGTACTGCTCCCGATATGGACCCCTGAGGGACAACACTTGTCACCGATCTCCATCTGGGCATTGAGCCGTTGACCAGCACCCTCTGGATGTGACCATCCAACCAATTCCTCATCCACTGAACAGTCCACCCATCAAATCCGCACCTATCCAATTTAGAGAGAAGGATGTTGTGGGGTTACCATGTCAAAGGCCTTACAGAAGTCCAGGTAGATGATTGATGCTCAATCCCATTCAAACAAAAGTGATGAAGAATTAAATTTCCAGGCATGCTTGCTGGGCCTAGGGTAATGATGTCCAGAAACATCAGGAGCAGAACTGCTTGCACTGTCCTTTCTATGCAAGAGGAAAGAAAAGCCTGTTGCCTGGTACTGTATCATAAACACAGATATTTTCTGGGAAATTAAATAGAAACTCATTTTAGCTGGGATCTCTCCTCCTTTTGCTACTGTTACTCAGTTTTGTTTGTGGAATGAAAAAAAATTGGCAAAACCTTATTTTTCAGTCCAGGTATGTCATCACATGTAGGCAAATTCCATTCGATAAATATCTGGAATATAGAAAAGGTTGTAAATTGTAAGGGCTGGTCAAAAAAATCATTCTGCTCTAACAGAAACGACTGCCAAACCAGACTCTTGTACTTAAATTAAACAGACAGTGGTTGGCACAGCACAGGAAGAACTCTAGGTGCAGAGAGCAAGGAGAAAATCAGGCAGGACTGGTAGTTGAGAAAGAAATTGAATTAGTGCTGAGTCCTCATCAGTTAGACCCTTGAAACACTTTTTACCAGCAAACATGTGATTCTTCAGACAAGCTTAAGAAATACGGGCTGTTCTTATTTGTCAGGTACAGGGTTGACCCAGCAAAGTCCAGTGATATCTGAGAGGATTCCTCTACTCATTGCAACTGGTTTTGGAGCAAAGCCCATGTGCCCTGGCATGAAGTTACACCATAAATTTTGCCTAGTGCAGGGTTTGGTGGGTGTTAGATAAGTAGCAGCCTCGAATAAACAAGGCAATGTGCTTTTAAGTAACGGTACCCCAACGGCTGCATTATAGTCATCTACAGGTGGGATGGGGTTCATCAACCCAAAATCAGTCATTTGCAATGTAGCTGCCTGAGCTAGTTGCTTTATGTACCTCATGGTCCTTACCTAGTCATGTAGTCATATAATCTCATTATAAATAGTTCCACAGGTATAATTTTGATCAGCTTCCTTAGCTGCTGACTCATAAAGATTGGGTACTTCACCCTGCGGCAGAGTTCCTTGGCTCCTCTGCCATGATCAGAGAGAGATGTAAGAGCAACTTATGGAGCACGACTAAAGGATGCCCGGTGTGTGCTTCTATGCCCCCCAGATATGTCCCTCTGGAGATTCTTCCTTTCAAAGAATCATTTTTTCTTTTGAAATCCATCTGATTTGCAGAGGGAGGAATTGGAAGGGAAACTGACTGAACTGAGGCAATATGAAATATTGTTAGCTTAGGCTACTTTCTGATGCTCTTGGTCACAGGTAAAGTCAGACCTGCTGACAGAGACAGGACAGCGGAGGGTCAGATCCACACACAACAGGGCATGTTGGTCCTTCTCTCTTCCTGCTCCCACAGCCTCTGTTCCCTAAGAATTGCTTTATTAGGGAATTGTTCCTCTTAAAACTGTTTCTTGCCTTCATCCGATATAGAATCTCTCATCCTCTGCTCACATTTTCTTTTGCAGATAACCTGACAGACCGATGTGAAAAAATGGTGTGCCTGTGTGACCAAGAAGCAGCCAAGTGTTGGGGAGCAGCCCCATACAACCCACACTTCATCCTCTGGCCAGACTTTTTATGTGGACAGACTCATCCCACCTGCCATTTCAGATATGGGGGGGCAGAATAGTCTTTTTAGGACCTTTCTTCTAACCCTTTGAATCTGAAGGTGCTGGAATAAAATTTTACCTCTTTTACCAGACCTAAGAATGGTGTGAGAGAATTTTTATCAGACCAGTGTTTATGAGGAGGAGACACAGGGTAAAATATATGCTGAAGTAAGGATAAGATCCTGCACTGACCCCCGCCTTTGCCGAAACAGAGGATTCGGTCTGCAGTGCAGTGAGAACACATTACCTGTCACCAAATGGCTTTTTTGTCCTTTCACATTGCCTGACTTTCAGCTCCCATATGTTTGCACATGATCTGGAAAATATGTAGAGACTTCCGTTGGACTGGTTTGAAAAAAAAAAAATCCATCCCTGTGAAAAGATACACTGGCCTTCGAAGACCCAGGGCGTGCCAGTCTGGGAGTGACCCACTTTATTTTCCTGGACAGGAGGAGGAGAGGGGATATCAAAGAGGGAAGACACCTTATTCCTTATTTGTGCTCGGAGGAGTTCTGCTTCCTACCAAGAGGAAAAGCAGATCCTGGCCCGGGGGAGGGCTCCATCCTTTCTTGTGGAGAGTGTGTGTGCGTTTCTTAGCTTATACAGCCAGCTGTCTTACCCTTCATGTTCCTGCATCACAGCACTGCGGACATGAGGCACATTCATAGGTACGCAGAGTCAGACGGGGCTATTGCTGTTGCGAGGCCAGCAGGGGTTTCTGACTTTTACTAGTCGGCACACCCACACTTTGCAAAAGAACACGTTGCTTACCTGCCACACACACTTCAGAGCTATCCCTGTACAGGTATTAGCATATCCCACAGTCACCGACCACCTGGGAATAAGTTGCTGTCATGTCAGGAAACTGGGGCTGTGGATAACATCAGTCATGCAAGCAAATCTTTCATCTCTCCTTTTTTTTTTTAAGGGTCTTATATTGAAACCCTACATTTCCTTCTGGCAAGAGTATACCAAAATCCCATTCTTTCAGCAAGGGGTAGGTACGTTCAAGTGGGCCTTCTTTGCCTCTTTGTTACAAGCCTGTGGGCTGGAGCAAGACGAGAGCCTCTATACTGAGAGGCACACACAGATGGGAGCCACAGTTGCACCCCCAAAAGCAATGCATTCGATTTCCTCGGGCAGGTGTTAGCAGCTGGGGAGCTGGGGGGCCGGGGTAGGTCAGGCTTCTTCTGTCTCTTCTGAAGCACAACTGACAAATTTCGAGTACCACCTTTAAAATAAGAAGTAAAGGCAGGGAAAGACCCAAGGTACCTCATCAGAGTCTAGATTCAGAGACATGTGGCCAAACTATGTGGGGCTTTGGCAGGTGATCATACAAATTCCTTTACAAAAGGCTGTTTTGCTCCTCGCTGCAGAAGGATGCTGAATATGCCACTGTGGCTGTCAAAGCTGCAGGAGAAAGAAACAGACTAACAAAAATAAAAATGCCAAAGACAACATGTACTGAGGCAAAAGCTTTTATTCCATCTAGAGCTCCACTTTTGGCTTACAAGGCATCAGAAATTGTTCCACCTGTGGGCGTTGCACCTTCCAGCCACTCCTGTAACGCTGCACCTCAAGCTATGCAAGAATCAAAGGAGAGAGAGCGAGTGAGCGACACGGGGTTAGTACAACACAACAAACTCTTTCCAGGCTTTCTGGCAAGCAAAGAAGTTGTGAACCCTGTTTGTGCAGAGGGTTTGCCAAGGGGTGATGCTGTGTGGGCAGCACCAGCCTTGGGATGCGGGTGCGGTTCTCAGCAAGGGCTGGAAGACCCTCCGGCGGTAAGCAGGGGCAGAGCTCCCGGCCGTGTCCCTGTCCCCGCCAGGCTGGCCATCAGGTGGCGGCAGCGCTCCAGTGACTGGCAAGAGCAGCTCTTCCTTTATCCCTTCAGGGAGGGGATTTTTATTTTTTCTTTTCAGCAGGCCGAGCAAGATTTTTGAGTGGGGGGAGAAGAGGTGCAAATCACCCGGCTCGTCACTGAAAGCAAAAAGTCAGCTGAGCTCAGTCTGAAAGGCAGAGCACGTCTTGGGTTGCACAAAACACGAACTAAGCTTGTTTCAAAATCCAGCCTTCAGTGTCAGTCTGCTCTAGTTAGACAAGCTGACAGAACTGGAAAAAACAGGGGAGCTTTCAGGTACATCAGCCTCTTCTCGGGTAATTTCTTTGGCTCATGTGTAATAAAAATGTCTCGTTTTCCCAACCAGATCAGCTGATCTAATAAAAGATATTACTGGGCTTTACAAACCACACCTCAAATATACACTTAGGCCATCATAGGCTTTCTGTACACAAGCATTACAAAAATATGGATGCAAGCATGTACTTGGTTGGAGGAAGAACCATCCTTCAGTATAAACCTAAAAGAACAGGAGACCAAGGACTTCGTTCAAAGGAGATGGAGCATCTCATTGAACAACACTTTGCCGAAAGCAGTAATTAAAGAAGATCCTGTTGTTTTGTTTATAGGTAAGTCATTAGGCCCACAGGTGAAGCTCTACCCAACTATTTGAAAAAGAGATGGAATATAGAGCCAGCCCTGTTAGAGTTTCATCCACACTGCTTATTTCCTGAACCAGATCCCGTGTCTGACCATAAGTAAGTAAATGGTTAAATGCTCCTTAAGTTAAAAAAAAGGTACCTTTGGAAATAGGTGACTGGGTTCATCGTTCTAACAAGGGATCCCAGATTTTGGTTTGTGTTCCTTACCTTGGCGAGAGCCTTGTCTCATGCAGAGGGCGCACCTCCTCAGCTGTGGCGTTAAAACTATGATCAGAACCACTACACCTCCGATACCAGCCGCCACAACCCCAATGATGGTTCCGATGGATTCCTCTATACCAAATAAGCCTAGGGGAGAAGGGGAGGCAGAGAAAGTAACCTAAGATGTTGTCCAGGCAAACATATGCGATGCAGCCAGCATGCAGTGGCTGCAGAGGAAGCCACTTACTGCGATATTGATTATGCCGATGTCTTGTCTGACATGAAATCATGGGCTTCTACATGGGAGGGAGTGTATTGTACGATGAAGTTATTGATTTTTTTCATTGCTAGGTAGGAAGCTGTTATGCTTTCTGGGGATTTAGGGACAGGACAGCCCCATCTTCCTAGCAATCTCCCTCAACAGCTGGATGCTACAGGATGGCAAAAGATGCTGCTGCCCGAATTAATGGGACTCAAGGCTGTATACTTTATTTTGAAATGAAAAAAAAATACTCAAGACAGTTTTGAGAAAGTCATCACTCTCCCTATCTTCCTTCAAAGGAGACTGCACCAGTGGGTGGGCAGAGCTCCACTGAAGTCCTTTCTATGATTTGTTGCTCTTTGAGACTGTTTCATGGCAGAGATTGGGATAATCCCATTTTCTTTGAGGTAAGAGCACATCAGCATTCTGGCTTTTTAATTTGTCAGGACTGAAGGATGATTCAGGAAGTGCCTTTGGGCAGGTGAACACAGCAGGATGGACGGTAACAAGGGTAATGGGATGCAGCATGGAGAGGATCTGCCCTCAGTGTAGAGTCTGTCAGAGCAGGAGTATCTCTTTAGAGAGAGGGAACTGGCTGGGCAATGGCACAAGACCGATCTGATCAGATTTTGAGTGACTGCCTTGTGCTCACAGTAGTCGTTTTGCCACATGGCTCACCCAGGAAGGGTAATAAAAGAATGGCCTTCCAGTTTTATCTAAAATGACAGTATGATCAGGCGTTCATTACATAGTTCTGTGGGGTTCTATTTAAGCTTCACTAGAAAATTTGGGCAGTTTTGCTACCATATTCACACACAGAATTCCAAGTGTCAGGCCACCCATTCACAGGAGTAGCTGCTACTCTGTGCTACCTAGCCAAATGGATGGACGGACAGAGAGCAGCTCACCCGTAAACCAGCTGTAGCTCATCAATAAAAAACCGCTCCCCTCCTCCCTCATACAGGGAGGTATCCTGTAGCTTAAATCCATTTGTGGGGCTGCTCATTTCATCAGGAAAGCAGGGGCAATGACAGTGCTGTAGAACCATTACTTACCTTACTTCAAAATGCATCTCATTTGCTTCCTGTAACGGACAAGTTAACAGAGTCAGCTAATTTCTCCTATTAATTTTAGATAAGTTTTTGAACAGTCTGGATTTGTGGCACCTGACATTTCTTTATAAGTTGTATTTCTCATATTCTCTTGTCCCTTTAACTCAGGCATAGTGCAGAAATGATGTATTTCATCTTCTCAGGAGCACAGTAAGGCGATTAGACTGCCCAGGGTGCAGACATCGCAAGAGTAACCTGCGCTACTGAGACTATGAGATCAAGCCAATGGGAGACCTCACCAGACACATGACCAAGACCTTGCGGGGGGGAATGGTTTTCTCGCCTTGTTAGAGCTACGGTTTAAGCTGAGTAGTTTTATAAAAATCAGGAAGGGAAGAACTGTGCTCAAAAGGGCACAGGCTTAGTGAATCTCAGTGAGCTAGAAGCTTTGGTAATGAATAAAGGGGAAGTGGCACTTGTATAATTTACTCTTGACACAGAAGGTGTTATTTTTTGTTAATTAGATAATAAGATAATAAACCTTCTGATGTGTTGATTTGTTGGGACTGGAGTGTGTTTAGCCTACATAAAAAGGAAAGCTGCTTTGACATTTCTAGCTGATAAAGGCAAAGCAAGTTATCTCCTTACTTAATATGCCTAGTGTCTATTTGTGAGGCTAACAAAACATAACATGGCACTATTAATGCTACTCTGATTTTAATGTGAATGAAGTTAAGCAGAAATGATATAATGTGATCTTTGTGTTTATTGTGGGATTACTTATGTCATCCATAGTTAAGGAACGCAAGTTATGGGGTTGGAGAGAAATAATGTCCAAAAAAAAAAGGAGTTTGGAGCTGTTCCGTGAGATGATATCTTGACATCTGTCACTCATGGGGGTTCTGCTAAACAGAGCTGTGAGTACAAGAGAACTTGTCTGACTGTTTCACCCTTGGTACTGACTTTGATTTTAGTGATAAAATTATTCCTTCTTATTTTTTGGTTGTAAATGCCCCTTGTTACAATATTACCTCTGTGATTGCTTACAGAGGCAAGCCAATCAAAATTAGATGGCCTAATGAAAAGAATGAAAAATGCTATGGAGCAATTACACTCCATAACACCAGGCCCTATCTGCTAGAGTCCAAACAGGCCAACTTCTCTCTTTCTGCAAGCGTGTACACCAGCTTTGGAGGAGAATGAGGGAGAAAAGAGATAAATAACATCAAATATTACCCAGAGCCCTCCTGATCCTGAGCTTCGTGCCATCTCCTGTCACCACCTTCCCATCCGGAAGTGTAACCTCACAGAAATAAATACCGTGGTCACCGGTTGTCACATTGAGGATCACCAGGGATGCATCCCCTTGGGACAAGTCTCCGCTCATGAAAACCCTGGAGTTATTTGGCAAGACGGTCACATTGTTTTCCAGCAGGTCCATCTGCCCCTTTTCATCTTCTTTGTACCACTTCACCACCAGGTCAGTCAGGGAGGGACGTTGTGGAGTGTTAAAGTGGCAATTTAAAACCACAGTTTCACCCTCTTTGGCTTTTTCCTTGGCTGGTGTTTGAGTCACCAAAAGGTGCCATGGCTCAGGTGTTGTCAACAATGAAGGCTGTGCTGTTATATGAGTTACAGCTGCATTCTCCTTGCTTGCACTTCCACTACTAACACCAACATCTGTACCAGGAAAGAGAAAGAAGAGGAGGATTGAGGGTGATAGGATGATAAACTTTCTGGCTGCTGCTGACCTGTAACCAGCACAAAGAACGGCCCCTGGAATTAAGACTTGAGGGTAGTCACTATTATGATGATACGGATGTTTTTCCCGATTCCTGCTTAGATTCTGTTCATGTGTACAGATAGGTCTTGTCCTGATCGTCAGTTCCTTTCCACTGCCATACTAGAGGAAGATTAATACGATTGTCCAACAGCTTTGGCAAAATTTAGAGTCCAGTCAGCCACATTTCCACCCACAACACTAACTTCTTTCTTCCCACCCCAAAAAGCCTCGGGGCCTGATGTTCCTGCCCCTGCGGGTATTGGTACTGAGCACACTGGCGGGAGTGAGTTTCCTTAGCACTCTGCTCATGAGAGACAAAGAGAGATTTTATAATGCAGAAGTTGCTGTGCCAAGGGAAGCTAGTGGTGAGAGGCACTGGCTGAAGTTTATTATTCGTCTGTTTTACAAATAGAGTGGGAAAGTACAAAGATGGCACTTGATTTCCTGTTTGCCCAGTAGAAAGTTAGTGGAGTCCTTCTGCCTGGGCAGGCCAGTTTCTGTAACTGTTTTTTTGACAACCCTGAGTTGCTGTGACTTTCACTTGACATGTAAGTTTTGATAACTTAAGAGCTGTTGTGAAAACATTTGGCATATAAAATAGCCAATTCCATTTTGACAACCAACATCCTGAGAGACACAGAAGATGCACCTGAAGACACAGTCATACTATCATGTTTAAAATTAAGAGGCCTCTTGACAGTACACTGGTTGACATCTATTCTCTGTGAAGGGACCACATTGTCCTGCTACTCTTTGTTAGAAAAATATGGACAACATGCCTGTAATACAGATTTAAATCTGCCTTCTCTCACGCAGCTGCTAATCATAGTATCAATCAGCCTCGAGCTAAGAGTAGTGCGAATGGATCTCATTTCTGGAAACAAGCCTAGGCTCAGAAGATGAGAGGAATAGTTGCTGTCTCAAATCCCCAGCTGGAACAAAAAGAAGGGAAGACAAACTCCTAAAAATATGCCAACGGCTGCCGCCAAGAAAGAGTTCAAACTAATTTTTTGAGAAGTGTCTTCTGTTGGTTTATTTTCCTCAAGTGAAATAGTCTCCCTTCATACTAGTTTGTACCCTCTCAAGGATTGAAGACCATCTCACGAGTGAAGGTCTTGATTTTCCATTGTCTTGAGTCTTTCATTGCTATCCAAAGGGTGTGAAATGCTATTGTCTGGGTCTAGTAAAGCTTCACAATGACAATAGCCTGAATGCTAAGGGACAAGTGTCTCAAGGCAATGGAAAACCAAACCCCTTGATGATCCGTTTGAGAGTTACTTGAATGGCTCCTCCAGGCAAGCTTGTGCACAAAATCACAGTTGTATTCATAGTTATTATTATTATTTATAACTCGTATGGGAGTAGCACTGACAATTTCTGTCACATAGCAGGGCCCTGTTGTTCTAGGTGCCTTATAAAAGGATGAGGTACAGAGCTTACAGTTTAAATATCAGACGAGAGATAACTCACGGATGCAAAAATATTGAAAATACAAGCTGGCTATGAAACTAGGCAACAACAAAGCATGTGAAAACCCTTCAAAGCTGTTTGGTGATCCGTGCTTTTACCTCAGAGTAAAAATTTTGGCCTTGTAACTGGAACACTGATCCATGAGAATTGGATGCCCGAGAATTAGGGACCCAAATATTATTGTACTTCTGGATCCAGTCCCCTAAAATGAGTAGTCCTTATTAAAGATACTGGACGAAATATTATCCTCATGAGCCCACTGGAGCTACTTGGGGGAATCTGAGGTCCAGATTTTCCCTTTCCAGTTAGATAACAGTGTATTAATGCAGCAGTCATAAAAGTTGAAGTATCTTGACAAGGTGCTTTGACGAAGTGCAAAGCATAGTTGAAATATTTGACAAAGCTGATGGTACCTTGACATATTACCATCTTTATGCATCAAATATTCTGATGTGATATATTTGGTTATTTGTTAGAGTGAATTTGAGCAGTTTTATCATTAGTACTCTTTTTAAATCTCTGCTCATCAACCATTATCTGCGTGGGATAATGCTGCTTTAGCTAGAGCAGTATGTGCTACTGCTACCTTCTTTTCAAGGAAAGGCCACAGGCTATTCCAGCCTTACCCTGTGTACCCCCTGCAACACAATTATAATTTTTATTCCTTTTAGTGATGCAAATGGTATCATTTTTACACAGCCATTTAGTGGCACAGAGAACAAAACTGAGCAGGAACAATGTGCTTTGATGTTGCGTCTGTTCATCATGCAGGAGGTTTTATTTGCACCTCCTGTCATGAAATAACTGGCCTTGCTATCCATGTTATCCCACATCTTTGATTCAATACATACCGTGTAACTTACGGCTAGTTAGGAAAATCAAAACGTGAGAGGATTAGGCTGTATTGTTTCATCCCAGCTCTGTTTGGGGGTTTCACTGACAAGGTCAAAGCACAGCCTCTTTCTTTCTTTCTTTCTCTTTTTCTTTCTTTCTTTCTTTTTCTTTTGTAAGATTGCAAAACTGGAACATACTAGTTCACTGGTATTCAAATACACAATGCCCTTATCATAGTGGCATCTGGGAGCATATCATGCCAAATGCCTTGTTGACTCTGCTTCAAAGCTCTTTTTGCGTCAATTGCTTCATTAGCAGAGTGATGTATAGGTCCCCTGTCATGGGGGTTGTAGGGCTCAATCCCCGATGGAGAGGAATGCAAGGATTTTTGGTGAAAACACTTGAGCTAGACAGAGTGCAGAGAAATACAGCATGGATGATCTTGTCTTGACCTGGGAAAATTATTAGATGATCTAATAGGTCACTGTTATATGTCACTGTTCACAGCCAGTTTTTAACCATGAGGGGAGAAAGCTCTCTGGGACTCCCTGTAATGTGACAATGTGCTCCACATTTGCCAGTACTAATAGGGCACCTACTAAGCCATGAGCCTCCCCTTTACGACATCTGCATGTTGATACTTTCCCATGTAAGGCCATATCGTTGGCTGTGAATGAAAAATGCACAAGGCAGGCTGGAGGAGGTGAGGTGACAAAAGGAAAGAATAAAATATACCTGTGCTCTCCTCCAGTCCTGGAGCTTCTAAATTACTCTTTGGTGCCTGGAGTAAACCCAAGCATCCCTGCAAGCTTCTTCTGCCAGCTGCCAATCCAAATGGTGGGTGGAGGTTAGTGCAAAATTTGACCTTTCTAGTTGAGCCTCCTCTCCTTTGTTCACACTCCATAGATGGAGGAGATGTTGAGGGCAAACAGGGCTCAATTTCCAACCCACGTGAAAATCCTTTCATGCTGGAATAACTGTCTTTCAGATGGTTTTGTTGGCTTTAGAGCTCCACTTCACACTCAGCTGGTGCCAAGAGGGTGCTATACAAGCTGTATCCAGGTCCCAGTTGTCTATGATTAAGTGATCAATGACCGCACATTGCTCATCTTAATTCATATGACTTTTGCCCTGGGCTGAGGTTGGCTTTTGCAAATGGATATGAATAACTACCCTGTGACAATAACCGGTTGCTAATACATCAGAGAACCAAAATAGAAATGAAGCTTCTAGCAATGCTGATACACAGCCTTTCTTCTTCAAAAAGACAGGCAAACATACTCTTTCTGAACATTTCTATTAGCTAAACAGGAATGTATCTATAATGAAAAGTATGTTTTAATGCAGTGTGCAACACTAGATACAGTTTTCCTGCATCCTAAGGAAGCCCTCACTGGAAGGCTGCTTTTTGAAAAAAATAAGAGAACTTCTCAAGCCAAATTCCAGGAATAAGCTATATTTCTTCTAATTAAGGAAGATGGTTTACTACTTACCTGTCAGCAAGAAGAGGAGGAATGAAGACACTGCAGATCTACAGAGCTTCCCAATGTGCTGGTTCATAGTTGCTGAAGTATATGGCCTCACCGTCTCTCCCTCCAGTAGTACGGGCAAAAAAATATGTGTGTTATTGCAACAGGACCTCACATTCTGCCCAGTGAATGTCACACTTACTAAAGTTACCACAGCTTCAAGCTCACAGTGCTCTGCCTGCTGCCTGGATGACAGCCACGTTTGAAGTTGAACAATGAGTTCCCGGGGGCTGTTCTGATCTCTCCCAGAGAAGATGCCGAAAATGCTCCGAGAGCAGAGGGAAGATAATCCATTGTTTTTTGCTTTGGCCTTGTATAAACCAGGATTTTGTGCTGAGTACAGAGTATCCAGATACTCAAAAGGAGACCTCTCTTCTGCTGACCCTCCTCCCAAGTGTAGGTGAGAAGAGCATTGGCTTGATTTTCTGAGCAGCCAGACTCCTGTTGTCCTAATTCACCATGAAAGGAAGTTATAGGAATTAATTATCTATGTGGCTATATGCACATGGTGTTTATGGGTAAAATGTATTCCCCAAAGTATTTTATCCAGTGTAGAACCAATCCTTTTTTCACCAAAAGTTGTTTACTCCATTTAAGTAAAGCTCATCTATGCCACCAGGGTGGAGGGGAAAACTGCTAAAGAAGATGGCCCATCTGCAAAACTAGCAGGTGCGCCCTGGAATGGAAAGTCTGGGTTTACACAAAGGTACATACACAGCACGGCTTTGTGGAAAGAGCTCTAGCAGCCCCAAAGCCTCACCTGTAGCATCCAGCCCTGCCAAGCAGTGCTACCGCTGTACCAAGCACGCGCCGCTCTCGCTAGCTGGCTGGCTCCTTTTCCCTCAGCTATGGGCTTAGGGATTATGGCACACCTTTCCACAAGCCTGCTGGCTTTATCTAATGATTTTGCTTATCTTTAGGACTCTTCAGATAATGGAATTATACTTGAGTATCCAGTAAAGACTCAATTCCTCAGCTGTTAAAACACAAAACACAGTTCAGCTGAGAGAGGCATGAGTATTTCTGCTTTTATTCATATTTGAAAGCAAAAAGGACCACCCAAAAGCCCCCATCACACCCTGAGGAAATCTGTTATCATCTTACTGTCATATGGCTTTCATGAATACACTTTTAATAAATTCTGTGGTCTGTATCTTTGCATGTGGATGCTCCACAACAACTGTTTCAAGAGATTCCACATCTGACTTGCAAAAATCTGCTGACCAAACAACATCAAGAGGAACAACACATTCCTTGAGTGACCAATTGTTGCTCTAGCTTTGATGTGATGAAACCTGTATTGGCGAAAGCAGGACAGGCTAGAGGGAGTACGACTAAAGGAACCTAGAAGGCAAGTATTTATTCTCTTTTTGAAATGGCTTAGGAGAGGGGGAAGAGCTGGGATTACCAGGAAGGAATCACTCCGACATATATTAAGGGAACTGGGACCAAGTGCAGAGCAACATAGCACTTCAGTAGAAAGCTGGAAGGTAGATCGTGAGGGTCTTCTGAAGGAAGTACTGCCATAGTGTTAGTGAGCAAAACCAAAAAGTCAGAGGAGTCGAAAACAATCAAGAGTTTGAGGGAATAACCAGTAGAGTCAAAGCCACCTGGCAGACCAAGAGCCACTGGGACAGAGTTACTGGCTTAGAGTACTGGCCATGACCACATGTCAGAGAAGTCAGTGTGGGAAGATGGAACTGGACCAAAGGCATTCTGATGATCAGTGTCTGATTTAAACCCAAGTATTCAGTGTTTTTCTAAAAAAACCTTCAAGTGTGTTGTGATGGACTTACTACCATTGTGTCTGCAAATGCTGTTTGTGTTCATTTCATCCTGTAACAGCAATTCTCTTGTGAATCCTCCATTAAATAGGACATGCCTAAACAAAACTGTCAGGTCAGCCAGCTTTTAACTGAGAGAATACAAAGGGTTTTTTTGCTGGCAGCCATCAGTTGAACATGAAGCTTCTCCCACTTGGATAACCCAATATGATTCAGAGAGAATCTCGATTTTTGGACAAAAAGGAAGGTAAACTGGTCCCGAGAGCGTTGCTGAGAAAAGCCTGAAAAAAATTGGGTTTCAGAGGTCCAAATCAAGAAATCAAGCAACAAAAATGAAATAAAACACATTCCTTTTTACACTTTCTTGTAAATTTTGGATGCTTGTAGTCGGCACCATTAAAGCTGTCCTGTCTGGGCCAACAGCTGGGAGGGGGCATCAGCCGCAGGGACTTCTGGCACCTTTGCTAATATATTAGCGGGCACATACCACAGGGCCCAGAGATGCCCCTTCAGGGAGAGCCTCAACCCACTTTCTGGGGAAGCGGTGCGAGAAAAGGGACAGCAGGAAGAAACAGCGCTGCCACGCCAGGCTGCCCTACTCCTCCTTCCCTTGGCCACCCATCCATCCCTTTTCATCGTCTACCAGCCAGCCACCCAGCAAGGTTGAGATTTCTTGCCATCTCGCAGGGCTCTTCTTTTTTTTTTCCTGCAAGGTGACCCGAGGGCACAAATCTGCAAAGCCACCATCGCTCCGGCTGGCTCCCCTGATTTGAGGGGCACCCCCTGCTGCCGTCTCACTTGTCAGCCCAGCGTTTCAAACCCCTGCCCACCCGCAGCGTGGGCAGAAACCGCTTGGCGCCGCTCAGCAGCTTTACAAAACGAGATCCCGCGTTCCCCGAGACCAGTCCCCCCCCCCCGACTGCCCTCCTCTCGCCTCACCAACACCGCTCCCACACACACACCCGCACGGCTCAGCCCCCACGGCC
>NW_009647236.1:4761951-4762357 GCF_000708025.1 Charadrius vociferus | reverse complement strand
CAGGCTGCCCTCCTCCTCCTTCCCTTGGCCCCCCATCCATCCCTTTTCATCGTCTACCAGCCAGCCACCCAGCAAGGTTGAGATTTCTTGCCATCTCGCAGGGCTCTTCTTTTTTTTTTCCTGCAAGGTGACCCGAGGGCACAAATCTGCAAAGCCACCATCGCTCCGGCTGGCTCCCCTGATTTGAGGGGCACCCCCTGCTGCCGTCTCACTTGTCAGCCCAGCGTTTCAAACCCCTGCCCACCCGCAGCGTGGGCAGAAACCGCTTGGCGCCGCTCAGCAGCTTTACAAAACGAGATCCCGCGTTCCCCGAGACCAGTCCCCCACCACCGACTGCCCTCCTCTCGCCTCACCAACACCGCTCCCACACACACACCCGCACGGCTCAGCCCCCACGGCCGCGCGG
>NW_009647236.1:4730593-4760643 GCF_000708025.1 Charadrius vociferus | reverse complement strand
AGTTGCTGCGAGTGCGTGTGTTGGCGTGGAAGGCCTCCGGAGAGCAGCCGGCGGCCCTTCTCCCACCCCAGGCAGCCTGGGGTGTCTCTGGGTGCTGCCTCACCCCGTTGTCTTCTCTCCGGCGTCACCCCAGCCTGGGCCGCGGGCTTGGCTGGGGCCTCGGGGGAGCGCTGGCCCCTGGCTAGCCACGGGCACGCCTGTGTGCCAGCATTGGTTTGGGGTCGAGTCGTTTCAGACTGGAAACGCAGCTTCGTCTCTTCCTGATGGATCCAGTACTACGGGCGGTGTTAGTTATTAGTTAGGTCCCTGGGCTGGTTTTGTACCAGTTTGCTCGGTGGCTTGGGACAAGTGTCTTTCTGTGGCTGAGTTTCCCTTCCTAAAGTAAAACTGACCTCCCAAGTGAAGAATATTGATGTCAAGGGAGAGTGCTACTAAAGTACTTGTCTTTATAGTAAGTGATACAAGTAGAACTATTTGCCTGTGAAGTGTTGTGCTTGTATTTATATGTGACAAAATGTACAATTTAGAGTGTAGCTAATAATAAGTATAAATATTTGATGTGTTTGTATTATAATAATATATGTCAGTCCTCTGGAAAATGCTGCACCCGCATGACCTTTCTGAAGTTTTGAAAGGTCCCACAGATTCTAGAGATGTGCTGCATGTTATGCACTGGGGTCTCACGTTGATGTTATTCCAGCTCTAAATGTCTGCGCAGCTTCAATGTGGAAGTTGGGGGGCTGCTGTGGACACAAAATACTCTGATAAAAATGTAAGTAATAATTAAATATAGTATATGCTGGAAAAAATGTAAAATCAATGAAAAGGCTGTCAGTGGGACATGATTCCATGCCACTCACCTTGGTGAAACTAGCATTTCAAGTTTTATTTAATACATAGTTGTTAAATGGATTAACTATCTTCTTATTTCACCTTTCTCCTCTGTTGTTGAATTACATACCTGGCTTCTTTGTTCACAGGAAGTTCATGAAGTGGATCATGGTCTTATTAGCCAGCTACTTGCTGATTCAGAGGAGACTCTTAGTTCGTGCACAGAGAAAATGCAGGGTCCTGCTCAATACAGCTGGAGTGCTGACTGGAGCTTTTGGGTAATGTGTTTTATCTTTCTTCTAACTTGTGTTTTATTTATATATATAATATATGTATGTTTTAATTGATATATGTGTGTATATGTACTAGCTTGATATCCACAGTTCTCAAGTTGCTTTGTGTTCGTGAATTAGTAAAGCGTTCTCCACCTATGTAGTGAGGTAGGTAATTTTATCATTATCAGCTTAGTAAAGTGTAAGCTGAGACTGAGAAGGGATGAAGTTGTTTATCTGATGTATCAAGTTAGTGACAGGACTTCTGGCTTCTGTGCCCAGTCATCTCTCCCAGTTCCTTGCACGGTTCATTAACCTATCCAATGTCTCTTTATGCCTTTAGAAAGATGTTGTTGATATTTTTTAACAATAAGGACTGAATTTTGATTCTTAATGTTGGGTAGTTCTTCTGACACGCTTTCCTAGTGTCTGTTTTTTATCAAGTAGACACATTTGTTTTCCACAAAAGTAAATAAGCTTCCTGTGTTCTGTGTAAAGAATGGGATTTGTGAATAAGAAGGGCAGAAAGGAGGGGTTCAATTTTGCTCCTGTCCAGGGAGATATCCCACTAAAAGTGGGGAGTGTAATAATAAATGCCATCTTTAATACTCCTCTTGTGCTTTTGATGGATTTTTCTCTCTCTCTTTTTTTTTTATGCTTCGAGAGAAGGTAAACTTACGTGTGTAGACTTAGAGAGTATGTTTTGTTGTTAGTTTGGTGAATGGGTTGCTGCTGTTAGATAGCAAAGGGGGAGCACTTGTGTGTGCAACCACAGGCAGGGTAACACCTGATCTCATGAGACTTAGATTCCCTTCCTCACAGCTCTGACAGTCTGACTCAGGTTCTGCATCAGGTGGCCTCAGTAAATTGGCGTGCTTCAGCTTGTGCGTAGGAACGTCATCTGGACTACTGTGTCCTTGTCCTGATGAGGTCATCGGAGTGTTCATTGCGCTCAACAGGTGAAAGATTAAGTAACTAGCAAAGGCCATAGGGAATCTGTGGCAGACCTGTGAGCGGAACCGGGGGATCAGATTTCCCAACTCCCTTATTTATAAATTTAGCATGTATGTCTCTTCATCCCTGCTGTTCAAACTACGCGAATATCCTAACAGTCAGAACATTGATTTTGCATCTCAGGCCCAAGCATAAACTTCCCCCAAAATGCATGTGTACTTTTAAACTGAGCAACAGTAGTCTGGAGCCAGTAGAAATGGGACAGGCTGAATGAATCCCAGCAGGTCATAGAATTGTGTTGCTAGAGACTGAGTACTTGGATCGTTCAGTGTTTTTCTCCACTGTTCCTACAGCGACAAAGATGATACAAGGCCATTCCGCCTGTGCACAGCTGTATCTCTGTACTTGAATCGATAGCAAATCATGCTGCGCAGACATTGTAACTGCCAGCTGTGCTGTCATTAGATGGAAAATTGGGCTATGTAAACTCACTCTTAATGGTTTGTATACAACCGTTAATACAGTTGGTAGTTTATGTGAGGAGGAAACCTGTTTAGGTCTTGCGGTCAGTTTGTTGGACTTGCAGTTAGCAACTCAGTCTTTCCGTGATAAGCTTGGCAATCTAAAATAAAGTAAAGTATAATATATGAAGATTATAACTTGGCTTTGCGTTTCTAGGTTTGAGACGCATGCCAAAGGTTAGAAGTTTCTTTGAACAGGGCTTTAGGCATGTACAGTGCAGGGTATCGTGTGTCCTCACAGTACCACTTTATGCTTCCTGCGGTAATGCATGCCCGTAACTTCAGGGGAATAGGATTCTTCAGTGCAGTGGCAGCTGCTAAGAGTGTGAGGTGCTCTCTGGTGTGATTAAATGGTTGCCTTCTGTCTATGATTTATACTTCAAGACCTCAGAATTTGTTTGAAGTTACTGTTTATCTGGTTCTGCAAATATGACCTTGCAGTTAAAACAAAGGAATTGTGTAAATACTTGCCTCTTGTAACATAGTGCTGTGGCTTGTAAAGTTCTAGCTGTACTGTTTGTCACTGATTAGTTTTAAAAACCTCCACCAATCTGGTTATGAGAGGCTGTGGTACTCATTTTCTCAGCCTCAAGGGGACTGAACTTAGAAGCAGCACAAGGCAGAAAGTCACAAATTCAAGGCAAAAGTTAAGATCTTCTAATTAAAATGTTGTGGCATTGGCATCTTTCCCTGCTTTTCTAGACAGAAAATGTGTTTTAATAACTTACTTGCATGGTTGATGATCAGCTGCTGGCTACGTAAACAAATCATTAAAACTCCCTAAATACTGAGTCATAGTAAATGTGTGTGTGATAACATGGAAGGCAGCTTATTGCAGGGTGCGAAAGCACGTGTCGCTAACATTTGACAAAGGATGATCTTAGTGTCCTGTGGCAGGTGTGGATTTGTTATGCTCATTCCTACTCTTAAGTCAGTAGAACTAAGGAATTGCTACAACAGCAAGGCTAGCCTGCGGTAGCATCCAGGGATCAGCTTTGGTTGCCTGAGTTATTTGCTTTGAGAGGCTGCACGTTTCTGACAACTTTGGTTTGCTCCAAGGATTCATTTCTTCTAAGTATGTACTCTTGCTTCTGTGATGATGGAAACCGAATATGGATGTTAGAGCCTGACTGGTTTGACTTCAATTTTTCATGGATTTGAGTGGGAGTAGGCAGTTGTGCCATGCCTCTGGAAGTCAGGCCAGGTATCATGAATGCTCAATAGGTGTTGTGAGCACACGTAATTAGCAGCAAGCTAGGGTTGGGAGCCTCTGGGTTATAATCTCTTTCCTGACTATGGTGAGTGGGGAGAAGGAAGGGTAGCAGAAAAACTATCAGGGAAGGAAGAAATGAAGGGAATCCTACAATGTGTAATTTTTTTCCGTCTCTATCCAAAGTATATATTTATTTTTTTTAGCTTTATGGAATAATTTTGAGAACCAAGTCCTTTTCTGTACTACTGCAAGCAAGTCTCAATTTTTAAACTGGTAGTGCTACTAACTGCTGTTTTTAAGGTGGGTGGTTTTTTGGTTTTGTGGTTGTGTGTGTTTTTTTTTTTTTTCCCCCTGAAAACAGTTCCCTGGAGATGGACAAAGCTAGACTTCTATAGCCTCACTGGAGGAAGAAAAAAAACTTGCTTGTGAACTTAATCTCAGGGGTTTCATTCTTTACTGGAATCTGTAAAGCTTGCATTTACTTTTGATTAAGTGGTTCTAGTTTTGGCACCTGCAAATAGAAATGATGAAAGTCAAAGATGCTTTGGAAATTAAGTTACATCTGGAAGCCCTATCTCAAGATTCTGAATTCGCATTTTATCCTTTTTATACTCTTCATACTGAAATATAATTAAATTTAATATCCTTGGAAGAAGAATCACATGAAAATATTAAGTGTTCTCCTACTGTTATGAAGAAGATAAAGGTGAATGAGGAAGCTAATGAAAAGGATCCTTGCATCAAAGTGAGGGTGTTCTGTCTGGGGACTCTAGTTTCCATTAATAAACAGTCAAAGTTCATATATGTCTACAATAAGAAGAATGCCTGTGGAAAGAAGGAACAAAAAAGTAAGTCCTTCCTTTGCAAAGAAAAGGTAGGTTGAAAGAGTTGAAATCAAGTGAGCATCTCTCAGAAAATTGCTTTTATCTGGGAGGCTTGCTTAAGAATTTGGAAGTGTGAGGTGTCAAGAAGGTGTTAGAAAGAAAATAATAAAATAGGCTTTAAAAAAGCCACCTTGATTGCAATGTAATGTCAGTTTAAAGAGTTGGTCTGTGTGAAGGAGTACAACAATAGAAGCAAACAAGAGATACAGTGAAAAGTGAAAGGAAGCGTTTTATTTTTCATAATACAAGAACAAGTGAGGTTGCACAAGATTTGGAAAAGGATTTTGATTTTTGACAAACATGGATTTGGTTTCTGTGAGAAAGAGCTGGTCTGTGGGAGCGTGTGAGAATATGAGTGCCAAGAATAAGATAAACATACATGACTCAAACCTGCACAGGAGGGATGCAGATATACATTGCAGTTTGGAGGATAACTTACTGCAGCACAGATACAAGTTGACATACTTTGGGGCCCAAGACTAGTAAGGGTTAGATGAAATATTTCTTGCATCTGTAGTTGTTTGAATGCTCTGTCGACCTTTCTCTGAAGATTCATGTTCACTCTGGGAATGGTTTACTGGGCTTGTTATATCAGTAACTATGTTTTGGCAGGCTGGTGTTTACGGCCTTCTGACAGTTGCTTCATCTTCTGTCTTGTATACTTGGTATTTTACTTCCGAAGAAAGCTTTTTCTTCTCATCTGTGCCTCCAAATGTGACATCATGACTTGTGACATCAGAGGATAATTTTTAGCCTCCTTTTTATTTGCTAATAGGGAGCAGCCTGGTAAGGAGGACGACAATTGGATAGATGTTGTAATTCTCCAAAGAGAATAAAAATCTTAAGCACACTTACACTATTTTTTTTCTGAAGTGTCATAACTTTAATATAAATAGCTCTTGCTGTTCATGTAACATTGATACGTTGTTTATCTGTCTGGAATCTCTAGAATAGGTGATTATTTTTTTTTTTCTTTTGGAGTCCTGTGATAGCACTGATGATACAGAAGCAGCATTTTAAAGTAAGAAAAGAAACTGCAGTTATGACTAGTCCTTGAGCTTGGCTGATTAGGCTAAAGTGTTTTTATCACTTACTTTCACCCTGGAAATGTCTTATTTCTGTTGATTCAGCTCCAAACTGAGCATTGGTGTAGATCTGACTGCCACTGAGTTGCAGCCTTTTCTGAACAAAGACTGGCAGTTGGTACCCTGTCTAAATAAGCTTCCTCTGGCTGCAGCAGTGGTAAGTCCTATATAATGTGAATTGTTATTATACGCACCTAAAGAAGTAGTCTAGAATCTGAAAGTTAAGTTTAATAGATGAGGATGAAAGTACTTCAGATTTGTCTGATTTACTTATTTTGTCAGTCACTGGGGAGCAAAACCATCAGAAGTGCAACATAGTTCAGAAAATCAGCATGGTGTTGCTTGACTTGTGCTATCTGTTTAATGAGAGGGGAGTTCATAGCTTATGGAATGAAAGCTTTAAAAGGCAAATTTAGGAGATGGCATTTAAGCTGTTTTTTGGTCTTTTGTTTGGTTACAGCTTTGTTCAGTGTTTGTTTTTTTTTTTTTTTAAAACAAGCAGGGGTGTAACATTGTCATTTTCAAGTCTGCTACAGGTGAGCTACTTGCATCTCTTTGGAGGGAAAGACGACAGGTAAACAAAAATCTACAGGATGTGATTGTTTAGTGGTATGTTTAAGTCATTAGTAGCAACTAGGAGTAAAAGTTCTCCAAGAGATGGTTAAGAAAAAAAAGCAAAATCTGAAATCTTTTGTCATGGTTTAGGTGATTTGGGATACATACTTACCTATCTAAAGACATAAGGGCATTCTAGACAAGAATGTATGGCTTTTCTGCTAACAGCTACTCTGGAAGTTACATTTTTTGCCTCATCCTATGCAGCACATGGTTATGTATTAATTGAGCTATGTCAAGATTCCTTGGTAATATCAGCAGCATTTTAGAAATTACGTCGAGTAAGTGGGGATTTTTAGGTCGTGCTTTTTTATTGAAGTTGCTTGCAGAGGCAGTAAAGCCTATGCTTGGGGTATTCATGCACAAGCTTTTACTTTGGTAATATGTTCAGATTATGTATTTGTTACTGCATACCCCTAAATCCCCTAGGGCAATGATGGATAAAGTCATTCAGGAATTCAGCCTGATCATATGACCTCTCAGTTTCTGCTGTTCCTACCCACCAGGACTCAAGATACCACCCTTTGTTCAGAGTGAGTTGGAGGTATGTGATCATGAACCATGGTGCATATGTAGCTCTGATCAGCTCGTACTGATACAGGTCTCCCAATAGCTGACACTTTGCCTTCCATCTTTTTATACAGTTGAAGAAAAATTGTGTATGGTCTGTCTTTTCTGAAAATGGCTCAATCAAATCCAGTAGCAGCTTTTGATATAGAGGTGACTAAGACTAAAATCTGCATTTGGTTTCTAAGGTAGAAAAGGAAGGGATCACATTAGATACTTCACAAGAAAAATAGTTTTGGGGCAATTGCTTGGTGACTGCTATTTTCCATGTAATTTCAAATGCAGTAGGTGTACTCACAGGCTTAATGAGATGACCAGTGTAATTTATACCAACACAGTTCCGGCAGTTGGCTACAGTTGCTACTGCATTAACTATGTCACTACTGTTGTAGTTTGTCTAATACACTCCTACTGGTTTTCACTGTAGTCGTGATCCAAAATAGTTATGTGTCCTTCTATGAGTTGCTGAAAAGTAAATGGCACAGATCAGTTATTACACCTGAAGCACTAAGTGAAAGTGGAATAAATCTTTTGAGAACTTTTTTTAAAAAAAATATCTTCCTATCACTCTTACTTAAGGGAATTGTTTGCTTCCTTCATGACCTTTTTTTCTGACTGATATTTGAGGACTGTTACTAAACTTAAATACAGATGCCAGAGTCCAGTTCTGAGACAGTAAGGAGAGAAAAGCGTGACGGAGGTATGCCATTCTTTTGCTTCTGTATTTAGCTATGTGTGTATTAAGTAACTTTGGGGGGACTTTTTTGCAGGTAGGGAAGATGAGAGTTCAGAAGTAATGTCTTTTAGTTACTTCATTGTATGAGGTCATGTTCCCCATCTGCCCCCCATCCTGGATTTTTCCCCTCTACTTATTAAATGGATCAAGTAAGTCTAAAGAAAAGCAGTTTGATTTATTTTTTTTTTTAATTTACTTAGGCAGCCTGCAGTGAAAGATCAGGTGAAGGAACAGATGTTCTTAACAAATAACATTGGCTAATTGTTTAGCACACATGCTGTAGGAAGAAATATGAGTCAGATGAAACTGCTGTTTAGAAAGGAATGTATTTTTTTTATCCAAAAGGAAATCATCTTCACTGAGCTTTTAATTGCCATTGCATCATATTAGTTAGTACACTTATGGCTGTTGAAACCTGGACAATGTAGTTACAAGACTCAAAATTTAAACTGGGAGCAGATGAATTATCTGAGCTAAAGTATAACTTGGTATTGGGAGGGTGACAAACTCTTTTCAATTAAACAATGTTAAAATAGTAACTGAAAAGTTCACATGGACATGCTTGGTGTACTTTTTTTTAGAACTTGGGGTATCATGGGACTTCTGGGGTTTTTTGGGGGGTTTGTGGTGTGTGTGTTGTTTTTTTTTAACAATTTTATCACAAGGAATGGTGATAAAATGACTAAAAGGATTTTTTTAAAAAAAAAAAACAACAAAACCCAAAACCAAGAAGATTGCTTGAATGCTGCATCTTTGAAGTCAGGTAAGTATATACAGATCGACGATTTTTTCCTAAAATGAAGAGGAGCTTGGCACTTAAGACTCTTATGATCTTGGCTTATACTAGTGTCTTGGGGAGGCAGTATGAAACATGGTCTCTGGCAGAGGCATTATAGGCATAATTTTATTACCAGATCCAAAGAAGTTATTGCCAGCTACAAATGGTGTTGATGAGGATGCTGAGTAAATCTGAGATTGGAGACTCTTGCCTCCTGGAAGAGCTGAAAACACCTTCATTTTCAGTTCAGAGTTGGGGAGGATGTTTTTTCAAGAGATTTGGACACTTCCATAGAACTTCTTGCTTAACCTTCTTAATTAAAATTTAAATGTTTGTTTCACACAAACTCAGAGGTACTTGGTAGCAGTTACATAAATAATTGTATTTGAAATGGAAATTATCAGCCTTATTGCTAATTGCAGACTTCCAGACTGAGGTGTTTAATCAGCTGAAGGTGGTGTTATCTTATAAACAGGAAATGCACTTAAGTCGCTTAATGCTCATGCTACTTCTGAGGCCTGAGTTGCACTGGTACCCAGACTTTGGCAAGCCCTTTCTGAGATCACTTTGAGTCCTTTTACCGTCTTTCTGATGGAAAGAAATTGCCAATGAATACTTTTCTGTATAGATTTGCTTCCCAGTATCTTGCTGCTCCTTCAGCACAGAGATTCCCTGTGATGTGTTCTAGCTTTGCTTTGGGAAGGCAGCAGAGTTGCCCTGTTTTTCTGGTGAAACCAGTTCCTGCTGTTTACATATATAGCTGATCTTGACAACAGAACTGCGGGTGATCTAAAGAGTCACCACCCAGCTAGGTGCACAGAGAGAACTGCTTAGTCCTATGGAGCAGCTGTGGCTGGCAAAATGGCTGAAATATGGCCCCATTGTGTTCAATTATCTTCTCCTTTCAGGCATCCAGATTTAAATCTGATTATATGAGTTATTAAAATGCCTTGAAATCCATTTTTCTGTTTCTTCTTTCAGCTACCTCAGTAGGGCTGTGCTAGGAGAGGGATCTCTCCTCCCTGCTGTTGAGTCATTAGCTGTATCTTCAGCCAAGTGCCCAAGGGGATCTGACTTGTCGAAGGCTGCGCTAGGTGGATGCAGCATAGAGACACCTGCCTCTTCTCCTCTATCTCTGAAACTGTATGTGTGTTTTGATAGCTTCTAGGGACCCAGTCTTGCAGCCCGGGATGGTTGAGTGGTGCCCTGCAGCGAAGAGGGGCTGCACAGCCCCTCATGGCTGTAGTGGCTCACGGTCTGTGAGGGGTGAAGCTTGTATGCAGCCTGCATATATGTAGTCCTCCTCACTTCCACAATGGCCCACTACACAAACTGCAGTTGGAGCCTGACATTTAGTTACTCGCAGTAATGCAGCAAACAGGTCCTAGGCAAGACAGATGGAAGGAGACAGACAGCACAAAGAAAGCAGAGTAGACGTGTACCTGCTGTTCCCTTTTCACAGCAGGCAGAGAGGTCTAACAGGCAGGCATGCAAAGCCCTATATCCTTTGCCTCAAAGCATCTGCTCCATGACTACAAAGGACTGAGCTCTGGGCAGGTGGTGGAGGGGTGAGTGGGAGTGTACTCATTTTGGGAGCTTGGCTGTGCATGAAGCATGCACTGATCTCCCCTCTGCTCTGGAGCTCAGACTGAGGACATCCCTTAAACAAGGGCTAGACTTATAAAGCAGACAATGAACAAGTCTTGTGTGAGAGTAGATTTGGATCCATACCAAGTTACCAGGTGTAGATGCACTTTGTCTTTAAGACTGGTGCACAATGGGTGTCTGGGCTGTAGCCTTCAGTGACGCAGAGAAGGAGGAGCGCTGGGCATTGAGTACTCCTTTCCAAGCTGGTGTTTCCCTGGTGATGGTACTTTCCTCTGTTGTCCCCTTTGGAAATTTTGTGAACTTAAAATGACCTATGCTACTGCAATCTACCTCCCCAAATCCATTTAGATGATAGTGATATTAGATTGGAGCTGGGCGGCTCTATGCCCGCCTCCACCTCTTATGTTTTCTTTAACCATTTGCTGCAGCACTTATGTGCATGTTCTGCAAGGCTAGTGTGTTTCAGCCTGTTCTCCAAGCTCGCGTGCAAGCAGAGGCTGGTAGAACACTAGCTAGCTCTGCTGGATGGTGTCCAGCACCGGCTCTGAGCAAGTGGGTGAGAGAAGGGGGAGCTGTAGAGGCTGCCTGAGTGTTGGCCAGGGAATTGCATGGATTGGAACAGGTTGCAGGCAGCTAGAGGAGGAGGTATGTGTAGGGGGTGTACATCTTCTGACTTTATGTTAGTTTCATGCCTCATTCAGTTTTATTTCTGAAATGGAGCATATGCTTTCTTCCTCACTGTACGTGTCAAACGTGAGATTTTATATCTAAATCAAAGTTGTTACAAGAGTACATTAGCTTCACCATTTAAAAATGCTTTAAAACACTTATTTGCAGAAAGAAAGTACTGAATACTACAAAGCAATTGCTTCAAAATAAGCAGGGGGTATTCTCAATCCAAACTCTTCTTTTTCAGGGAAAAGTATACTATTACTAATGACAAGAGGCTTTCTTATCATTGATACGAATATTATCAGGTTGTTTCCCAAGGACGTTGTTGGACTAGCTTCAGCTGAACCCAATTTCAGTGAAATGTAATGGCTTGTGAAATTGAACTAATTCTGATGGGGTCTTGAAGGAGAAACTTGGGAGAGGCCCTCACATGTTCTAAGCTGAAATACTTTGTTACAAAATTCTTCCAGGTCTTTTAAACTGTTTTTTTTCTGAAGAACGTTAAACATAATCTTTAACTAGTTGTGCAACTTGAAAGTTCTCCAAAGAAATACCTTTGCATCTTTCAACTTTTTAAACGTTAAGTCTTTGAGTTTTCTTTCTACTTGGGAAGAAAGCCAAATTCAAAAATTCTTCACAAAAGAAAAAAAGAGATACTTTTGTTCTATTTCTAATTGTATAACCTGATGTTAGCAGTGTAGTTCCTAGTATTTCATATGATGCTAAATTTCCTTGTCTGTCAAAATCATAATTGTGACAACGTTGGTTGTGGATTTTGTAGGCTGTTTTCCAAGCTGTACTCCAGAATGATTTGATATTTTTATTTGTATAGGCAAGGCTCAAGTATGAGACCTTCTTTCCTGCTCATGGAAGGACGAGGTGACTAGTGAGGTGCAGGAGATGACTAGATGTTTTGTGAGCGGGATCCCTAGTTCAGCAGAGTTTGTGTCACACCATGGGGTGAACGATGGCTTGATGAGGCTTATGACTACAGTGGAGCTGCTGAGGAGAGCTGGACTACTGTTGAGGTGCTGTCTGTGGGACATAAGTGGAGGAACAGATAAGGCAGGGGATTGTGTGACAGCACTTTTGATGTACTAAACATAGTCTTTAAAATAGATGGGAGCAATCTCCCTTTCAGAAGTACCTAATTCAGTCAGTTTCACAACACTGGGTGTCAAATACTTCTTAAGTGGGCATCCAGTATTTCAGAAGCTCCCCATAATGAAATAGTTCTGAGGATTTTTTTCCTACACAGATTTTTGGAAACTGCGGTTTTAGTGGTAAATAATAGTCTGTCTAATGTTTTTAGTGTGGCTGCCCATGCATCTGTGAGAACTAGTTAATAGTAACACTCTATACTAGGGACTCTGTCTTTACCCTTGTTTATTGGGATCTCATAGAATTTAAAACCAAAACAAACCTAAATCACAAAACCCCGAAACAAACAAAACCCTAGAAAATACAGTAGCTTGGGTAATTGCTCATGGCCTATATTTTAATATCCAGCCCTTGAAATCTTACCTGTTGTATTTCCAACAGAAGAAAGACAGAGTTGCCCCAAAATTCTTACTGGATGCCTCTCTGCCTGCACACAGATGCCACTGAAGAACTGCCATTGGTTTGCTTTTTGCTCAGTCACTAAGAAATGTTAAAATCGGTTTTGCCTTCAGCCTCTGCAAATGAGGAGGGCTGGGCTACAGAAAGGGACATAATAACCCTAGTGTACTGCCCTGTGCCTTCCAGTGGCCCACTGGAAGACTGCCCTGTGCTTATGAGACTCCCCTCTCCAAAGACGTTAAGGGTGGATGAAGAAGAGCATATAATGAGTGTAAGTGAAACAGTCCTGGCTCCTTAAACTCTTCCCCCTCCCACAGTGCCTATAAGCTTGTTTCCATTTCCTTGAGAGCATGGGAACTTTTGGAAAGCAGGCTCCTAGGGAATATGATGGTTGAGCCAACCCTGGCAAGTTGCTTGTTTTTCTTTCTTTTTTTTTATTGGTTAACATACCTCGTATGACCTATGAATTAAACACAGCTGTGTGGATAATCAGGTGTGATCTAATAGCTCCTTATTTAAAAAAAAAGTGGACACTGTACGCAGAGTACCAAAGTGCACAGTGTACTTTACACAGCACACTAAGTCACCCTAAGTAAGGTGGGGTTGCTCTTCAGGTGAGAGCTTCTTTCCCTGTGCAAGTTTAATGTTTTTGTGCTTCAAGAGAACGGAAAGAACAGTAAGTTACTGCTAGTAAAGCTCATGAGTGCTCAATAATCATATAAAAAGCTATTTCTAACCCCAAATTTTCCTATGATTCTGTCAAGGAATAGTGAAAATAGATCACTCTAACAGAGTAGATCTGGACTGTTTGCTTGTGACAGGGTAAACGGAGAGCAAGTCTGACACTTTCAAAATACATCTTCATGCTTGTTTTCAGAAGAAATGGAAAACTGTGCCCTAGAACTGTGAAAAGACAAGGGAGGCTGGTAGTCACATGGATGTGAGCTTCCACTGTGATTCTGTGCCTAAAAGCAAATGTGAGTTGGATGTGTGTGTGTGTTTGCAGTGACTGCAATGCTATGTCTAGCTCTCAAGAAGCACATTGAAAATTGGAGGGTATTTAGAAGAGCCGTGAGAATAAGTCTGAAAAAAAAAAAATATCTTTTTGCTAATCGACTTGAGAAGCTTAATTCCTACCCCAAAAGAAAATATGGGGTAACTTGCTCACAATCCAAAAATAATTCACAAAGGAAGGATAAGATTAACCAACAGACCACTAGAACTATCCATAACTAGGATGGATTTTTCCATCAGGAGCGACTTTTAATTTAAGAAGGTAAAAATGAGTTGTGGTTTTTTTTTTTTTTTTTTTTTTTTTTTTTCTTTCCTTAAGAAAAATTTGGTCATTGCTGTTCTGGTTTTAAAGCAGGAGCTAAATTGCGGAATAACTGTGGCTTGTGCAGTATAGATGAGATTGAATGGTCATAATGAACTTTTCTGGACTGACGAAATGGCTGCAGTGGGATCAACATTTCTCTCATGGGAAGGCTTGTCAAACTTGGCATGTTTTACAGGCAGCCTCAGCAGAGTGACTGCCATCTCAGTGTGCCATGGGAGTTGTTCTTGTGTTTATACATAAATCTGCCTGAATCTGTTTTGGAGTATGTGAGGTCTTAAGTTTGTGTGCCTTATAGTGCTAAACATGGCTTTTGTTCAGGGCTGTTAACTTACTCTCTCCTAGCCTAGTGGGGCGTTAGACTCGATGAAAGTGGGGTTGTTGGTATATTTTGTTTGGTTTTGGTTCTTTTATTTCTCGCTTATCAGGTAAGTTTCAAGAATACATGTAGTCTTTTTGTATAAACTCAAGTTCCTCTCTGATTGTGTGTTGTTCTTCTGGAGGCTATTTTCTTTTTCTTTCTCCTGATGCTAAGCAGGATTTTAGATGAATTTGAAGAGGGGGGAAAAACAATGTGTTCTTCAGTAGAAATGCAACATTTTTGCCAGGATATTTAATGTTTGTTTTAATGTGCTAGTGTGTAGGATTAAAAATTACTGTCATCCTAACCTTACTAATATCTCAAAACTTGTTTTTGACCGTGTCTGGAAACTTCACAGGAAAATACAGGTCAAGCTCTTCTGGTTTTGAGGAACAGCACATCAGATGGTCTTTAAATGGGGTGTAGAGATAGTGGCATGGATTTGCTTGCTTGTAGACAGAGGAGCGAAGCCATGCGTGTCATTGGCTGTATTTTGATGGTTAAGTGAGGCTTCTGAGGATAAAAGGGGAGTAGGTTGGGCAGCTTCCTTATAGGCTTGTTTGATTCTGGGACCCCTCCCAAGCACTTGGTGGTAACTGATACCAAGACTGAATCTCAGTGGGAGGCATATGTGCATCTCTTAGAACAGGTGACATCAGAGTTGTATTACTCTAGTGGTGAGGTCAACTTACCTGTGTTCTCAGCTGTTTGTATTCATAGCTGCATGTCAGAACTATAGAATGCAAATTGTCAGGTAATGTGTGGGTTTTGTGGTGTCTCAAAGCAAGGGGAAAAAACTAACAAAACAAATGCAGAATTATTACTGTCATTAGCAGATGTTAAAAAATGCACACACTGTTCTGCTGAGGTTGATTGACTACTTGCATGCTTAGTGATATGTGCAATCCAATAATTTCCTAACGATTAGCATTTTTGCTGTACTCCTGGGAGAAAGTGTAGCTTAATTTTCCTCCACAGTTTGCTAAATGGCTCAAATTATTTGCAATGTCCACACTTTGAAGATGTAAACATGAAGGGAAGCTGTTTTTTAACAGGCTTCTATCATATAAATAACTCAGCTTAGTCCTGTTTAAGTTAACATTTTTTTCTGGAACATGACTTTATATATTTGGACTCTAGTCCATTTCTAAACAAGGTATGAGAATCACTTCGTTATGTGTCTTCAAGTAGTATCTGGTTCTTACATAACTGTCTTCTGTAAAACTTTCTGGATGACACTGTAAAGGTCTTTCTGCTTATGCTATTTTACAGGTTTCTGGTGTATTTTATGGCTTCAGATAAAGAATGCTAATATGTTGTTGGCTGGACTTAATAATTTTCTTAGTGATTAAATATAGCATACCCATAAATGCCTAAGATTATCCTCGGGCAAAATGTTTGCCTGATGAGTTATAATTAAACTTAGAAATGTGCATGTGTTAAAAATTAGTTGCTGTTTTCATCTCTTAAATGCCATACTACAGCCTAATTTATGCCTTTCTTCTTTTAATATTTGATGGTAAGTTTCGTAACCCAGAGGTGGCAACCTGCCTCAAATACTGTCATGTCTTGAATATTATAATAGTGATTATGAGAGATACTGCATTCGTAGAAATGGAAATGTCTTGGTTTTTTCACTTTAAGGAAATAGATAGCGCCAATAGTGTTAAAATTGTCCCTGTCGTTTCCCAAGTCTATTGAGTGATCTCTTTATCACCAAGCCACACACTGAGTACATAATAATTACAGATCTAAGCAAGCTAGTTTTCATACAAAGTAAGGAAAAGATAAGGTTAAAAAGTTTCAATGTGCTCACTTTTTTCTGCTGGTTAGATAAGGATTCAGAGCAGCCTCTTCATAAATGTCTGAAGAGCTCAGTAGAAATCGACAGTTAATGAGAGAATTTCTTATAGCCTATCTGTGACTTATGACAAAGAACACTTTTAAATTCTAGCAAGAGTTTCTCAGACAAGCTATGTTTTGCATAGACAAGTAAGTTTTATACTCTCAAACAAATTTGAAGTAAAACTCAAGATATCTTCAGTTTGGATTCTTGGATCTGTTGAACTCGCTGATTGAGGCACTAATATAAATGTGTCTGTGATACTGTAATGTTCCTATTCTCTTCCTGATCGCTTTTTCTTATAACCACAAAAATGCTTAACTTCACTGTAGCTCTTATGTCTTGTATACTGTGTGTTTGAGAAACTACTTCGCTCTTTAAAAGCATGGCTAATAAAATCATGGTTTCATAAATCAGGCTTGAAGATTGAACCTTCTTTTGCTCTCGTGGCAGACCAGTTCTCTTTTTCCACTTGTATGTTAGCATTGTCATCACAAGCTCAGACTTCAGTCAATTGAGGTATTACTCTGTAAACTGTAGGGCCTCTGGAACTACAGGTGGCAACTTTATAGATCTGAGTTAACTTTCTGTTTTTCCCCATGTCTCCTTCCAGAGTAATGGCAAAGACCTCCATATCTTCAAAGTGGTAGGGTCGTTAGATGCCTGTTTCAGATGATCAGTTAAAAGTGTGAATTTCAGGGCTCAATGTGGCAAGGTCAAGAAACTTTAGCCTACCTGCTTTTTAGTAAATGACGTGCTCTCCAAGAATGTTATTTTCATAATCTCTGAAGTAGCTGAAATATAGCTGGAAGCATACAGTTTAAAGGACATGCCTAACATGTTGGCCTGTTAGTTGCACCTAAAGCTTTCATGCTTACTTTTCTCAGAAGGGGAGGGAATGTTTTTTCTGTCTCCCTCCCTTACTGCCTTTTTGCATTGCAATGCTCAGAATATTAGTGGACAGCAAATATGTACTTACCAGTGGTTAAACATAAAGACTTTCTTTTATTGATGGTAATAGAAAGTAACATTAACTTTTTTTTTAAAAGCTGAACTGAGTCAGGGCGACTGTCCTCTCTTGTGTGCACTTAAATACCTAACCTTGAAGTAGCACTTACGTGTTCTTGTGGCCAAAGAGCTTGATTCTCAAGTACAGGTAGATGACAGACCATCATAGGATGTGTGTGTAGTGTGGCGTTCAGAGAACTTTTGAACAGTGAGAGGCAGCAATCTCTTCTGTGGAAAATAGCAAAGTGTGAGAACTTTGAGGTGAGGGCACTATTGGTACTTCTTTATTAAAAGACCCTCAAGCTGAAGATAGTCTGTCTTTGTTCTGGGATTGTTTTGATGACAAGCACAGACATAATGACAGGGTAGTGACCAACTAACTTGTTGCGGGAGTGCTAAAACTGAGTTTTTTAGTAAACCTGCTGCAAGGTCATACAGTCAAAAGTGCTTCTTTGCCTCCTTTCTTCTTTCTTTCCCTGCCCTGAACATAAATAGCCACTGATCTTATGGTAGAGATGGGTTTAATGGTGAATGTCAAGCTTTGGAGTAATTCAAGTGCTCAAGGAGAGAACAGTAGCCACATGCTTGAGATCCTTAGAAAGGTTAAAAAAAAAAAGTATAAAAGCCTCTGTTACACCATACTTATACCTGGTTTTTGTAACACTTGAAAGTGACTTCTTCCTGTCTTAACTATAGTCCAGATGAGTCATTGCCTTATACAGCATTTAGTTAGAATGGCCCCTAAAATAAATGACCAACATCTGTAGGAGGAAAAAAAAATACAACCTTGTTATTACTGCAAAATGAAAAATATACCTTTTACAGCAGAATCGTTTCTGGAGAACATGCTGAAGTTCTTTATTTGAATAGGAGCAGGGGCACTTCTTTATAAGAATAAGGAGTTAAAGTCCATCAAGATTAATCTTTGTTGCTGTGAGTTCACCACCTAATTTGAATCCTAAATGAACCTTAGACAGTAATCTTTTTAAATATGGGGTGAAATGTAGAACAGGTCTGGAGATCAAGAGGTGATGGTGGTGCTGCTATTTGTGTTTACTGGAAGAAACTTTGGCCTTTGTTCCTACAGGTCTAATTATAGCAACTGGCAAAAAACCCCACTACATTGTAGTATTCCTGAAATGATACTGCAATTAGAAATTGGTGTTCTGTGTTGTGTCCTTGTGTCCAGCTATTGGCCTGCATGACAACTTGATCTGTTCTGTCACCTCCTTTGTTGTGGCCTCCTGCCTCTTCATTTAATCTGTGCTAGAAGATTTAGCCCTGGAAGGGGCTCTCATGTCCTTATGAGTGGAGCAGATTGCCATCATAAAACTGTAATGCCTTGTGATTGGCATCTGGCCTCATACAGGGAACAGTTTGGCCCATTCTATCCTAAATACTGGAAGCACACTCTTACAGAAGCAAGCTTAAAGTTACAGTGATGACTACATTTAGATACCACCTATTCTTTATTGCTCTTTTGATGTTCATTTGTTCAAGATAAAATTATACATCCCGTATGAAGACAGATGATGGCTGAAAATAAATGTTTGCTTAACCTTTTACGATTCTTTATTGTAGCTCTCAAGTTCCACTTACAAATATAGGAGTGAGGAATTCAAGAGACAGTTTTCTCATCTGCCAGACTCGGAGAGACTCATAGTAGGTAAGACGTAATCACACCAAAAGTACTTGTCTTCTGACTGATAACTCCAGATTGCAGTAGTGCCAAGGTGATTTTTTTTTTTTTGTAGTAAACTCTTAACTACAGCTGATACCTTCCTATTCTCCTGTCTGTGAACTAGCATCAAATACCTCCAGGGAAAGTCTGGTCCATACTCATCTCCTGTACTGCCTGTTTGGGGGGGGGCAGAGAAGACAGGTTCCTTTTGGGGGTTGAGAAGTGGAGATGATACAGAATCCTCCAGTTCATCTAGATATGGGATGGGAGCCTCAATGTCTTTTCCTGCTGCTACTTTTTAGTGGGTTTTTAGACAAAAACTCTTCCTGACAGCAGTGGAGATGTGACTGTCTGACAGCTGTTAGATGACAAGCTGGAAAGAAACGTCACCAGGCAGGGTCAGGGTGAGCACTGAGCACATAAACTCAACATATGTGCATTGACGGACTTGTGCGATGCAAGTGCAAGAAGAGCAGAAGTAGGAATAAATCCTGAGAGCGGTGAATTTGTTTTATGTTCTTTCCAGCACGGACAACCAACTTGTTACTCCTTGCAGTGTCATAACCATTTATTTTCTATCCTGTAAGTGTCTAAGTCTTATCTTTTACTTTAGAGAGGCACGTAGTTATGACTAAGTCAGTTACCATAGATTTTGAGGGTGGAGGGAACGATTCCATAGCTGTAATGGTTTGGTACTTGGATACAAAGATAAGGGATGTTGCTTCAGTGACTCTGTTAAGGATGGTCCACCTACTTAGCAGAACCTTTTCCCCTGTGCCCTGGAACTAAGCCTAGACCCTTGCCCTAGGCATCTTGATTAGTGTGACTTCTGGGACTGAGTGACACAGTGGGTGCTTGTAACTGAAAAGACTCTTTTCAGAGACAAATGTCAGCTATGTGGTATGAGGACAAAAAAAGCCAGTATTTAAGTGTGTAATTCCCATCAGCTATCATAGGGGATCATTGGAAAACACTAACCAATCTTCATTTTATCCTGACTTATAATGCTGTGCACTATGGTGCATAGCTTCTTGGCACTGAAATGTTCCTTTTGAGCTCTGACACCCTGTTTTGCTCCACTGCAAAATCCAAAGAAGGCAAGCATGTAACCCTACTTTCTTTGCATGCAGTGGTGCACCTTATTCCCTCTTTTATCACTTGCCTTGCGGCTGACCGAGCATTATGGAACAAATACACTGTCCAAGAGTTGGGGGGTATTTTTATACAGAAGTGGCATTGTGACTGTTTAAAGGTCATCTCTCATCTTATGCAACCCTTAAGGAAGTGAATATTGAGAGGCTGTCAGTATATTCTTGCAGCATGCTGAGTTCCTTCCAGGTTAATGGGAGAGAAATTAGAGCTTTCGCTTGCATAGAAACACTTTAGAAACATAGAAACCCTGTGTCCTTTTCCAGCCTCAGAAAGAGGCAGTTATCCTTTGAAATGCTTCCTGCATCTTTAAAATACTTGAGTTCAGTACAGAAGTAAAACAGAAAAGAAAAGGATATTACTTTAAAGGGATGTTTTTTCTTTACAGAGGATTGATATAGAAAGCCATGGAGCAAACTCTGAAGCAGTTTCAATGAACAGACTGCCTAGGACTAGGAGAGATTTAGTAATGGGTTAATCTCAGCAATGTAGCACCTGCTCCATCAGAAGCAAAGTCATTACTTTATACATTTTTTTTTTTACCCCATAAACAGCAGTGCTCCTTTGGAAGGGCTTTTTGCATCTTCCAAGCAAACAGCTCTTCCTTTGCTTGATGCAGAGAAACTTATCACAGGCTTTACAGTGCTCAAAGCAGCAATTAATTGCTGCTGTTCATTAAAAGAACTGTAAATTCTCCTGTTTTTAACTTAGCTGTTAAAAAAGAAGTGACTGTAATGTCACTGTAATGAGCCCTGTATATAAAGATTATGTGAAATATAATTCTTTTCTTATAATGAAAAAGAAATTACGTAGAATTTCGAAATGGGAGTTTAAAGGGCTGCCACTAACTTTCATTTGTCTGAAAATGTGGTTTACAAGCAGTATCTTAAGTTACTGGATCTGAAAGCTTAGAAGGAGAAATGCTAATCTCTCCCTTTTGTTTTGATATTCTCTTTTGTGTAGGTAGGTTGTGGTGGTATTATTCATCACTTGCCCAGTGCTCCAATATTTATAGATCTGAATCCCTCTCCCTCCCCCAAACACATAAGTTAGTTGCAAACTTCTTGGTAATGCTTTCCTCAAGTCCTTAACCTCAAACTCCTGCTACCTTCCCTCTCCCTGCTTTCCCAGCATTTTGGTGCCTGACTTCTCTTTAAACATGCACTTACAACTTACTGGTTTGGATTCCTTTAGGTTTATGTAATTCTGTTTGCAGTTATGTCTCCAAGGGCTTGTATACACGCCTCGTGCTTGTTGCAAGAAACTTTATTTCCACTTGATTATTTGAGGAGAAAACTCAATAGAATTTTAAAAAACATCATAAAAGCTTCTGTAGATGCAGAGTTACCTTGAAGTTAGGATGGTGAGGGACTCCTGAACCTCTTGGTACTTGAACAAGAACTGTATTCATCGTCTTGTTGTACACAAAATCAAAATTCTGACTCAGTCAATACCAGATACAGTGCTTTTCAAATTAACAAAACTCTTTGATACCTCCTGAAGTTAAAATCATGAACATCCTGCATGAATAGGTGCATTCTGGGTATTTTCTATACATAAGGTAAGGTTCTTTAGGTTGGAGCTTCCAAAAGGGATCTGCCTTAACTTTCTAGAAGTAGTACTTCTGAAAATTCCTTTTGTTTGAGTCTTCAGGCTCTGAAATGATGAAAGTTCTCTGAGAGGCTTTTTAAAAGTGCAACCAAATCCTCTGCTCTTGTTCTTAATTAGCAGGTATCTGATGATGGGTAATTGCATTCTAGATGAAATCTGTTTCTCAATAGGGATGTTTCAGCCAGAGGCAGTATCATAATAAAAATGACAGCCAGCTTCTGAAAATATCCCCTGCCTGGAGAACTGGATATCTTCAAGCTACATTTTAGAGTCTCATTCTGCAGATAGTTTTAACTAGTGATAGGATCTGTTTAGTGGAAAACTATTATCTTACTATAACACATGAACTACTCTGATGTAGGAGTATAGTATAATCTATTATACTATAAAACGTTTGTGTATTCTGTTGTTTAGGTGCTTTGGAGTTTGACTTAGGAATACTTCTTCCATGTACTCCTGATCTTGCCTGATATCTCTTCCCTGAAAATATAGGCTAATGCACAGAGGGTTGATACATGGAGTGCTGTTGTCACACAGATACTTCCATCAATTCTGGCTTTGGGGTGTTCCCAGACAGTGGTCTGGATGCAACCCAGTACAAGTCTGCCTTCGCAGACTTTTGAAGAGTGAAAGAAATCACTTTTTATTCGTATTGTAATACCCTTATCTCATTTTAAGTTAACAGGTTTGAGTCAACTGAGCTGCAGTAAGTGAGTAAACTTGCTCTTGCTTTCTGTACATAGATTATGCCTGTGCACTCCAGAAGGATATCCTGCTGCAAGGACGCTTGTATCTCTCTGAAAACTGGCTCTGTTTCCACAGCAACATTTTCCGATGGGAGACCACAGTAAGATCTCTTGGCTCACGTGAACCCCACCTCTTCTTTGTCCTGGACTATCAGGATATAACAGTCCCTCAAACAAATCTTACCCTGTAAATCTCATGCTAGTAACTTTGTGCTGAACAGAAAGAGTCTGCATCCCTGTGTGGAAATGCAGATCCATTGCTCCCTAAAATGAGAATAGCATTGGAGACATCTGAATACTGAAGTAAGCCTGCTCAGTCAGTCATTCAACATAGGAAGGAGTTCAGGAGTTACTAAAGCTGATCTCTTACATTTCTGGATGACAATTTGCCTCTCTTTACCAAGGAGAGTTGCTCTATAAAGGGTGTAACATGTAAACTCCTGTAAGATCAGGAGCATGATACAGTACATGGTGTTGCCTGTTCAAGAACTCTCCAGCATTGAACTTTACTTGGTTTGGTCTCGCATGTAAATCTCTTCAGCTATTCTTAGATGCTGATAATTTTATAAATGACCTGTGTAAGTTCTCATATTGTGGTCTGTAGCTTTTGAACAGTATGAGCAAAAGTAGGTATTTGTGACGTTGGCCCTCTATTTCTGTCAAATTAGGTTAATGAGTTAAAATTTTTCATTCAAGTAGTTGTTGTGTCTGCTGTAGAAATAGCATGAAGCAGCAAATGAGAAAGGAAAGGTAACCTAGTTAATAGGTGATGGAGATGTATCAAAATGTTCTGCAGCTGTGAGACTGCTCATACCTTAAGTTAATCTCTTAAATTCTACTATGTGTGCGCTGAAATACACAGGACAGACAACAAATACCTCGTGTACTTAAAACAAAGCAGCCATGCAAAAATGCTTAACTGAAAACCAAGCTTAATTTCATCAGATGGATTTGATGATTGAATGTTTCTTATTGTGGACTTGAGATTATTTTTTTTAATTGCTTTGAAATTACATACTTGAATGTATAAACTAGTCAAAGACTGATTTTTTTTCAGCCAAAACAGCGTACATCCTGGTAACCTGTTCCTGCCTGCCTAGCAGAGTGATATCTTAAGGCAATCTGAGCTTATCAGCTACAATGCTAGAGCCAAGCTTTGGGATCTCCTTAGCAGGCTGTGTTGATGCAGAGAGAGTGTGGAGGACCTTCTGCACACACAGGAAAAACCAAAAGCCAACTGTATGTTCTTCCTTTCTCTAAGCTGAATGGCAGCACAGCCTTACCTTCAAGGGAAGGGGGTAGGCTGAATGGAAAGGGCTTGTTGCAGCCAGTCAGACCATGTTCTTCCAAACAGAAACGTTTCAAGTACTAATACACAAGGCAAACACACCCAAGCAGGACGATTTCCTTGCCGTGTCTGGATGGCAAATAAACCTCTGAAAATGGACTAGATTGCAAACTTGTGTGAGACAACATAGTCAAGATAGTCTGTTATGATGTATGTCCTGCCTTATGTATAGGGTTGGTTTCAGATCTGTGGTTTGTATGTGGTTGGGATTATGCCCTTAATCTTTGAGTGTTGCTGGAGGAATGGAAGAAAAGAAGAAAGAATTACTTGCTTCCCTAGTCCTGGTATGAAAGAAGAAGAGATTACTCTTAAGTCATCTTAACTTGCTTGTACTTTGGAATGCTTGCTGTTAAGGTTAGCAAGTGGTGACAGTAATTGCTTTTGTGGTCTCAAATGAATTGCATCCCAGGGTTTGGGATTAGTTTGAGCTCTTCTTGCATGTTCTGTGACTCTGTAAATTTTTAGTCTTAACAGTTATTTCTAATAAGTCTTATTAACTCTGTTTCTGCTTAGATTTCTATTGCCTTGAAGGATATCACTTTCATGACAAAGGAGAAGACTGCTCGGCTCATTCCAAATGCCATACAAATAGCAACAAAGGGAGAGAAGGTGAAAACCTGTATTTAAATATGGTTTGGGGTTTTTTTTTAATTATAATGTCCAGGGCAGAGCACTTGTAGTTTTAAATTTACCTAAGTAACTTCCCCATCAAATCTTTAAATGTAGTTAGGATTAGAAGACAGACTTGGTGTTTTGGTCCCTGGGCATATTGTCTTGATAATTCAGCTTTAGTTTGATTGCAGATTAGTGTTGATGCAGTAACCAGCAAGTAGGGAATTTTTTTGTCCCACAGATTTTCAAAGGAAATCCATTTGAAAACTGAAAATTCAGGGCACGAGTTCAGAATGTGTGTCCTTGAATTTGATATTTTTGTGATGTCACTGGATCTCACTTTAAATCTCACTGGATTTAAAGTGGTCCTGGAAGAAAATTGCTGAAAACAATAATTCTTGGCTGGATACAGAGAATAGTTTTCCAGGGTGAATCTGGAGCTGTTCTTTATGAATGAGCTGTGATTCCTCATATTTGGCTGTTCCCTCTCAATTTATTAAATATTCACTTTTATCATCAAAGAAGATAAACCTCTTTCTCTGCTAAACGAACTCTTGAATGGGAAAGATTCTAATGCTGCAAATGATGCATCTAATTTGATCTCCTATTCTAATTTCACATCTTCTCATGTGAAAAGATTAGTAAAAGCAATATGAGATGGAAGGATGGAAAGGGCTGTGGCCTGTAAGAAATAGGCATATGCATCTCTGATTTGTTCCACCTCTGATTTGGAAGTGGGAGAAAGATTTAACTGTGTAGTTAGTTGAGGGGGAGCTTTTCCTTTATGCCAAAAGTACAAATGATTGCAATTGGATGTCCAGAAAAACAAGTGTCTTTATATACTATGTGGATATTGAGGAACTAACTCTCACTTACTGAAAGTGATAAAAAGTGTGGAGTGTGAGAAGTATGAGCCCAGGTTTGGGTGTGAGAGGAGCATGCCATTGCTGAAAACTGTATATATATTCAAGATACAAAGAAGCATTCCAGGTTTCTGAAAAATACCTACAAGTGAGCTTTTTGCAACTTGTTTTTCTTGCAGTTTTTCTTCACATCATTCAGTGCAAGAGACAGAAGCTACCTCAGTATCTTCCGCTTATGGCAGAATGTGTTGCTGGATAAGGTAAGCTTGGAAGTGTTACTCAACCCCAGGTACCAGCAAAATAGTATTTTTTTTCTGATGTAAGCAGATATGTCTTTGGAGGATAAGAGGCTTTCTATAATAAATTAGCTTTTTCTTTCTGACAGAAATCTAATCTGATGTTCTCCTTCAGCTTGGTGTACTTCAGATCCCAGATAAACTTCCCATCCTTTCCTTCTCATGCCATCTATGACTTTTATGTTGGAGTGTTTTGTCTTTGAAGATAGGTTGTGTGCTTCTCTTGGTTACCAACTCAAGCAGATATTACTAAATTGGCATGCATTTGCTTCACACTTTCTATGGCTAATTTGTAATCAACAAGGCAAGAGGCTTTTTCGGTGAAAGCTTTTTTTCTTTTTAAAGAAAAAGCCAAAAGTCACCTTCTCAGATAAGTTATCTGAAACTTTGCCAACCAACTCATTACAACGCCCCTGACCTTGAATAAATGCAACAAAGGCAGGCTGTATGATATGGAAGTGTATTTTGGCAATTTCTGCTAGTTAGCTTGATTTATATTGCAATTTGCGAACACTTAAGCTAATCTTTCTAAAAATGTACTGATGCTTTTGCACAACATCACTGTAAGTAATGCAATTTTTGTAAACCAATTCCTTCCTGTTTATGGCTCTCGTTGTTTAAATATTTCAACACAGTTGCAATAGAACACTGAAATACCCATATATAACTGCACTACAGTGGTCCCCAAAGGCTTACAGCTGTTGTACTACTTATATGTAGTGCACACAGTTTTTTTTGTTAGATGAATTTTAAGGCAGACCAGAGGCACTTTTTGTCAAACAAAAGCTGAAAATAAAGGAAAGTGCCAATTAAGTCAAAACCAATGTTTCCTGCAAATCTCTTATTACTCATATCAAATACCAGTTAACATCACACTCACCTTGAATCCAGCAGTAGCACTGCAAAACCCACAATGTACTATGTCATTCTTTGACTTGAACTTGCAACTGCAATTAAGCTGGTATTCTTTTATTAGGCAAAGTTTGTCAGGAATGGTAATGAACTTATTCAGTTGGTTAGTTTGTGGTGCTGGAGGGTGGATGTATGGGCATTGAGGTATATGAAGCTATCTGTGGGGCTGGAACAGAGGCAACAAGCTCTTGCTGTTGACTATTAGTTTTTCCTGTGTGTTTCTATCTTTGCCACTGAAGTGAGAGTCACAGTAGAAAAAATTCTTCACCTCAGGGAAGTAACTAAAGGATAGATACGGAAGTAGAAGTCATGGGCTGCGTGTAAGATGAAATTAAGTCAGCAGGTTTTAGGGACCATCTGAGTAGCTTGGGAGCTCTCCTTATTCTTTCTCTCTAATCTTGCTATTAGCTTTCTTGCATCCTCGCTGAAGTATGTCTGTTATGTGAATTTCTGCTCAGAGTTCAGTTGTAAAATGGAACATTACCATGAGGTGTATGTAGGGTTTTTTAATGTGATATACTTGTACTTGCTTCTTGAAACAAGATTTCTGTTTGGTTGAGGTTCTACCTCTGCAATGTAGTAAAGTCTGATTCTCTGCTAGAATGTGTTTCAAGTCGTCTGATAGCCTGCTTTATGATTCTTTACTGCTTAACCAAACTAGATCAAGCTATAGAGGGGCACTGAGGAGGCGCAAGCAGAAAATGAAGTTGCTAGAGCTGGATCCACAGCCTCTTCTACAATGACAGCTGTCTACTGACCTGTTCTGAAGAAGAAAGCCCTTGCTGCATCCAAGCAGTTTTACTGCTTTCTCCCCCTCTCCCCCCACGGCAGGGGACAGCATACATTTGAAAGATCTTGTACATCTCATCTGGGGCTCTGGCATGGTATCCAATGCCCTGAGTATATGAAGCCTGGTGTTTCTGGGCCCTGGTGATCAAAGGGTCCTGTCAGAATTTGTTAGGCGTGTGACAAAACCCCCGAATCTAGCTCTGGAAGCAATTCCAAGAGGAGATGGTTTTATTTTTTTTCTCTGCAAATAGCTAGATATTTTAAAGCCTATGGGTAATTTAGTTATCTGGAGTGCATCTGCTAGACCTGGAGATGACATCCAAATGTTAAATTATGAAATAAAGTCCTTCTGGTGTCCTCAGAAGTGTAACACTGATTGTAGCTGTCACAGTGCTGGTTTGCGCCACCTGATGGTAGATAATCCCCCATTTGCAGGATTTGGATCCAAAGGAATGGAATTGCAGTTGCTTCAAACCACACATGCAGAGGTCATTTTCAGTCACCGGCTCTGCCCTCTTCAATGCTTCCTGGGCATAGATTTCGTGTTATGAGGTCTCACCTCTAAAGAACAACCTATCTGCTTTACCTGATGTACCTTAAGCTTTCACCACCTGCAGAACTTCTCGGTAGGGTCAGCATGCCCTTTCCCAGATCTCCATCTTGTGGCCATTCTGCCTTGCACTTAAGTATTGCATGTCTTAGACAGTTGAACAAGTTGTATTCTGTCTGTTAGAAATGAGTTGCATTGTGTAAGAAAACCAGTAAATGGTTATGTGCTATTCCATGCCTAAGCTTACTTTGGCCATCAAGATGCTCTCCCCTGACTTTGTGTCACTGTTCTCATAGGACTCCTGGTCCCCTTGCCAAATTGTAATTCTCTAGCTCATAGCTTCTCCTTCAGATCTTGCTTAGAGTAGAATACTGTGCATTTGGTGCCCTTCAACTTTGGTTCCTCTGGGAATCAGTGGGTACCGTCCTCTTAAGATGGTTCTGTCTTAGGCTATTTTTTTTAAATGTCCATGTAAATACTTTTTTCTTTCAAGGAAAATTCCACCTTTTTTCCATTCCTATTGCAAAATGTGCTCAGAGTGAGTCTCTTAGGCTTTTACCTCACCGTTGTTTTTTTAAATGCTCCTGGTGAAAGGGGGAAGCATCATGGAAAATAGTCATTAATGTAGGTCTGGAAGAGACATGACACCGGTCTTGATCAAACAGATAGCTGCTTCCACATCCACTGAGGCTTTCAATAATATATCAGTTTATAAAATTAGCCAAAATTCCTGTTTTGCCACAGGCTTTTGAGATTGATAAAACAAGTTTAGTAATGGCTGCTATTGACAGTAAGAGCAATGCCATTTATACTTTTGCGTTATTTTCCTGAGGCTTATGGGTGTCAAATATCCTTCCAGTTTAAGGGAGAAGGAACAAATTAAAATCTAATTAGGCAGGTCATTCAAATCCCAAACAAACACAGTGCTCCTTATTTCTAATGGAACAAGATCTTAACTTAATCAGTCTCAATTCCCATGAGACCTCTTCCTTAGAGTTGGATTTATTTTCCTATTGTTCTCCTTATGCTTTGCTGGGTAGAGATTTTCACCTGTCTCCAGAGTCATTGTAGCAGGTAAGTCTAGAGGTGTGAGAAGGGATCGGAATTTCTGATGAGCTGGGCTTCTTGTGGCAAACATCTACCAGGACAACAGTTCTGCCTTCCCCAGCAGCTTCTCAGGGAAGGCCGTTTTTAAAAAAAAAAAAAAAAGTAAAAAAAATGTGCACCTTTGTGTGCAAAAAGGGTGTTTTAGAGATCAAAGAGGGCTTGGGTTGATTTCATGTTTGGGTGGTTAGAGGGGGAGTTGACTGTTTTCCCTTGTGAACAACCAATCAAACAGAATTCCACATCAGAGTTGCCTGGTGAGAGCATGGTGTGTTGGTGGGGGGTTGTTTGCTGGAGTAAACCTGTATGGAGTGTCTTGTTCTTGTTTCTACATCTGTCCCTAGGGGGCAAAAATCAGCGGCTTCACTTATGTCGGTGGTATTCTGTGGTATTGCTTGTGCCATGCCACCACTTTTGTCTAGTGTGAAACAAGTTATTGATGTGTTATGCTCCCAGTTAAAAAGACAAAAACGTGTCCCGCTGCTTCTTGTAGCCTTTGTTTCTGTATACAAAGAGAACTGAGGAAAAAAAACCCAGTATAGACCATCACCTTGAGGGGGCAAAGTAATTCATGTTTAGATTCAGCCTTTCAAGCTTCAGGGCTTCTCAAACCATCCTTTCAGAAGCAGAAGTTTGACCCAGAAAATTTGTGCCCTTCTTTGCCTTCGCAGCTAATCCTTTCTGATACAATAAAGCAAGTCTGGTTTGATCTTGCGCTGTGACCGTTAACAACTTATTATATCTTGCTGAGCTAAGAATAATTGAGCAGAGTGCAAGAATCCTTTTTTAGAAGAAGTTGGTAACATTGACTTCACAAAACCACAGGAAAGAGCTTTATAGATCCCTAAAATGCATAGCTGAAAGTTTCTCAGCTTCCCTCAAACCATTGCGCTTTCTATACAAGGGCAGTCTGATTTGCCCACGGACTGGTGCAGAACGTGTTAGTGAATTCAATTAGCGACATTAGCTGTTCCCCAGTTATTTTCTTATGACTGGTAATAAAGGCCCTGGCTGTGTTGGGCAACAGAAGTGAAAGTGGCTTTGTTTGTCCTTTAACTTGTGGCTGAAAGGTATGCTATCTAAAGATATGCCTCAGTCATATTTTGAAACCGTGTAATGCCTACTCCTGTTTTTAGCCGTTTAATGAAAACAGCTGTAGGTAGTTGTTTGTGGTTATGAGTTTACCGCTCCAAAGTGCGGCATGCCTGGGGAAAGTCAGGCAGCTGTATGTTGGTGCATGCGTGTTTAGCACTACATTGCTTTGTCGAGCAAACCCCCGTGGCAGAGGGAGGTTGGCATTAGCTGTTGTGACCCTTGCTTTTATACACATGTGGGGTTTTTTTATGTTTTTAATGTTTACTTTGTCCTCGGTAGGATCAAACACCTTGACACGGATCTCTACCAATAAGGCTGCTTGTGCCAGCCGCTGTCGGAAAAGCCTGAAAGCGTGTTGTGCTGGGAAATACCCGAGGGACAAACCCCTCTTAGGGATTTGGGAACCCGAGGGAGCGGCGGCGAACAGCCGTGTCCTGCCCCGGGCTGGCT
>NW_009647236.1:4718707-4730312 GCF_000708025.1 Charadrius vociferus | reverse complement strand
GGTGGGTGTCGGGAGCCTACGGGGGTCGGGGGGAGCGCCGAGGGGTGTATATGGGCGCGTATTTACATTCCTGCCTGTGGGTCAGCTTTTTTATGTCTGTCTAAAATTGCGGGTAGTGTAACACTCTGCAGGTGGAGCTGGGAGGTGGAGAGGATCATTTAAAAGCCCTTTAAATAATGCATGGGTATTTAATGTGATCATTTCATGCAAATAGTGAGCAGTACTTCGGGGGGAGCGCCGAGGGGTGTATATGGGCGCGTATTTACATTCCTGCCTGTGGGTCAGCTTTTTTATGTCTGTCTAAAATTGCGGGTAGTGTAACACTCTGCAGGTGGAGCTGGGAGGTGGAGAGGATCATTTAAAAGCCCTTTAAATAATGCATGGGTATTTAATGTGATCATTTCATGCAAATAGTGAGCAGTACTTGTGTTACTGCCTCGTTAGCACAGTTCTGTTCCCTTGATCAATATGGATTGTGGCTGAGGCACATTTTCCAGTATGGCATCTCTTTTTTTTTTTTTTAAGATTGCTGGTATTGCTCTGAGCTCTGTTAAATCCCAAAACCTTATTTCCTTTCTCTTTCTCTTTTTTTGAGCCCTTTACAGCTGAAGTGAACTTTGAAACTATTTGCTTACGTTGTCAATATGAGTTTGTCATACTGCTTTCACTTCCTGACTTTCCTGATGATCTGAGAGAACTTAAATATATGCCGGTAGCTGTGAGAATTCATGGAGCAGGGCAGAGATATTATAGAGAAAGAGAAGACTAGCCAGTGATGTTTCAAGGTAATACTGTTACTAAGCAAAAGCAACTATTTTACGTAAAAGGGGTTCTGGTGTCATTCCAAACCGAGAACCTCCTGTCCCACCTTGCGAAGTGGACAGTTGGCTGACCTAGACACCACTGTCTGTAGTGACTGAAATGCTAGCCTCTCACCATTTGTAAAGCGCTCTGAGCATCCTGAGGAAGCAGGCATGTATCTATTAAGCAGTTTGTCCAAGATCAAAGCGGGAGTCCCTGGCTGTCTACTAGTTACCCGTATTGTGCCGTATCGAGTGAAATTCAAGAAGGAGCTACCTTGAAGATATCTGTGAAAACATTGGTGATATGTGAAGAAGCAAGTAGTGGCTGCAAGTGTGTGTTTTCTTGAAATAACAATTTTTCTCATGTCTGGTGTTATTGGTTGAACGATGATGCATGTTGGGAATATGTAGTAGACAGGAGTACAGTTCCCCAAAATGCTGAAATTCAATCTTGAAATGTGATACCTAAATGCTTTCAGTCCTTGTCAGAATTGAGGTTAAAGGCTGTGGCGTAATTCAAACTTATTACTGTTTTATCTCCTGTGCCTTACTGTCCCATACTGTAGTTCTTGACTAGCTCTCTTTCTTTCAGAGGCTGACCAAGCAGGAATTCTGGCAGCTGGTGCACCAGAGCTATGGCTCTGAGCTGGGCCTGAACAGTGAGGAGATGGAGAGCTTCCACTCATCATCTGAGGACAACGGGCAGTCTCGGTAAGGAGAGACTATAAAGCTTATCGAAATACACAGGGAAAAGTACTGTCCTCTTTCTTAAAAATTCTTTTTCCGAAGTGCGCTGTAGCCTTACCAGAAGAGTTGAGCCTGTAGTAAAAAGATGCAAAGAATCAAACTGCATAAACTGAGCATACATAAAAACTTAAATGTGTTCATTGCCTAAAATAGGGGGAGCACAGCTGCGGCCCCTCAGAGGAGGGAGATAGGAAGACTTTGTTCTCCCTGGATCTGCTTGGGGTTATCAACAGGATAACTTAACTAGCAGCCTTTTCTCATGATGGTATTTAGTCAAGATCTGTATGCCCTTCCAACAATATGGAAAGGCTGAGTGGAATGGAGCTATATATGATGTTCAGACACTTTTCCTCTCCTCTGTGGAGACTGAAACAGTTGCATTGCTTTGTTCTCTTGATGTCTTAGGTCTTAGCTTATTTTTGAATTGTACTCAGCTTGAATTGGGAAGTTGGAATAATCTAACTGTATGTGGATTTCTTTTTTTTTTTTTTAATGCGGTTGCCTTCATTTCTTGGAGCAAATGTGAACTAACTTATGAACTGCCAGTGTCAGTCTAATAATGGGGCTTTAATTTTTGTATCTGTATGTAAATAAGTATGGCTTTGCAAACCAGAACAATGTGATTTATGTGTCTCTTCAATCCTGTGTTATCTGAGTATGCTTGTTAGAAAAAAACATCTTAAGTTCACTGCCATCTTCAAAAGATGTCCCATTAAATATTACCTGGGTGCTTTTTTCCTGAGGAGAGAAGAAGAAAAAAAAAAAAAGCACTACTTTGCAACTCTGGAGTCGGGGATGCGGGAAAAAATTCTTGTCCCGAGCTTTCTTAAAACATTTTCTTTCCAAATTCGTTTTAACCTACCTCTGTTTCCTCTTTTCCCACACCACTCACTTTCTCTCTGATTCGCCAGTGTTTGGTTTTACTAACCTTATGGTCAGAAGCTGAATCCCTCTGAAAGGTGGCTAGGATGAGGAAAATGGCTTGAGAGATTAACAAGCTGGATGTGGGAAGAATGAGTTGGTAGCTTTTAATATTAGTGGAACAGCCATGGTTTGAATGCAAAAGTCACATGAGAAGCTTTCTCAGATTTTTTGGCACTTATCTCCAAAGATATCTTACTTTTTGCTCTGGACAGATCCAGCATTTATGATGATTCTGGAGAAAGGGATGAAAAACTACCTAAAATGATTGGTTTAGTTCGGGAACCCACGCTTCAAACAGAAGGAGACTCACTCAATAGACACGCGTTGCCAGGAGTAAGTGCTGACACAGCCTTTCTTGTTATTAGTAACTCATAAGTATATATGCTTAACTTGTATATCTGTAAGTATATGATGCATGGGGATTGTAACTTCTATAGAAACCTCTTAGAATTCCTAATAATCTGGGAGGTTTTGACATCAGAAATTTAATATGAATGTCTTCAGGTTTCAAGAATATTTCTCAAATTTGGAAATGAACAGACTTCTGTATAAAAGAATATTGTTGGTGTGAGTTTCAACAATGTCCTATCACCAATTCACTGCATAACTTGGTTAGAAGGCTGAGGCTTATGCCCTGGTCCTTTTTTTGTTTAAAAACCAAAATTAACTGTGTTTCAGCCACCTCCCTTGGGACCACCTGCATTTTTATGCAGGTGCTTTATGAAAGTAATGCCTTTGTTCACTTCCAGTGCTTTCTTGCCTGTGCTATTTGTTGTTTAAAAAATATCTCCTCTTACAATTCTGTCTCTCCTATACGTGGCACTTATTAAAGAGTAGTTATGCTCTGTTATCCTTGCCTTCAAAGGTCAGTTAGTCTGCTGTTGTGAATATATGAAACCCTTTTTTATTAAGTTTGTGGAAATGTTTCAGAAAGAAGGGGGGGGGAAAACCCATCCTTGATATAATAAAGATGAGTTTTCCCTTAATGCCTTGGGTTAATACAGCTGAAAAAGCATGTGTGCTTCACTCATGATGTTGTATGAATTTGTAAATGTATTTGGCTGGTTAGGAGGGCAAGTGTATTAGTGGCGGTATCTGAGGTGTGCGCAATGTCTCGCACAGTTGCTGGGACTCGTGTGTGTAGTTGTAGTCCTAAAAGGTTACAGACATTTTCCCTTGGTTAATAAGTACCCCAAGGGAAAGATCTTGGAAAAGCAAATAAATCACTAAAGCATTTCTTACAAACTTCACTAGGGCTGGGTACCTAATTGCTGTTTCTGGTTTGGAAAACTTGGGGAGGGAAGAAATGAGATGCTTGTAATAGTTTTTACTACCATATAAATCTTTTGGCTTTTGTCACTTGCTAAAACTGATCAGGAGGTTAAGCGGGCTTTAGATGGTTTTGCCGAAATCCAAGTTAATGGCTAGAGACTCATATCTAGCAAACAATACTGGTATTTGTTTGTCAAATGTTGAAAGCTTAGTTAATCAGATAATGGGTATCCCTCCTGGAAATTCTAGCAGTATAAAACATGATTTTTGGGGAGCTGTAAGGGAAGCTTGTGGATGCTGCTGGAATTCAGGCTCTTTAGGATAACTAAAAATCTACCCAGATAGCCTTGGTTTGGATTTGTAAGTCTTGCACAAGAAGAAGCTGTTTAAAAATAATTGCTCTGCCTTGAAAAGTGTTTTGTTAACCTACTGGGTGCCACACCCAGAGATGTCTCTTGCAGGTGCTACTTATAATTGGGCATGCTGGTAAGCAGTGATGCCTAGGGATTTGGTCTATACGCAGGGAAAAACACTACGATTTTCCCTTGAATAAACTGCTTTTAAAAAAATACTTTAATTATAGTGTAAAAGTGCAGTCTTGATAAATGTGTAGCTAAACTGCGTAGCTTTGCTGTTTCAGTGCAACTAAAATACATGATGATTGTATTCAGCTATGTGTCACTTGGCACTTCTCAAGAATGTCCACACACTCTCCGCAACTCCAGGATTACAGGAGGAGACAGTAGTGCTTCAAGTGTATTTATCAAAAAGGTGGCATTGATGATACAAAACACATGTAGTCACCTTCTGAAGACTGAAGAGAAACAGACTCAACCCCTTCCTTCCTGCTCTGATAGGCAAAGTCAGTACTAATGTTCTCTTCAGAGGGAGATCTGAATTGATGGAGATGTTTGCTATAGTACTTGGCCTGCCTTTGGAAAAAAAAAAATTGTCAATAGCTGTCCATAGTTGATTAAAGAAAGTCTGTGTATAACACCAGTCACAGCACATGTGCCTCTCAAGTGCAGTTCATCACAATGTGGGAACCACGTTATTACCTGTCTGAATCAACCATCTTCTTTGCCTCACCTCTCGTAGGGAGACCTTAGGACCTTCCAGTCCTGTAGCCTGCTGTTCACAGGTTAAAAAACTGAAAAGCCTTGGCACAGAGCGCAGCAGTACAGGACTAGTTCAGGAGATAAATGTACATAAGGAGAAATCATACATCTTCCATTCTGGCTGACAGATCTTAAAATCGTTACTCTTTATGGGAAAAAAAAAAATTAAAACCAGAAAATAGAAACAAGAAAACTGTGTTTGAGTTAATCAGTTATTCCAAAAGCCTCTGTGTGAATCTCCTCTTGCCTGACATCACAAAAGGCTTTTTTTGTAGGAGCTGTTGCTCTAGTCTTCTGACTTGAGCCAGACTTTCCTGCTCTGCGCATGGCATAGCGGGGGCTGCTCTTGTGCTGCTGGTGGGTGCTCCACCTGTTCACCAGATCCCTAATCTTTATCGAAATGTTATGCGAGTTCCTTGGATTTGTGCTGGATCTGTGTTAATTTTTAGACTGTGTAACCACAACTATCTCCTTTCTGACTTCCATCTGTATTGGTGGAGTATTTTGCATGGAAATGTTGGTTCTGTCCTAGTTCCTGTTGTGTGACTGAGTGTAACTTCAGGCATGGTAGTTCCTTTCAGTGGGAGCATTTGTTAACTGATCTGCTTTTCTGATGCAGTCTACTTTTTTTTTTTTTGGACCTTGAGTGAGTATTTTTGCCTGCTTATATTGCAGTCAAATTCATGCCTGCCTCTGTTTTCCAGCCACCCACCTTCTGCTAATGGCCCTCAGTTGCACAAAAAAAGTAGATGGTCTTTATTTAAAAAAAAAAAAAAGCCAAGAAGTATAGGAAGTACATGGTATCTGTTCAAGTAGCAGATGTTCGTGCTTTTTTTTGAGTCAGTGCTAAATGATCTTCAGGGTTGATGGTATCGAAGATGAATTGGAACTACTCAGTTGCAGAGTCTTGATCTTTATTATGGTCAGTGTACTACTGCTATGGGGAGCTGTACTACTGTTGATCCCAGCTGTTCTGCTGGAGGCAATGGGAGCTTTGAGGAGAGGTATAGAATGAAAGCTGTGATTCATAGCTAGTAGCTAAGCTTTTTCAGTGGAATTTTGAAATGTACAAGCCTTGTGCATGTAGGTTCACTAGAAATTACGTCTTGAAATGTGCAATGGCCTGTAGGCTTAGCTGCCAGTTAGTATGGTTTAGGGTTAAGACCTGCATCATTGATTCAGTGACTGATGTTTTGGGAGATGTCCTAGTAATGCATTGGAGATGGTAAATGCTACTCCATTGCTTTGTTTCTGAGAAATAATGTTTTCTAGGTAGGATGGCTCTAGACAGTGTTTTGAAACTTTTTTTGTTCAAAAGATAATGGAGCCCTATAAAATAAGAACACCTTCCAAATGTATAATTGGGATGATCTAATCTTCCTGAAAAAAGGAGGCCCTTGCTAAAGTGGCAGAAAAAACTAACCTGATCAATAAAAAGTAAATAATCTGTGTCAGTTTAATGAATTTGTAAATGCTAGCATTGATGCAGGGAAGGGGACAAAACCATGCAGGTGGGTGCAAGGGGCCTGAATGGGAAGTAAACTGTCGCTTTTAAGGGATCTCTGGGTATGACAGTACAAGATGGGTAAATCTGTCCCTTGTTACCAGGCTAAAGTGAAATAAAGAAGAGAGGTTGACTGGGGTAGGGGAACAAGGGAGAAATTAGTGCTTGACTGTGTGGTAATTGGGCGGATAGAACTTGTGGCTTCCTTTATATGACTTTCTTCTTTGAAAGTAACTTTCTCTTTTTTTAGTCTGTCATTACTGATACATTCTTTTTCTCTTGTTTATTTCAGGTGGAGGAATCCTCAAATGAGAAGCAAATAAAGAAGAGTCCTCTTCCATCCTCAGAAAGAAAACCTGTTAAGCTAGTCAGGAGCAGGTCTTTAGAAAAGTCCTTGGACCTGAATGAGAATGAAAATCTTCCAGAGAAGAGCAGTGCCTCAGATAGTGAAGAAGGTAGATCTCTTAACAATTTGGATCTGTAAGACAATCTGACTCTAGTGTTCCATCTCGCTTGTGGAGCAAGTTGGAGAGCTTTCTGATCTTATGAAACTTGTTTGCTCATTTGTTTCACAGAATTGCAGCAAAAACATCTTTGCATCTTAATTTATGGGGACAAAAAAAAAAATTGTTGGTGGTGTTTAGAATGAAAACAGATTGTGGCTTTACTTTTTTTTTTTCCCCTTTGGTGGGTAAAGAGTTATTAACAGCTTTAACTTAAAAAAAAAAAAGTTTTCTTGACAATGTGGTGATGCTTGTTCACTTTCCATGCTCTCATAGGTATTTAAAATATTTTTCTTTCCTTTGCTCTCACTTCTTGGGAACTGAGGGGAAACATTTCAGACTGTTCTCCAGTTTCTGAAAGATTCCACCCCCCCTTCTTTACACCTCTGCTTTCTTGAGGTATACGGGCTTCAATGTTACTGATGGAGTAAACCAAGGATCTCACTGAAAGTCAAGGCAAGACAACTTTCCAACTTTCAGGACTGTATTGTGCATATTCTGAATCTGGTCTGAAGATGAAAAACCTTAACATGTATCTTGGAGCAGCTTATACTTTGTGTGCCAACAGAGTTAGTATATTAATGGATTCTAACATACCATCGTTATAACTCATACCTCGTTACTGAGTACAAGATGAGAAGAAACTTGGATACCACCGTAGCATAGAGATTGTAACTTGGCTGTTAACCTGCTTCCTTTCCTCTCCTCACCGTAGGAGAGAAAAGCATAGCTGTATGTCTCATAGTGGTTTTGGTATGAGGGATTTTACTACGTCCTGGGCAGAGAGTAAGGCCAGAGTGTGCTTTCTACCCAGGCTGGATGACAATGAGACTTGTGCTGAGGTCTGTGGGTGCTTGTTCTGTGGTCCCACAGTAGCCCCTGACAAGTTCTCTCTCTCTAAAGGGAGCTTTTCACTTAACCCTGGGGAACTTGGATGTGCCAAAGGGCAGTAGTTGTTCACACAGCTCACTGAAGTTGTAGTGGATGTTCTGTTAAATATCCTAATCTTGGACTATGTAAATGACTTTAAAATGAGGTGTGCACAACTTGTATTGGTTCCAAAGTTGTACAGTAGTGTGCAAACGAAAGACAGAAAAGCTCAACTGTAGCAGTGTGCTCAGTAGCAGCTGAATATTTCTTTCATATGTGAAGAGATAACTTACTTTCATCACCTGTTGGCAGGAACAGAACAGTTCAGTTAATTGAGGCCAGTTCTTAATCTGGCTGAGAAACCTTGCATCTCGTCCTTTCAGAGTTGGCAACTGAAGCTGCTTGCAGGTGTCACTGTGTTGGGATCACTCAGCTGTCCAGGAAAGCTTTCAAAGTCATGGATTGAATTGGCCACCTGCAACTTGTGATTGTTGCTTGAGGATATACTTTATATTCGAGTAACTTGCCTTTTGCTCACCCACGCTACTGCTGTGTTTGCTTGAGTTCAGGTTGAACTTGATGCCTGTCAGGTTATATCATTTTGTGAATATTCCTACTTGAACAGGCTGCTGTTTATGCCATCCTCCTACACACTTAATAAGCTTCACAAATTAATTGTTTATCCATCACGGGTGTGTCTTTTAGAGCAGCAGAAAGTTTTGGCCTTTGGATGTTTTAGATATCTTGCAGTTTTCCTACCCTCTTAGTACCATATCTCTCTTCTGTCTCTGGATTTTATTTCTTAAGGCAAAGGTCTCTGGTGAAACTGATTGAAAATAGTCCTGTTGTATTTCATGCTGCTGTTTGCCTAAGCAATAGCAGTAAATACTCCGTCATCCCTGCATTGGTGATGTTGAGTAGAGCATATTAAACTGGAGATGTCTCTTTAAGAGAGGACTGGCTTCTTACTGCTTTTCTTCTTTCTCCTCCCTCCCCCAAGACTAGTCTCTTTTTTTTTTTTTTTTTTTTTTTTATTTAGAGCAGGATTTTCTAGTTCCACAACATTAATCATTTCTCTGATTCCCTTCTTCATGCTTAGAATTTTTTGGGGGTCTGTTTTCTATTGCAGTTGCCCGATACTCTTACAAAGTGAATTTCTTCATGCAAATGAAACTAGCTTTCCCACATGGCAAAAGTTTACTCATGCATTTAATCTGTCTTGTGTCCTCTGGCTCATACTCAGGCTGCCCGTGGAGGTGTCCTGGCAAATAAGGTGAGGGGCAAGCTCAAGACTGTTCTCCAACTCTGGGTCCATCTGACACCCAAAGCTGGAATGCCAGAGCCTTGGCAACACTAGTTCCCTTGCTCTAAGCAATTCTCACATCGTTTACTTGACTATGAGGGGGTATGGGTCTCACTGTGTTCCACTGGCCTATTGACCTGCATCTTGGTGCTTTTGTTCCGTTTCATAAATTGGAGTATAAATCTCAAGCCATGACAACCTTTTGGTTAAGCTAAAAATTAATATCTGCGCAAATTTTAGTTCAAGCACAGAATATATATTTCCAAAATAGAGCCAGGAGATTCTGAATTTCCTCAAATGACTCTTTTGTATGTAGGGTTTCTATATGCAATGACAGTGTTCAGCAACATAAAATACTTCAAAGAAGGAAGGGGGAAGCAGGAAACTGGAAAACAGTCTTTTCTGTTAGAAAGCTTTACTGTATATGCAGACATCATAAATTCTTGATCTCTGTGCATAACTTGACTGACTTACTGTATTGTTTCTATTTGTATTAATAACTACCTTAAATGCGTGGTCTGCAGGAAAATACAACTGCTTGCACTGTAGTGTTGTGAGGTGGGTACAGTGGTGGCTTGACTTTCTTGCAGATAGGGATGTATGGGGCAGAAAATGATTGAAATATAGGGTGGCTGAGATTAGTTCAGTCCTGTTTTGTTGTGGTGTTTTTTTGTTTTTTTTTTCCTCAAAGATACGAAATTTTGGATATACAATGTATGTAAGGAGGAGTAGCCCTGTTATCTTGCTGGTATTTTAATCAAAATACTAAAAGCACATATTTTGTTGACACTATAACTGCCAATTACTTACTTTGGAATTTGGAGGATATGTTTGAGTTGTCTAAAGGCAAAAGGCATAAGTTTTTTTGTTTTGTTTTCTTGTGAATTGAAAAAAGCTAGCATTGTGTCAGTACCTAAGTTAATTTTGTACTTAGTCTTTTAAAATGTAGGAGAGCTCTTTGATAAAGGACTACATCAGCAATATTAACCATTAAATAGATGGTGTCTGGAACATGTTCACTCTAGGTAATTGGTTTTATTGACTTGATTTCAAGTGTATCTGGTTAAAGGCTCCTACCTGCATACTCTTCATGCAGTGTGCAATTTTTCCCTATCCCCAGTGGCACAGAAATCCTCAACAGTACCAAGATTTGCATAGATACTTTTTTTTTTCTCCTGATCCTCCCCCAACTCCATGGAGTGGAAAAATCAGCCATCTTATTAATTTCTTTGATAGCCTCTGCTCTTACCGGTTCAGCTTTCTTAATTTGCTTGCGGTATGTGTTAGCTTTGAGCTGTTGTTTGGTAACAGGAACTTTAAGGACTTTTTTTTTTTCCTGCCTCCTTTCTGCCCCTCCACTTTTCTGTGTCTTTCTTTTCTTGCACTGCAGATGTTTTCAAACCTCTGCAATCACTGGTGCATAATGGTATTATATTACAACAGTATTTCACAGCTCGCCTTGCAGTGATGAAAGTGACCTTATGGAAATGAAAGGCAAGGGGTTGGGGGTGTGGGGGGTGGGGGGCAGCAGACTTGCTGTCTTCATGCTGAACCAGGACACTCTGGGTAATATGTTTGCTTCTGGATTTTTTTGGGGTCCCTAGGGATCCTAACCTAAAGTCAGAATAATTGCATGTTCTCTTATCAGACAGTAGCTCCAGTTCATCTATAAATGTATTCAGGCTAAGAGAGTTAGTGGTTAACTGCATACTGCTGAGGAGTTAGAACAGCACTAAAAGTTAAGGATTTAAATTGATATCTAGATACTTGCCCAAAACATTTTGTTCAAAAACAATATTTCTAAGCCAGTCCTAGGTAAAATGCTTGATGTTGCTCTAGTATTGAGGCAGGTAAGTTTATCTGTGTGAGTTAAAACAAACAAAACAGTAGACAAACATATTCATTTGTAGCAGAGATGAGTGGTTAAAGCTCTCTATTGTGTTCAAATTGCAAGCGTGTATGCTGTACACTTACACTTTGCTATGCTACTGTTTCTGCTCACTGCTTCATCTAGGATTTCTACAGATAAACTCTGAGAAGCCCAGATGGAAGTGACTTGAAGCTTGTCAAGTTCTCAGTGTATGCAGCGACTTGCTTCCACAGATATGGAACTCACAGCAGCATTCATATGTGCACCTTCCAGACCTATAATCTGCAAGATTTCCAGGCTTTCTGGAAAACAGCTGTTTGAATCCTAGCATCTAAAGTGGTTGATGGGCCTGATGTATCAACCCAGTTTCAGTTTGGATTTTGTGAAAATTCTGCTTTGTGATAACACCATTTATTAATTTTTTGGGTTTTTTTTTTTTCCAAGAGCTGAGAGGGATTTTAAGTAAAAGCATATTTCTTGATAGATACTCTCATGCACTTGGAACTTCATTATTCCTTATTTGAGACATGACTAGGTAGAAACAGGAGGCAAATCAAGTAACAGGAAACTTTGTATAGACCCATGGGTGCTCTTGCTTAAGACTCAGTAGAAGGAGGACAGATGTTATTCTTGAAGAGTAAAATATCTCAGTAGCAAGGCTTGTCCTTTAAGGACACATGGGCTTTGTGCA
>NW_009647236.1:4714767-4718656 GCF_000708025.1 Charadrius vociferus | reverse complement strand
CTGTCCTCAGGCATTTCAGGTGAACATAAAGTTGTGTTGTTTAGCTACGCCTCACTGGAGCAAAGGTAACTTGTATTAATTATCTTGTATTGTTTAAGACATACACAAATAGCCTTTGTAGTTTAAGGTTTTTTTAAGTGGTAGCAGATTCCCTGGGCATGTCAAGGTCCAGCTGAGTAAGACTCAGAGCACCTAGGTTTGAATTACCTGCTGTCTGACTCCATGCATGTTAGCTGAGGCACAGTAGGCAAAGGGGATGCCAACACCAGTATCTAAAGTGGGGAGAAAACTCTGAAAGGAAAGGTCTGTAATGTTGAGGCCTTGTTAGCTGAGGTCAAACTTACAGTTCACTGGGACTGCATTTGATGGAATTAGGTTCAGCTCCGAGAGGAAATACAGTGAATGTTAGCTGAAAACCCAGGCTGAATTTCTGGCTTCCCACAGAGTGTTTCAGCACAGCAGAGTCTGTATTCTAGCAAGTAATGACTGCATATTGGCTGGTTAAATAGGCCTTTTAAAATGTGTGCTTGCTTTCTGTTCCACCTTACAATTGTATAGACTCACAATTGCATAAGCAGAACATGACATGGGAAGGAAGTCCATCTCTTCTGCAAGCACAGAACTATGGCACTCATGGCTCACTTCTGCGGTCCTACATTGAAGCCTGATTAGGACAAAGACAACTTTTTTGGAGGTGGATGTGTGACAGGGACTTTTAGCAGGCTAGAAGCAGTGCTGGAGCTGAAGTCTGCTCAGAGTCAGAACTGGATTTTGTTGGGGACTGTTGCAGTGTTTAGTTGCTGCATTTGCATTCATCAATTCTGACAGCTACCAAGCAGTAATGTTTTAAGTGCTGTAACCTTAGCCTATAGGCAGCTTGTGAACTATAGCTTGATATTCAAGCTACCTTTGCATTGGTGGCTGGCACTGACCTTTGCTAGCTCTGAGCTTTCATTTGTATCGGTTGAAAGGTTAGGCGTCCTGACTTCTGTCTTGCTTCCGCAAGATTTGCTTTCAGGCTTTTTGTTTTGTTTTAGCGATGTGTGGGGGTGGGGTTTTTTGTTTGGTGTTTTGGTAATTATAACTTAAGATGGACTTGTTTCTAAAGCATAAGCAGATTGAGTTGGGATTGACATAGGAAACTGCTTGCCCTCTGGGTTTATAATTCTATCCCTTATCTCTTGCAAGAGTGGCGGAGACAACCACAAAGCTGAGTCATGCCAGCAACCAACAAGAAGCAGAAATAGCAAAGATCAGTGCTACAGCCACAGAATGCCGCTGGGGTGCTTGTTGGTGATTTTGAAATAGGGGATGGTGATTAAGCATCTTGGTGCACTTTTCAGGACTGCCAAATGGAGCAAGGTTCTTCTTGCATTTCTCTTATAAATAGGTATGGAGGGAGGAACAGCTTGAGGGACTGTTTGGGAGTCTGTACCTGGTCTCTCAGACTGTGGACGCTTCCAGCATTACAGATGTTAAAAGCAGAATTCTGAAACTAGCCACAAGTAAGAAGAAAGCTAGTATGGTTTCACTGTCCTGCTTGCTATGCATGTGTTCTTGGTACAGTAGCACACATATTAATGGAGACTATGCTAACTTTGTCTTCTCTAGTGTTTCCTGTAGGATTACTGAAGGCAAAAACTAAAGGGATGGGACCTTGTGATGTTGATTTGTCAGTTTATGTTTGCACAGGGAAATGTGGAGGGCGGGAATGGAAAATCAAACCTGGACTCTGCTTCTGAAGACAACCTACCTACCAAATCATGTGCTGCTATCATTACTGGGTTTCTGAGAGTGGGAAACAAATGCTGATGCAAGCTCGAAGGATTTGAGCTATAATAAAGCTTAGAATATTCTAAAGTTTCTTCATAATAGTGCTCTTTTCTTAACCTGATCTCTCTGCCTTTCCTTAGCAGTGAAGGAGACGGTCTCTGAGAATGATCTCTATGGGAGGCTTTTTATAAACAGAGTTTTCCACATCACTGCAGACAAGATGTTTGAAATCCTTTTCACCAATTCTCACTTCATGCAGAGGTTTCTCAATTCCAGGAGTATAGTGGGTAATATACTCTTCTCCTTTCTGCTCGTGTTACAAACTATCCTGAAAATTTCAACCTCTGAGAAAAGTTAAAAAGGGCTAAGTTGAATTTGAAGTTTCTCCTTGCTTTAAAAGAATGTTGATGCTTTAAAGTTCCTCTATGAGAGAGGATATTTAAAGCTTGCCTGTTACCCCAAAATGTGAGTGATTACAGAAGTAAAAGCCTCATTTCAGTGTGCCACAAAACTGCACCTTAATGTCTGAATTTTGGGTAGGCTATTAAGTTAATACGTTCTGTGGGGTATTTCTGATTACATTGTGTCCCAGAAATAGTGAAATATGTATGGCTGGCACACAGGTCCTAAATGATACTCACAGGCTTTAATTTTCTGGATGAGTAAATTTTACTCACTGAGATAATAAGAACAGAAAATTAAGTCAAAAAGGGTAATATTTATTCAGTGTCAGCTTGGAAGGCAAAGTGGCAAAAGCTTTTGATAATGCTAAGTGAATCTATTCAACTTTAAGCAGATGGGAAATGACATATTTTTATTTAATTGCTTACTCTTTTCTCCACCCTCAAGTCCCTTTCAGTAGGCTCAGGTTAAGATACTTAGTGCCTCACCTTTTTTCATCAGTGAACTACAATTTTCCCTTTTCCTGCAAAAAACACAACCATTTAGAATCAGTTTTCTGCCTCTGTCCCCACTGCTGTTCTTAAACTGTTAAGATATGAAAGGGCAGCGATAATGCCTTTTATGTAATCTGCATGTGAGATTTTGCATAATTTCTCATCTAGATGCTGTATCAACCCCTTGGAATAGAGATTCCAGTGGCAATCAGTTGAGGACTTTGACGTACACTGTAACGATTAACAATCCACTTTGTGGGAAGTTCACAACTGCAACTGAAAAGCAGGTACTCTGTGTGTGTGCCCTTTAAAGCAAGGGAGAGGTCAACTCTATGGTCTGTCAGGGGTCTGTCAATGGATTAGAGTTCGGTGATCTAAATGCGGATCTGCAGTTTAAACATAGTGTCTCTAAGGGTAGCTAGCTGCCTCTCTCACCATTAGTGAGCAAATGCTGATGAAATCAAAGACTTTCTACTTTTATAGATGGCTGTAAACTTTTCCCATAAAGTCTGTGGGGAAGAGTGTTAACACTTATGAATTGGTGTGTGAAAGGATGCAATGAAACGCTTTCCATGTCCACTTCTGAGGTTCCCAGTAGGAGAGGGAGAGATGGAAAGAGTCTAGCAAAGGGCCACTAAGATGATTAAGGAACTGGAGCACCTCGTATGAGAAAGAGCTGAGAGCTGGGACTGTTCAGCATGGAGAAGAGAAGGCTCAGGGGGGATCTTACAGTGTATATAAGTATCTGAAGGGAGAGTGCAAAGAAGACCAAGCCAGGCCTTCACCACCAAAGGCCACACCTTTCACTGGTCCCCAGTGACAGGACCAGAGGCAGGGGCACAAGCTGAAACGCAGGTGGTTCCCTCTGAACATCAGGAAACACACTTTTACTGTGAGGCTGATGGAGCACTGGAGCAAATTGTCCATAGATGTGATTGTGTCACCTTCATTGGAGATATTGGAAAGCTACCTGGATGTGGTTCTGGGCAACTGGTTCTAGATGGCCCTCCTTGAGCAGGGTTCTTGGACAAGGTGACCACCAGAGGTGCCTTCCAATCTCAACTATTCTGTAATTCTGCTTTGGGAAAGGTCTTGTATGTCAGTCTCAAAGAAGAGCTGTGGTCACGAGTCAGTGGCCAGCCTTGCATCTGGTGCTTGAAATAGCAGTAAGGAAGCACTGCTGCTGCCACCTATGTTGGCTCTAGAAGAAGGGCTACACT
>NW_009647236.1:4705714-4714729 GCF_000708025.1 Charadrius vociferus | reverse complement strand
AAAAATCTGGGCGAAGAGGAGGGGGGGGGGGGGGGGATGATAAAAAAATCAGGTACCATGAATATACCTTCTTACTTTTGTTTTCTTTTACGGTAGATCCTGCATAAGCAGAGTCAGAAAGGTCAGTCTTATCAGGTGGATGCTGAGGTACTGACCCATGATGTTCCCTACCATGATTATTTCTACACTGTGAACAGATACTACATCAGCCGCACATCCAGTCACAAGTGCCGATTACGGTGAGCCTGAGTGGTGCACAGTGGGAGGGGAGAAGCCAAGGCATGTATGTTACAGGTTGAAGTGTGTTTATCAAAAGATCTGCCAACAGCATAGAGGTCAATTTCTCGAAGTTGGGGATCTCCTCTGAAAAATAAGCTTGGTTTATCTCATAGCATGAATGCTGTATTTGGATCTCATTAATTCAGTGAGAAACTAACTCTTATGTTGACCCTACGAGGTACAGAACTCATATCCAAGACTGAACTGGGTTCTGACCAGCCTTGCATTTTTCAGTACAGCTGTGTGAGTTGGATAATTTGGAACTACCTGAGATGTTTAATTACAAAGTTTCCCAGATATCCTTGCGAAGGGCCTGCAGAGGAGGATGGTTCACAGGAAGGTGCAGGGAAGACGGAACGTAGCTACTTTTGCAGGGTACTCCAGTGAATTAGGCTTCATTATTAAACTCTACCTAGATAAGGAAGTCTTAAAAGGCACTTCCCTTTCCTCTCCTGTCTGTAAACACCTGAAGTGATCAAATTCCATATTCACTGTGTTTGTGTCACTTTCTGATTATGTAGTCCTTGGTAGTTTTTCTGCTGTCTTTAGTAAAGCCTTTTATTTCAAACTTCACCAGTACCCAGGAAAGGTAAGCAAGCCTGGATTTTATTCTGGCTTATCTCAGGCTATCAAAGTGCTGAAGACTCCCTCTCTACTGAGAGGCGAAGGGAAGAAAGGTCCTTGAACAACTGTTCTGGATGATTTTTGAGTGAGTCATTCTTCCTCTTTGAGGGCTATATTTGTTTTATCTGACACACATGGCAACCCTAGGGTAGGAGCAAAAACCTAGGTTTCAATATGGTGCACAGAGCACACATGTATAGAACAGAAGGTGCATGGTGGCATTACAGTTGGCTTTATTATACTGCTTTTAAAATGGCTCAAAAACTATGAAAGGTGCTGTTTTGTTAGACTAGAAACACAGTGGGCTTACATTGATTACTTGAAAATGTTGAAAAAAGTGTGTTCTAGGATGGTCGGTGTTCTTGACTTAAACAAATCAAGACCACAGGCTATCCTTTTGTCCTTTATGAAGAGCTTTGGGATTCATTCAATTGTTAGAAGCAGCCCTCTGAAGGATTCTGCTGCAATTAATTTCTATTCTGGAAGTGTTATTGATTAGCTTAACCTGGGGAATGAAAGGCAGGAATGTCACTTCCCTTCTGTCATGTGCAGAGAAAGACAGATTTTAATTTCTGTATGCTCAGGGTATGATCTGAGCACTTGGTGCATGAGTGGTGATAATGAATTTCACCTGCTGCCATTGCAGTGCCTGTGTAACACATTGTGTGTACACATACAGAGTAAAAAGCAGGACTTTACAATCTGAAAGCCTGAAGCCTATTTTAAATGTATGTTAAACTGAGAACACTTCAGAGGGCAGAAATTCCCTGCTAGTCTGTGTCTGAAGGAAAACCCTTCAAAATGTTTTCCCTAATTTGGACACTCAGATCTCCTGAGGCTTTAGCTAGATATGTTGTCTTTGCTACTGTCTGTCTCTTGCCTTGCTTTGGTGTGAGTGCTGCCCAGGTGAAAAGCCAAGGCAGTTCCAGTTGGTATTTCAGATTATGGACCTAAGCTAGAGGCCTGCTTCTGATGAGACTTCTGCTGTCACTGTGCTACCTAGAAGAGTACTCTTTCACTATTGCATTCTGTTTATTAGGGTTTCTGCAGAAGTGAAGTACAAAAAACAGCCTTGGGGCCTTGTCAAGTCAGTAATTGAGAAGAATACCTGGGGAGGAATACAGGAAAACTTCAAACAACTTGGTGAGGCATTTTCTTCTTTGTGCTGGAGTAAGGAGGCTAACTTTCCTATGTACATTTTCATGTCTGTCAAACTCGATTCCTTAAAGAATGGTTTGAAAAGAGGGCAACACCAAAGGAACCTCCAAGTCAGAAGTTCCTGTCATCAATATATCTGCCAATTCCAGGGTGCAAAAGAAGCCTGGTAGCTTAATGCTAACAAGAAGCTCTTGTATACCTTGTCAGTAACTTCGTTCAGAAGGAAACATGAGGAGCAGCAGGAAAGCTGTTACTCTCAACTGCATGTGCCTACCTTAAGTATTTCCTTGATGGTGGGTACGAAAAAAGCAACAGTGGCACCTGGCAGGCTCCTTGGCTATGTCTGTTAACAGCCTGGCCAGCCACGGCAGCAGACTCAGTCTAATGCAATTCCTAATCTCAGTCTTACAGTGTCTTGAAGTGCTCCTCCAGCTGCTGTCTAACATATCGTTAGACAATCCTGCAGAGGTTGAATGTACATCATACCTGAGAAGCATACTAAGTGCCACCTAGCAAATAGGACAGGTAGTATAGGTTAAGGTGTAGTTTATGTCAATTAACTGTTTTAAGTTCATTTACTAGAAGGTGCACTTATTCCTTTCCACCCTCTATATTTCACAACTTATGTCTTCAGTGCTAGGCTTTTCAGCTTTCCTTTTGAAAGGTCAGTAACCTTATTTTTTCCACTGCAGAATCAGATCTCCTAATGGAGGAATATGCAATTAATCAGTCCATAGAAGACTCTGGAAAATTAGTTGCCCTGAGACGAAGACGACGCACTTTACACCGGAGTCTAGCAGAATCGCTTCCCAAACGCTCTTCCCAACACTCCGCTGGTGATATGGGAGTAGAGTCCCAGGGCAGTATAATAGGTAGGAATTTTTATATCAATTGTTTTCCAACAGGTGTGTTGAGGAAAACTTAACTTTTAAAATAGTGCAAGAGTAGTAACACTTGTGTGTATATTACTCTCATTGTCTTTAATTGGTGTGACAGCAAATGCTCTGGTGTGTTCAGGCTTGCATAAAATAAATTTGGAGCATGCATAGTCACTTTTATGATAAGTATCTCATGAAATCAAACCTAATCTCACTCCGTTTTTAAAACGAACAAACAAAAACCAACCAAACCCAAAAATGCTGTGCTGTACCTGCATAGGATTGAAAATGAGACAGAATCAGAAAGAAATTTAACTTGACTTTTGTGAAGTTGCTGAGAAATTGCTCTATTTCTTCAAATAACTGCACATGCAATTCATAAGTTGATTAAACTTTAACTGTCACTTGCCTCTCAGTCCTATTGTAGAATCATAGAATCATCTAGGTTGGAAGGGACCTTTTAAGATTGAGTCCAACCATCAACCTAACACTGCCAAAACCACCACTGAACCATATTCCTAAGCACCACACCTACCTGTCTTTTAAATACCTCCAGGGATGGTGATTCCACTGCTTCCCTGGGCAGTCTGTTCCAATGTTTGACAACCCTTTCGGTGAAATTTTTCCTAATATCCTTACCTTACACCTCCCCTGGTGTAAGTTGAGGCCATTTCCTCTTGTCCAATCACTTGTTACTTAGGAGAAGAGACTGACCCCCACCTCTCTACAGCCTCCTTCCAAGTAGTTGTAGAGATCGATAAATTCTCCCCTCAGCCTCCTTTTCTCCAGGCTAAACAACACCAGTTCCCTCAGCCACTCCTCAAAACTTGTTGTCTAGACCCTCACCAATTTCGTTGCCCTCCTCTGGACACTCATCTCTTACTTGATTTTTATTTTATTTTTTTTTTAATGTTAGAGTCCATTTCCTGTCTGCTTCTGTAATTTCTGTGTCACTGAAACATTTCTTGCATTTCCACTGCCACTAGGCATGGCAGGCTTGGACATTAGCATATGCAATATTAGCTACAGCTACAGAGACAAGGAACATCTGTGCACTAATGTGTACCAGAGAATGGTGGATTTCATGACACAAGTTGAATTGTAAATACTGAAGTAGGAGCAAGTGTTTTTTCCTAAAGGAAAAAGGGAGACAGCACTGAGAGAGCATTTGGGTCAACAGCATGTGTAATGGACTCTTTATCCAGCTGAGATTGCTTCCCGATTACTTAATTTTGCTGCTGCTGCTCCACCTTTTTAGGTGAGTGTGTCTGTCTCAGTATACACTACAGCTTTCATGTATGCCATTTGTCCGGGGCAGGAAATGTGAATGTACGGAACTGTTTTAGGATAACAGGTAATTATATTTAAAGATCAGCCTGCCCATGGTGGTAGGCGATTTGCTGCTCAGTTTGGAGAGGACATGCACGTTTCCTCTCCTTCACTAGTGTCTGGTCCCTGTTGCCTGACGACTAGCAGATGCTCTTTTGAAAGGCTATATTCAGGCCAATACATAAACCAAGCCAGTAAGGATGGGACAAGTAATAGGAGAACTTGATTTGACACTGCTTGTCAGAAAGACTAATGTGGGCAGGAGAACAAGCAGAAGAGACCTGCTTTGCAGCCTGTCTCTGCTTGTGTGTGACTAGCAGTGTGTGTGCTGAATGAGTGTTAGTAAACGGATGGACCGTAGCCTTCTCAGGCTATCTAGGTTTAATGTGAAGATACCCCAGAGCTGTGTTCTCCACAGCATACTGCAGTCAAGGGAATCCTGCTCCTTATGGAAGAGCCTGACTGTCTAACTGACTTCTCTGAGATGACTGCAAAAATGCCTTGGTGAATGTTGGAGATGGTCTTGTGCACCCACATGATCTGTTATTTTTTTCCATCAGAAGCTGTTGAGCTATTCTGTGTGAAATGCTGGGCACTGACATGTATCTGCAGGCATCCTTTAGGAATGTTCTTCAGTACTTTTTAACCTCCTTCTCTTCCATGCCCTATAGGAAGGAAAAGAGATGCTGTAAGTAGGACCACCACCATCATTGTAGTAATGAGTGTCTTGTAAGTACTCACTTGCATTAAAATGTGGCTTGACTCAAGCTCATCTTGGTCTTTACCTGTATTTGTCTGTACTTCACTTGCATGTTACCATTGCACATAGCATGATAGATCCTAACCTAATTTGAATGGAGCACTCGGGTATAGGAGGGGAATGGATTGACTTAAGAAGTGACACACAGAATGAAAACGCTGACTTGCCAAACTAGTCTACCTTGCAGGTGTACTTATGTCTGATCCAAAAAAAAAAAAGTCTAGGAATTACTCATTCCTAGTTTTAAAAGCTCCAAGAGGAGACACTGTTGTCATTCCTATTGGTTGCTATTACACAGCTTAACACTAACTGCTAAGAATTGGATAGATCTTTATCTTCAGTATAGCGCTGCCCCACACCTTTTTTTCCTCCCAGAAGGGTTCTCTTTTCTTAGCTGTTTTTAGCTCAGGTTTTGTTTTTGTAGCATTACAACCAAAATTGTTACAGGACTTGATTTTTGTTTTCTTCTCTCTGCAGTTTGCTGCTCTTGGTCTTGCTGAATATAACACTGTTTCTCAAACTGTCAAAGATAGAGCATGCAGCTCAGTCCCTCTATCATGTGCAGCTTCAGGAAGAAAGCTCTTTGAAGTAAGTTGAATTCACAATCTTTGCTTGCTTTCTTCCTCAGCTTATGAGGAAGATCTGATCTAAAGAAATAAATTTTGAACAATGAAACTTGATGGTAAGTTTTCATAAAGCTGCTGGGGCTTGCTGCTCTTCTGTGGTTGATGTTGATATCTGGTGACATGTCTGACTGCATCTTGCAGTAATAAATTTCTCCTTTGACAAGCTGTTTTTTGGGGGAGTGTTAACCTTAGCTTGCATTTATCACCCTGCTGTGACTCATCTTGTGTGAATATCATAGTGCTGATCACAGAACTGAAGTGCTCGCTTCATCCTGTGTGAAGCAAAATGATCTCAAATGTAATGCTAAAGATTCATTTAGCTTTTTACTTCTTTCTGTGAGTCTCCTGCTAAATCTCCTATCCCCCTCAAACTTCTGTTAGGTGGCTTTTGTGTTCAGACACATGGAAGAAGCTCAGACGTTGCTTTCTTTCTTGAATACGGTATCAACAAACAAGTTAAAAACCATAACCTGATCTTGAGCATTGAAGTAGTGTGGTGACTTCCTCTGGTGATCATCTTGGAACTGATTTGAGTAATTTTCTTTGCAAGAAGGATCTTGCCCTCTGAAGTGTGAAAACTTATGTTGTAGACATAATGTGAACTCATTTGGCTGTGGCAGCCATTGTCTATGAAGGTCCGAGGCAGTATTTTCAAGGCAACAGGGATTGAAATTCAACTGCAGGCAGCTTTTTATGTGGCTTTTGGGAAAGGATGCTTTTGGCAATGGCAGAGCAATGGTGACAGAGAGCAGTTGCTTTTAGAAAGGCATTGGAGGTGCTTGTTTCAGGTTTCTGATGTAATCTCCATCTCTTTCAGCATATCCCCAGAAATGGTATCAAAAGAGGAGATCCCTCAGTATGATAAGGAACAGGTTAAACATGTGAAAGGAGTTTTGAGAGACTCAATTGAAATGCTGGAGCAGGTAGGTCTGACAAGCTTCCCTGGTGATATTCTTGTTTCTCAACAACCCAAGTTTTTCCCCTTATGCCATCATAGCTTTTGTTTGATGTCTTCTAGTACTAATGAAAGTTTCCATGACTCCCTGATGCGTTTTGTCCTAGGCTTGAATTTGGTACATAGGCAATGCTCATGTTTGTGATGTTTTGGGTTGGGGGTTTTTTTGACCAAGATTAAATATTCGTGTCAATTTTCTTAAACCTGTCAAGTACCTTTATTGATGAGATGTGTTAATGCAATTCTGAATCATGACAAAGCAAAGACTGGAGTAATTCAAAACAGATCCTCTTTTCTAAGAAGACTCAAAACATAATGTTAAGTATTTGCCCACCTTATTATGGGGTTTCTTCATTTAGGTTTATCCTGGCTCTTGCTCCCCACTAGTCTTCTAGATATGGGTGAGAGCTTCACTTACCCTTGGTATCAATGGGGCACCTAATCTCCAGTGAAAAATAAATAAATTCTACAGATCATATGTTTTTGAGAGGCTCTATGGAGTTAATCTTCCTTTCTTCCCAGTAATTTACGCTTCTAGGCTCTTCTATACTACAAACACTATATAAAAAATTAGGTTGTTGAATGCTGTTGTGTTTCTGTGATCCTGAAGTCCAGGACTAGTAACTCCCTAGGCTGAAATTTCAATTCAGTAAGTGAAGGACAGTAAATTCATACTTTGGATTTTTTTACTTATAACCTATGAATGTTCTGATTTTAAGTTCTTTTATTAAATCTTAATGTGACAGAAGAAATTATTAGATTAGGAAAGCTGTGGGGGAGTTCACATGTACCTCTATCCATCACTCGCTTGCTCTATGCTCTCCCACGCACTAAAGGAGGATAGAAAAAGAAGCCATTTTTGATACTCCTTGTTCAGAGGTATCTCTGCACAAAAAATTGCTATTAATCTATTAACCATTTGGATCACAGCTTGAAAAAGCTGGAGTGCTGGAAATTTCACTGTGGAAATGAATTTCCTGTTTTCCATGCCCTTTTCAGATTCTCTGCTTACTACCCAGAAAATAACTAATTCTGAAGTGTTAAATTGCCTTTTGAACAGACAGAGTGTTAAAAAAAAAAAGTGAGAATTCAACCATCTTTTTCATCCCAAATAACACTTTTTGTTTGGAAGTCATGACACATCTTTGTGTCTGTTACCTTGTGTTTTCTGACGGTTGTCAATAATCTAAACACATTTTTGGCACCAAAATGCACTGGGAGGGCCAGGTATTAAAAGAAAATTCATGCTTTGCTGTCATGTTCCTTAGAGTATTTGCTCCGAATGTTAACTGTGACTAAAAATGACTGGGATGGCTTATCTTCTGCACTATTGTCTGGCGAGGTACTTTATGGTACTGGACTGTTAGTAATTATAAACTGTACAGAGTATAGCTGTTAGGAGAGCGCAGGAAGGCAACTGCTTATAGAAACAAGGAGGAGGAAATAGCATGAAGTCTTTACAAGAAAAGGAGGAGGGAGACGTTATTTTCCTGGTATCACTCACCCTTGCAGGAGACTAACTTAAGTAATTGGGGGGGGGTGGGGGGTGTATGATGGTTTTGTATTTTCACAGCTAAAGATCTCCCTTTCCATGCTCCAAAGAAGCTTTGACCACTTGAACAGGACACAGAGCGGCAAGACTGAGAGTTAATACCCACATCAGCTCTTCCATTTGAGACGACGGAAGGAGAGATGTGTGTGAGGACTTGCGGGGTAGGGATTGTAACTGTCACCTTTGGACTCTTTACTATTTGGCTAAAAAGCTGCACGGAATAAAGGTTTCTGGAAGAAGTAAGTTGGGTTCGGCGTTCCTGTAGCCTGGCGATGTGTCTGCCCAGGATACAGGGCTGGCAGGAGAGTCTCACTTACAAACGGTGCAGAGCTCTCAAATCCTGTGGTGAGCGAGCGAGAGCAGTTGTACTGCTGTGCCTAATGGATCTGCAAATTTTGGAGGAGGGGAGAACACCCCCAGCAGAGAGCTGGGCTTGTCTTTAAGGAAATCGTAGCTTTTTATGTCAACTTGAAAAATGACCATCAATGAAGAGTGTTTTGGAGAAAAAGAACAGGTAGTGGTTTCACAGCCGCAGGATATTTCTATGCTTTTTTTTTTTTTTTTTAAGCCATGGGGTCTTTGCAAAACAAGTCACAATCTTTAAGGAGGAATATTTTTAAGATTAATTAACAAAACAGGAAAACGCTTGATCCCTCTCTGCTAAATCTCTCTTGCGTGCTGCGCGCTTTGGCAGACTGCCTTCTGCCATATGTTTGTAGCTCTCCCGGAGAAATCTCAGCCCTCAGTATTTTCCCCTCTGTGAAGGGCTGCTCTTCAGCCCTGTAGCGTGGGGTGCCCACTGGTGATGAAACACCTTTTCTTCTGCCTTCGAGCTTGGTTGCTTCCCCCCCCCC
>NW_009647236.1:4701677-4704659 GCF_000708025.1 Charadrius vociferus | reverse complement strand
CCCCGAACAGGTGGCTGACGTGCAAATCGCTGCCGCCGGGAGCTCTGGAAAGAATCGCCGACACCGTGGCCGACCGGGTGCGGGTCCCCTGGTTCGCGGGGGCCGTGAAGGTCAACGTCAGCCTCGTGCCGCCTCTGGTGCTGCTGCCCGTCTTCCTCCACGTGGCCGCTCTGCACTTCCTGCTGGGGCTCGTCGTCTTGACGTCTCTGCCCGTGGTGGTGCTCTGGTATTACTACCTCACCCACAGGAGGAAGGAGCGGACTCTCTTCTTCTTGAGCCTTGGGCTCTTCTCCTTGGGCTACATGTACTACGTGTTTCTCCAGGAGGTGGTTCCCCGAGGCCGCGTGGGGTATTCCCAAGTGGTCGTTCTCACGTGCGGGTTAATTCTTATGCTTGCAGCCCTGTCTCGAGCCAAGAAAGACCCTGGCTACCTTCCCATCCCAGCAAGCGACGTAAAGTCATTGCACCAGGGTTTGTCTAACAAGGGTGTTAGAGGGAGTTCCAATGGGCTCCATGGCATCAGCATGTCAGGAGGTGCCGGCAGCCGTGCTGTGAATGGAGAGGCCAAAGGCTATTCCAGGATGTCGGCTGAGGAGCCAGAAGGTGTGAAAAAGGACTGGTGTGCTAAATGCCAGCTGGTCAGACCAGCCCGAGCAGGGCACTGCCGGCTTTGTGGCAGGTGTGTAAGGAGACTGGACCATCACTGTGTCTGGTAGGTTTTGCACTGCTGAAGCTACGTGTGTGTTCTTTCTCTTCCTCCCTTCCCTCTTTCAGTTAGTTTCTTTTTTTACAGTCCCTATCCAACGGGATTGCTCTTTTTTTATGTCCGAGACCTGGTGATGTTCTTGAAAACGGTAAATTTTTATTTACCATTTTAAAGAGCAATTTAAATAACTTTATTGTAAGTGGGTTAACCTGATAACTGGTAACTTCTACAGCACATTTCAGAATTGCCTTTGTACTGGTTTTCATCTGGTTTGGGGTTTTTTTTGTTTGTTTGGTAGGGGTATTTTGGCTTGTGTTTTTGTTTTTTTTGGGTGGTTTTGTTGGTTTTTTTTAGACTTGGTCTGTGGAGCACTAGCAATCCTGTAGTTAACTTGCATTAGTGCTCTCCTGGGGCAAGGGAACCCAAAGCTGCACCAAGAAGCAGTAGGGTATAGATATGTTTCAGCAAAGGACACTACATTTGCTGAAAGTTTGAGGCAAATGGTCTACTGCTGTTACCCATACACGTCTATTGACGTGTGCGTATAAACTTTCGATGAAAAAGCTACGAAACTTCTTTGAACATGTTTCAAAGTTCTTAGCCTGTGTTGTATGGAAGGACCTTGGAAATTGGGTTCTCTGACGGCTGGGGGAGGGAGGAGGAAAGAGAAGCTAGTTTCTTTTCTTTTTAAGCAAAGTAATCTCTTCTTTCCTTTTGGAGGATTAACAGCTGTGTAGGGGAGCAGAACCACCAAGCATTCATCCTTGCACTCTCCTTCTTCATGCTCACCTCTGTGTATGGGATTACGCTGACCCTGCACACCATCTGTAGGGACCGAACTCCATTTGTGGCATTGTTCTACTGCCCCGGGGCCTATTCTGACTACAGGTGAGATGTCTGGGAGAGCTACAGTGGGAACTCGGTCCTGACCGGGCAGTTTAGCTCTTGTTCCTCATTCTGTGCTCTAAGGCAGTGCTGTTGGCTGTTAAACCTGACTAAAAAGTGCTCCCTAAAGAGCTCTGGAAAGCAGGGTTGCATCACTGCTTTTGCCAAGGTGGGGAGCCTGAGGCTTAGAGAGATGTCACTGTTTATTTGGAACAAGTTGTTGGAGGAGCTGGGATTTGAAGTCTTTATATATTGTGTCCTGTATGGGAGACACGCTTAAATACGTTTCCCCACAGATGCAGGTAACAGTCTGACAGTCTGTAATTCACGTGCTGTCTCTCCTTCTCATCACTCACTGTTTATCTAGTGACTGTCCCTCCGAGTTATCTGCTTAGAACAGTGTTAATATGCCTTGTCTGGCAGGGAGGGTGGTAAGTGTCGGACAGGAGTTCAGAGACTGGCGCTGCCATTGATGGGCAAAGTACGCTAGCACAAGTGACTCCACCTTCTTCTGTACTCCATGATCTATTGAGTGTAAGCATCGTTGTGTCCTTAAATAAGGACCAAGTACCTTTACAACAGTAAAAGTAAAGAGCTGGGTAGTGCAAAATCAATGTGCAGGAGTAGCTCTATCGTAGTGCTAAAAGCTCTCATTAAGTAAGCCCTGAAGCTTTAATTTTGAGAAAGCCTTTAAGGATTATCTGATGAAAGCAGCAAAGTGAGATCACTGTAGCAGATGTAGACAGGGATTTGAAAGGATAGTGATTACCAGGGAAAGTCACTCTAAAGCAGCTGCTCCAAAACTAAATGGCTTCCTTCCCATCTTTTTCCCTGCTGCCAGCTCTGCTCTGTCGTTCACCTGTGTGTGGTACTGTGCCATTGTAACAGCTGGCATGGGATACATCCTCCTTATCCAGCTGTTGAACATCAGCTACAACGTGACCGAGAGGGAAGCTCGGCTGGCTCTGCGGGACAACACTGGGCGCAGGCTCCTGGGTGGGTTAGTGATAGACACTGGCCAGTATAACAGGGGTTTCCTATGCAACTGGGGCCATTTCTTGAGCCTGGGGTCTTCTCCTCCACAGCGCTCTGCTGAAGACATCGTGTGACGCCCCTCTTTCTGCAGATGATGTTGACTGACTTTCTTTAGCAGGGGAACAGCCCCTTCCACTAGGACTCCCTCCTCCCACACCCTTCCTTCGTGGTTGGTGTATGGGCTGCCTATGCCATCACTGACAACATCGGAGGCTTTCCCAGGCAGAATGGTTCTTCGCGTGCTGTCAGCCAGCAATAGGATGCAGAAAGCAGTAAGCCATATGCACAAACCTGGAGAGAAGGAGCCTGCTGCCTTTTTCCACTGTGGGCAACTTTGTGCAGCTCAGCTCAGCAGG